>NC_092805.1:100835670-101441420 GCF_040954645.1 Diabrotica undecimpunctata
TTTAGGGATAGAACACCTTAATGAAGGGATATCGAATTTTTACCGTCAAACGAGTTGATACAAATTTTATTTAAAATTGAATTCGAGCGCCTAACTTTCAAAATCGCCGGTCGTTTCACGCATTGTTTCTCAGACAGTTTATTCTACATAAAAAATACTAATAAACATTTTTGTTCAAAATTATCTCAGCTACTAGGTAGGTAGGAGTGGTAAACTCTTTTGAAACTTTTTTGGGGTTCCAAAATTGACATTCTCATAAAAATTCAGCTTGTTCGTATGATTTTTAGGGGTCTCATCTCTGGCGACTGGATTATATTGGCAAGTATTCTTGTTAAAAGTTTGAGCGTTGTACTGAGCAGGGTATATTAGCATTTTTATCTTTCTTGTACATTGTATATATTCGATCCATTGTTATGTTTCTATTTTAGTTAAACTTCTATATTCGTTAATGGAGTTCCTACCTTTTAGTATTTTCCAAACTTTTCTATGTGTCCCGCATAAGTCGTGTTGCATTTCTTTGGTAAAACGTATCCAATATTCTCTTTTTATATCCCTTATCTTAGAATTCATGTTATCCGAGAGGATAACATGGTAATTAATATAAATGGGGAAGATATGAACCACCTAAGATTTGCCGATGACATCGTTTTAATATCTGATAGAGTTGATAAAGCTACAAAAATGCTGCACACGCTCTATAAAGTGTCAAAAACAATTGGTCTTAAAATTAACACCTCAAAGACAAAATTTATGACCAACCTTGTAGTCACCGGTAAAATTCTGATTGAGAGCCGTAGCATCGATCAAGTAATAGCTTACAAATATCTAGGGCATGAGATTCGCTTAGGCCGAGATAATCAGACAACTGAAATACAAAGAAGGATAGGTCTCACATGGGCTGCCTTTGGTAGATTGAATAACATTTTCAAGTCTGTTATCCCAGTTTATTTAAAAATTAAGGTTTTTAACCAGTGCGCTTTACCGGTTCTTACATATGGTGCAGAAACACTGACTCTGACAAAAAGAACAATAGATAAAATAAGAGTTACACAACAAGCTATGGAAAGATCATTATTAGGTATTACCATCAGATATAAAGTACCAAACCTAGAAATAAGAAGAATAACAGGAGTCACAGATGCAGTTGAAAAAATAGCCATGGCTAAATGGGCTTGGGCCGGACATGTTGCCAGATTAACGGATGATAGATGGACCAGAAAGATTCTGGAATGGCGACCAAGGCAAGAGGCATATCGAAACAGAGGACGACCACCGACTAGATGGACGGATGATATCAAGCGCATCACCACAAACTGGATGCAAGAAGCACAAGATAGGAATAGGTGGAACATTTTACGGGAGGCCTACGTTCAGCAGTGGACAAATATAGGCTAATTAATGATGATGATGATCTTAGAATTGATGTAATTTCTTGTATCTCTGTATTGTTAGTTGTTTGGTGTTTTGTTACTGCAGTACTGTACTCTTGAGAGGCTCTTCCATGAGAGACTGAATGAGGGAATGTAAACAGTATAAACCATCAAATGAAGAAAGTTGCAATCCCCGGGATACATTTAATGAGGATAAAGATACTGCACGCTTTAACTAATTGTACAAAGAAACGTATAAGCAATAGAAGCATATGAAAAACAACAACCTAATATCTTTGTAATGTAGGTAAATGTTACGGATGCATATCAAATCTGCTGATAGTAATGATGAGTAATTGTCCGCTGCATAGGTGGCAACTAAACAAGAAGAAGAATGTTTGCTTGTCAGTTTACTATATTTTAAATTCTTTTTTCAATCTTAATAAGGTCATTAGATTGACAACATTAGAACAACAACAGAACAAGATCGATCGAACAAGTCGGTTTTCACTCAAGTTTCAGTACCATTGATCATCTTCCAGCGCTAAAAACCTTAATAGAAAAAAACATAAAATATAATCGTCCACTAGTACCTACTAGTTTTTGTTAATTTCCAAAAGGCTTTAGATATGATAGAATCGAACGGAATAATAAGGGCTCTAACCTAGTGGCGTGTGGATTACAGATCATCATCAATCAGCCCTAATTTGTCCATTGTTGAACATAGGCCTTCTCTAGATATTTTCATCTCTTTCTGTTTCTGTGGCCTAGGGGAATCACGTCATTTCGATTGTTTTCAATCACAAATATGTCTAAAGCTTTATGTTTGATGCCAATTATTGCTTTTTGAATAATTTCATAAGACCCCAATTTTGGGGATTGCACACAAGTTATTGTGTTTTACACTCGGTTTTTCACAAAAAAATACATATTAATCCATTTTTATGCTTTCTTTTGCCTGGGACTATGGAAAAAGGCAAGGTTGTTAGATCAGTTAAGTTGGTTGTTAAGATATTAGCTGTATATATATAAGATAAGGATCAAATACATAGTTCTTCTTCTTTTTATGTAGACATGACTCTTGTCTGTTTTTCAATGTGCCTCCAAAAAGTTGTCATTTCATCGTTTTCGTGGTCTTCCTACTGATCGTATTTCTATGGGGAACCGTCTCTTGTCGCCTTTACTACTCTATTTGTTGTCATTCGGCTTATATGATCGTTCCATTCTACTCTTCTATGTCTTACCTAGTCCTTGATGTTATCCACCTTGCATCTACGTCGTATATCTGTACTTCTAGCTCTGTCCCATAGTGTCTTACCATCAATTTTTTTAAGTGTTTTCATCTCTTCTGTTTCTATCCTCCATTTTGTCCTCTCTGTGTCGTCATGTTTCTGCCGCGTATGTCATTATTGGTCTGAAGGCTGTTTTGTAAATTCTGCCTTTTAATTCTTTCCCGATATTTTTATTCCTCCATATTGTTTCATTCACGCAAACTGCAGCTGTTTGCTTGATCTTCCACTTCTGTTTCGAGCTTTTCGTAGCTATATAGTGTGATGCCTGGATATTTAAACTCGATCACTTGTTCTATTATCTGACCTTCCAGCTCCAATGTATATCTTAGTAAATTTGTTGTTATAACCATGTCTTTTTTGGAGAAATTAACATGTTAAATTTTCTGCCGGTTATATTAAATCGGTGCAGCATACGTTGTAAATCATCTTCACTTTAAGAGAGTAGTATTGCGTCGTCTGCATAGCAGAGTATTTTAAGTTGTTTTTCTTTCATTTGGTATCCTTTTTGAGTTCTTACTTTTTTAATTATTTCATCCATGATCAAATTTAACAATAGAGAACTCGGGAAATCTCACAGTCTTATCTCATTTTTCTTCTTCGTCTTCTTGTGCCCTGCTCGATTATCGTGCGTTGGCTATCAAATTGGCTGTACTAATTTTGTTGATGGTAGCTCGGAAAAGGGACACAGAAGATTTGTTAAAACATTCTCCCAGAACCCCGCATAGGGATAAAGGCAAGAGAATGATATTATATATATATATATATATATATATATATATATATATATATATATATATATATATATATATATATATATATATATAACGATGTTTGGGTGGATGGGAGTCAATAAAAGGGATCTATTAGATTACGATTTTTTACTACTCGAGCTTTCAATTGTGGTTACAATTATTTACAAGCGCTAAAATAAAAATACACATCATCTGATAAAGTGTAACAAATAATTGTAAAAAAGCAGTAACAGCAGAACTCACCAAATAAAATTAGGTTTTTTAACGGAATTTGCTACAATACATATTAAAAAAAAACATTATAAAAATTTTTTGGTCAGATAAATGTTTCTCCTTCTTTTTTTGAATCTTTTAAAAAATTATTTGAAAAATTTATTTAAATTAAAAAAATGAATTTTGATAAATTATAAATAAATTAGAATAGCATCCAATAAAAAAATCCAAATAATACTTTTACTTACTCTATATTTACTCTAGGTTGATAGTTGGCAGAATTCTTCCCATCCATGTTACTATTTTTCTGGTAAATAATTTGTAGATGTGACTTAGATTAATTGGCCCATAATTTTCTAAATTTGCTTTATAGCGCTGCCTGAAGTAAAATCCTTATGGCTTTGTTAAATTCTGTTAAAACATTAGCATTCTGAAAACAAGAGTAATTAGTTTAATATTTTCAATTAGTTTATGTCCTTAATAATTTATAGCTTCTGTCACTATTTTATCTTCACCTACAGATCTATTAGTTTTCATTTTCTTTAAGGGATATGTGATTCCTTATTTTGTTATATCGGACACCAAATCGTTCTTGCAGTGACTCGAGCTTGTGTACTTTGGTCCGTTTCTCTACATCTATAGAGACCTGGGTAGAATTCTCCAACTATCGTTAATAGTTCGTCTTTGTTCGTAATTGTCTTCTGCTCTTTTTTAACTGGTTAACTTTAGTTTTTCCGTTTTGTACGTTTCTTCTTCCAACTTTCATGATTTAATTTTCCTCTATGTTTGATTTTTTCTTCTTTATAGTTCATACGATTTTATTATCATAGCGTTATACCGAACGATAACTAAAACCGATTGTTTCCATCTCATTACACTGTTTTAAGTTATTTATTTTAGAAGTAGCAAAGTGTGATTATCAAAATTCAATATGCCGACTGTGTACACAACTAAAGAAAAGGTACAAATAATAAAATGGTACTTTGTGGGCAGTTATGTACAAGAAACTATTAATTTAGTTATTACAGCTTTTGAACATAGGCCAATACCTATAGAAAAAACTATATTGGCCATTATTCATCAATTTGAAAATTTTGGCTGTACTAATGGCAGATGTAAAAACTGCTGCCCATCAGATCAACCTTGGGAGAAGAAAATTAGCCAAGAACGGGAAATTATAAAAACACAGGTCTGTGCATTGGCAGAAGTGACTTGAGTTGAATGAAAAAACTGAGGAATATTTTGAAAAGAAATAACTACCATTGATATAAAGTGCAAACCACTCAAGAAATATTTCCTGATGATTATTTTTAACGGATGTGTTCTGTAAAATTACGATGCAGAAATGCATGCAAATATTATTTTGAAGAATATTTTGTTTACAGACGAGTCCTCCTTCACAATTCACAAGAAACATAATCCATCCGTTGTACGTTATTAGTGTCAGGAAAATAAGCAATTGAGTGTGTCTTTGCGTACGCAGTATCCACAAAAGTTGTATATTTTAAAATTTTAAAAACAACAACATTAAAATAGATTGGTATCAGAAACCGACCCATTCTGGTAGATACCTTAACTACCACTCATACCATAATAATTCTACGAAAGTCAACTTAATCAAACAGATGAAAAATAGAGTAATAAAACTATCAGATCCTTCATTTCATACAAAAAACCTACAAATCCTACAGAAACTTTTTATTTCAAACGCTTATCCAACACCATTAGTGAATAAGATTTTGTTTAATACCATCCATAACGAAGATATTTCACCTTCCTTCCCGCCTAACAATGCTGATCCTGATGTCTTAAGTGGGAACCCAGTCTCGGATACTCCTATCAACAAATATTTTTCATTACCATATTTCAGAGATATCACTCCGGGGTTAACAAGGATTCTGAAAAGTGTTGAAAATAGCTTTGGTAATAATAACAACAACATTAAACTTAATGTGGCTTGAAGATCAGCCCTAACAATTAATAATCTTTATTCTAAGATAAAAGATAAGACTCCCATAGATAGGCTTAGTAACATTATCTACAACATTCCATGTCTCTCTTGCAACAATTCCTACATCGGTCAAACATCTCAATTATTGAAATCACGTATTACACTACACAAAAGTGATTCTCGACTTCACCCTGACCGTTGTGCATTAGCCAAACATGTCCATTCCACTGGTCATCTCACGGACTATACGAACACTACAATTCTCCACCGTGAGAACAATAAATCTAAAAGAGAGTTCATCGAAATGTCTCATATTTTCCTTAACGATTTCTCCATTAATGTTAAGAGTGACATTAAGAATCTAAGCGATATATACCACTTCTTACTTAAATCAGATACCAAGAACAATACAACATCACAGATAACTAACTTGACTGATATATCCATTAACAACTAACCTACCTTTATAATTATATATATATATTTAGGGATTCTACAGTATTCACTGCCTTCCCTCGCTCAACCGTTTCCATCTCTCTCTGTTGTTCCATTCTCCATCGTTTAGTCCTCTCTTACTCATGGCGTCGTCTACTTCGTTCCTCCAGGATTTTCGGGGTCGTCCACTTTTCCTCCTTCCTATGGGGCTCCATTCGGTTATTCTCTTTATCCATCTGCTGTCGCTAGTTCTTCTTACATGTCCATACCACTTTAGTCTTTTTTGTTCTATATATGTTAGTATGTCTGTTTCTATTGATGTTCTTTGCTTTATTTCGTCATTACTTCTCCTATCCATTCTTGTTACTCTGCAGCATCTTCGCAGGCATTCAATCTCTGTTGCTACTATCTTACTGCTGTTTTTCTTGTTTATGATCCAATTTTCAGCCCCATATGTCATAATACTTCGCACTAATGTTTTATAAATCTGCGTTTTTGTCTTCATATTTAGGTGTCTATCCCACCATACTGAGTTAAGTTGTCGGATTGCTGTTCTTGTTTGTCCTAATCTTTGTGTAATTTCTTCCTCTGTTGTTGCCTTTTTCGTGATTATAAACCCCAGGTATTTGAATTTATCCTTTCCTTTGATTGTTACATTGTCATCAATCTGTAGATCTTCTATGTCTTCTTCACTTGTAGATAGGTACTCTGTTTTCGCGAGGCTAATATCTAGGCCAGCCTTGGTATATTCTTCTTGTAGTTTCTTCATCATGTAGCTGAGGTCGTCTTGGTCTTGTGCAATCACTACTTGATCGTCTGCAAAACTTAATGTATATAGGTATTCGTTCCGTACCGGTACTCCCATGCCTTCGCATTTTATTTTCCATGTAGTCAAGGCTTTCTCTAAGTATACTTTGAATAGGGTTGGAGATGTGGAACAACCCTGCAGGAGCCCTTTTGTTGTGGTGAAGTCTCCTATGATTCTTGTTCCCATTTTAATGGACACTTTATTTTCTTTATACAGAGCTTTTGTAGCTTCTATGAGTTCCGTCTGTATTTCTAATTTGTACATTGCCTCCCATAGTTCTGACCTTGGTACAGAGTCATACGCCTTTCTCAGGTCCACAAATGCCAAGTGTATATCTCTATTTTTTGCTTTTTTCTTTTCCAACAGTTGTTCCAGTGTGTATATGTGGTCTATGCATGATCTTCCTGCCGTGAAGCCTGCCTGATCCTCTCCGATTTTGCCTTTTATCGCTTGCTCTATCTTTTCTCGCAGTATCTTCCCATATAATCTTCCTATTGATGATATTACGCTTATTCCTCTGTAGTTTTCGCATCGTTTTCTATCTCCTTTCTTAAATATAGATGTCATATATGCCACCGTCCATTCCTTTGGGAGCTGTTCTCCATTTATGGCTTTCTGAAATATCCATTGTATCATCCGGTGTAATTTTTTTGATCCGTATTTTATAAGCTCAGGTGAGATGCCTCCAGGTCCCGGTGCTTTCTTATTTTTGATTGCTTTTATGGCCGTTCTCATTTCCCTATCTGTTATTTCTATTTCTTGTTGTGGGAATCTGCTTCGTCTTCGCCTGTTTTCTTTTCCAATGAATTGTGGTCTTTGTTCTGTTAATAGTTCCTTGTAGTAGTCCTTCCATTCTTTGTCCTGTATATTTCCCAATTTAATTTTTTCTTTTGAGTTTTGTTTCAATCCTCTCAGTACTTTCCATGACTCCGAAGTTCTTGTACCTCCTATATATGTTTCAATATTTAAGCAGATTCTTTCCCATTCTTCATTCTTTTGCTGTTATTTGTCTTTTCACTTCTCTATCTTTTTCTCTATATTATTTATAAACTTCATCGTTGTTTGTAGTCAGCCATTTTCTGTATAGTTGCTTTTTTTCTTGAATTATTCTTTTTGTTGGTTCATAGGCTTCGAATGCTGCTTGCTTTATACTCGCCTTTATATGCTCGTATATTTCTTCGATGTTGCCGTATCTGAATTCTATTAATTTTTGGTCTAGACGTTGTTGGTATAGTTCTCTTATTGATTGTTCTTGGAGTAGTTCTATATAGTTTCTTGGAGTAGTTCTTTATAATTAATTTTCATTAACTAAAAAAGATAACTTTCCCTTGCTTTTCTTAGATACATCTCAATAAGATATAATAATGCATGAACAATAGAATATAATTAAATAAAGAAAATCAAAATATTTCCCTATACTGGGATTTAATTTCATTCGTTTTTTACCAATGAACCTTAACGACATAAAGATTCGTAAGAACTACTGAATTTGCCAGCGCTTGCGTTCTGGCTAAAACAGAACCTCACTTTTAAACTTTTTAAAAATCAAAAATTTAGTTTTTGCCGACAATTCAAAGAATTACCTCCTTTTAAATGTAGTTACATTGGGTTTTTCGATTAACCTTGGGTATACCTTTGCGTGTTAAGTTTAAAGCTATCCTACATTTCAAACCTTAAAAAAAATTTTTTTTGCACATAGTAACAAAAAACACCACTATGTTACTAGCAGTTTTTTAATATTCTAACTCTACAATTCTAAGTTACGGTAAGATCAATAATGTTTTAATAGATAATATATGGTAGCTAATTATAATTTATTCTCTTTCAGCCCTGAAGAAGCCAAGTATATGAGGAGGTAACTGCCACTCAACTTACCCTGAGACTCAACTGAGTCTTACAAATTTGGGGTTATGTGAGGGTTTATTGTCAAAGTATTTAAAAACAATTGGTCATTTCTTTATTATTTAAAGTATTAAAGCGCTAAAACTTATGTATATTTAAAGCTTTTTCGCACTGTTATTGGTATTGGAGAATGACATCTACAGTGGTATAAGCAAGGTAAGAGCACTAGGAGAAGATTGGCCACTTTTTGATACTATGAAGCTAAGTAAATACTATAAGAAAATCCAATCAATTAATTAACCGAAGAGAATTGAAATATGCTACCGGACACAAGAAGAAATTGAACACCTCTGAAAAAAGGAAAGTCTTACAAAAATATGGTGTTGGTAAGAGGCTTGAAATACTACAAGTATGAAGGAAAAGAGTCTTCTATATCTTTGAGAAAGAAAGGGAAAAATAATCTTAGGCAAGTGAGGAAGAACTCCCACTTCCTCATGTTAACTAAGGAAAAAACAAAGATGTTCACAAACTTTTGGAAAAAATATTTTTATGACCCACGCCTTGATTGATACAAGAGTTTGATTTTTGATGAACCCACTACAGTAGATGCTGGTGAGGAGCAGGAAGTAATGAGTGACGGCCTCGACGATGAGCGCTGTGACTTCCATATTTAAAAAACTGTTTGTTTGTTGCATTAACTAACTATTATGACAATGTTTGTCACTTAGCCTATAATCTTATTTTACAAAAATAGAAGTTCATTCAGAAAACCATTGTTCCTTTACTTTATTGCTTTTTTACTTTATTTACATGCAAATCATCTTTTGTCCACAACATTTTACATGCAAAACGACTTATTTCCACTGAATTCGTGCAAAAGGTCGTATTGCCAAAACAAAATCAATTTTTTAAACTATTTTTTGGCTACCCTAACTGAGATACGTGTTTATTTTTGGGCCAATACTATTGCATAACATTGATTAGAACTCATTATTCCTTTTCAGAGGAAAGCTACAAGTTTTTCGCCCTTCCTGAAAAATTACTTGTTTGTGACTTAAGCTTGATTGCATTTTACGTTTGCATTTTGCATGATTATAATACTTGGTCACTACTGGTACTGAACTGGTTAATACATTGACACAGCTTATTACCCATTTTAAAATGTGACGATTTTTTTTTTCATATTTTCATTATGCTCAACCATACTTCACCTATAAGCAGAATTTAGTTGTTGTTATATTTTTGTTTTACCAAAGACTACAAGGGCCTGTCAGAATTAATTTGTACCTAGAAAGCTTCATACTTCATTACTTTTTAGGAATATGGTGCAGATTTTCAGTGCTGAACACGTAGAGTCCCTACATGACGCAGAATTGTAAAACAAACAGAAAAATACAATAAATTCTCTTTACACTCACATATTCACATCACATTTTTTTTTCTATTTATCTTTAAACACGACGGACAAAACTTTCATTTTTCTGCATTTCGTTCCCTCGATTCAGTTTGGAAAAGACTTGCTGAAATGCTTAATTTCTAATCTCTGAAAGAAAAGGCGTAAAACCTTAAAATAAAAATAAATTTAAAATACTATTCACATTATCCGTTCTTACTTCTCACGTTGTTTTAAAAATTCCAAAAATATAAACATTCCCACTCATCCATTTTCGCCCACATGATTCAATAGCAAATATTTTTCGCCATTTTAATGATATCTTGACTCTCCAACAATTGCTACCGATATATCTACACCGCATTTCTAGGCGTCCGTATCTAGCCTGGAAAGAGTAGTAGAATTTAAACTTCGTAGTTCATAACACACGTACACCGTTGCCCGTAGGGGCAAACAATGAAAAGCGGCTGGTAAACACTTTATTAATGTGATATGATTAATAAAATGAAAGTTATAATTTTATTGTATGACTTTTTCAAGACATTTTATTTGGACCCACAGCCATATGTCCTAATAGTAGAGCCGTCACTAATTATTATGATCCTGTTATGATAAAAATCACAAGTTTATCTTACTTTTAAAACGATTTATTTACTGCAAAATGAAAAATTAAATTTCAACAGGATAATCACATGACAAAACTCATTGGTAAAAAGTATATTATTTATTTACAATTTGTACAAATATCTAATTACTTTTAATGGTATTTACTTATTTTTACATTTCATATTGTTTATAAAGTGATTATTTTCATAATATGCAGTTAAGCACACGATTCGTTTTTTTTTCAATTTTCTCTTTAAAATACTATCATTCTGTACATATCTCTCATGGATTATATACAGAAATAAATACAAACTGGCAGCTATCTATCTACTCAGGGAGAAATCATTTTTATATTTGCTTTAAATTAGATATACGCATACCGAAGGAAAAATAAATAAAGGAATGCATTACAGTATGTCGGGGTAACACTATGTGTTCAAAAGTAACTCTGATCAACCCGTTCATGTAACTGATCAAGGATTTGGTAACTTATCTTCGGCATGCAATATTAGCCAACTGCAAGAGAACGTGATACGAGAAAAGGGATTAAAGCAAGAGATTAAAGCCGAAAACGCACGATTGTCTGTAAAATAATTTTTTGAACAAACTGGTATGAGATAATTTGTCCCTACTTCTGGAATAACCCTGGATGTATTACAGCAAATACCAATTATGATGAAATTTTGTTGCGCACATTTTAAAAGGACCAATTTTAACAGCATCGGTTAAGTAAATCGTGGCGATAAAAGTGTCGAACGCAAGTCTGTCTGAATATCAAATAACACAAAACATTAACGTATACTTCGCAGTTACGCCACTGAATGAATGTTGAGCTTCCAATCGTTTCGCCGGTGGGTGAGCTGTTAACACGTGAAAAAAATTGGCGCAAACGGGCGCAACCTCATTATAATAGCTTTTGTTGTATTCAAATGCCATAGAAAATATTCTAGCTATTAAAACTACGTGAGCAGATTGAGATCTGGTGTTTAATTACCATTAGTAATTAGATAAATGAAAGATACCCAGTACTAAAGCAGAAAAAAGGCTTGATGTAACAAAAAATACCAACGAATCAACAATGAAAAAGACGACAAAAACTTCATGCTTATCAAGCTTACCAAGCTTTTTTATCATTTTTTTGTTTAATTATAAGTTTTTGAAATATCCATTGATCAATTCAGTTAACTCGATGGTTAGTGAATTAGACCCCAATTTACTGTCGCAATATGATGCATACATTATTTAAACATATTCAAGATTAAATATATGAAACATTATATTTTAAATCAACATTAAGTTTTAAATAATATAGACAGAAAATAGTCTATTAAAGTAGGTAGTAGTATATCACAGGATTCACATATAATCCTAACATTAACTAAACACATCAATACACTTCCTATTCTTTGATTACAAAATAGGGATTTACAATAAAGGGTAATAAAAGTACATCCTGGATATAACCTAATTCCAAAACTACTCAAAATAACACAATGGGTAATTCCGTACCTCCTCTACTATTGCAACAAATATTTAATGAATTAATCATTGGTGGATATTAATAAGACACATTATTTTTATTTGTTATTTGTGTATATTCCAGTGTTAATATATCTTTCCAAACCATCCGTATGGGCAACTATATTTTCAATTTTCTTTGATTTTATGAGCATTTAAAATCTTCGAAATGAAAGCAAATATGACAGTTGTGTTGCAAATATATCAGCTGTACATGAAATTGTTCTTTAGCCAAAGCAATATTCGTTAAACGGTGTAATCTGAGGGACATATGTAGTAACATGTGCAGTTAATAGAATTTGTAGATAATAGAACGTTTAAAGATTTCTCACGTATCTCAAAAAAAGGCTAATACATTAGAGAATTCAGATCGGTATAAAGAACTTAGCAAATTGACAACACATTATTTTCCATGACAAAATATTCAATTATTTTAATTAATTGTACTTCATTTCAATAATTCGCGCAAACGAAACTGAACTATGTTACTACGTTTCAGGTAATGGAAAATGATAATGCATGAAAGAATAAAGTCAGTAACTAGAGTTGAAGTCTGTAAAAGAATTAAGCAGAGTAAAAAATCAATCATTATTATCATCATTATCCGTAGTACTACAGCCCTAATCGAGTCTCGACCTTCTCCAGTCTATTTCGCCAGTCCTATTCATCGCCAACCGTTGCCAGTTTGCTGCGCCGATCTTCCTCGCGTTCTCGTCCACACCGTCCTTCTATATCAGTCTTAGTCTACCTCTACTCACTCCTATTTTCTCCTGGTACCACTTATAGAGTTCATCTGGGTGTGTTTTTATTTGCTTTTGACACATATCCAGCCCTTTAAGCCTACCTATTTTTATGAAAGATATTACATTTCTATCATTTACCATTTCTTTATATTTCTCGTACAGTTCGAAATTATATCGCCTTCTCCAAATAACATTCTCACATATTGTGTCCGGCTTGTTTAGCTCAATCTCTGTTATTCAGGATCCAAGGCAATACTTTGGTTTTTCAAAACTGTGATTTCAAAAATCAATCACATAAAGTAAATTCATAGCTGTACCAAAATATGTTAATCTTAGGCTGAAAATATATTGGAATACTTCTGTTCTTCGGGGCCAAGTGCTTTTCCAGTTTTTACTGTTTGCATTGCCCATGTAACCTCACTTTCTGTTATAGATGGACCTGTTATAGCAATCGGTGTATAGTGTTCTACTCTTTCATCTTCAAATAATTCAGAAATGTAGTTTTTCCATTCTTTTAACTGTTCATTGATATCTAATATTCTGTGTCCGTTTTTGTCTTCTAAACTTTGGGATAGTTGTTTCCGTTTGTTTCCAGTGATCTTTTAAGTTCTTGTGCAGTTGAAATGTTTCTTTTCATAGTGTTCAATTTCATTACATTCTTTACTATTAAATTGTGTATTCGCATGCCTTATCTTCTGCTTGATTATGGCATGGATCCTCTTGTATTCGTTTTATCTTTATTTCTATCTATATATCTATATTTATATCTATTTTTTGGGCTTAGTGAACTCTGTCTTATTGCATTGACTTTATCTGTAGGTTCAGTAAATTGTCCTATCTAAATCTATTCTGACCTCCATCTACTGTTTTGAGAGGACGTTCTATCTACTCTAGACGTTCTCAATTGTTTTAATAATATCCAGCGGGGTCTATTCATTATACAAGAGATATATTACATCAAATGCTAATACTCTGTCAAATGCCTTCTCTAAGTCATCTGTACACGTCCCTCTAGTACTGAAACCTTGTTGCTCATCTGCTAAATTTATGAGCTGATTTATTCGTTGTTGCAAAATTTTAATTGTAACTTTCAGGATAGTAATTAGCAAATTGATATCCCTGTTGTTTTCTGGTTGTTTCTTATCGTCATTATTAAATCATAAAATTAGCTCGCTTGTCCTCCATTCTTCTGGTATTTTATTGTATCTTATAATCTTATTAATTAATGTTAATGGAATATGACTTAAATGTCAATTGTATTATAATCGTATGCAACATAAATACAATCGTCAAGGTAAGTCTTAAATAAAAGCCCTCGATTAGTGAATCAATTTACCTAAGTTCTCCAATTTTGGTAGAGACCGGTTCTCGAGATAATCGAAAGACCACTTAGGTCGCTAACCAAACAAATTAATACAGCGCTAATATGGTTGCATTGATTTATTGTTGCAATGATGCTCGAACTATAGTCAATTCACTGGTCTTGGTAAAATGCTGACAGAATGCAAATTATATAATGTCGAGGACCGCCCACTAGCAAAATTGGAAGATATGTTTATATAATTAATGCTCTCATTTGAGATTGACTTGACGTTGAGTGACGGGTATATTTATTTTATCTATAACAATAGTATAAGATGTTTTATATTGTAATTCCCAATTAATAAATATATAAAAAAAAACTAAAATTGTTATTGCTTTACATTATGTTTACTGTATGTTTTGTGTCATTGATACGGTAAGTTTGATTTAATTTGTCCTTTTGAAAGTGATTTTACTATCTCTCCATGTTTTTTACTGCCTGTTAACTTCTCTTTAAAATTCGATTAAATAGAATTCGAAATTGAATTCTTTTGGTGTAGGAAAAAAATTATAATAATTCTCTTTCTATATGACATCTCTTCAGTAGTAACATTTTTACATACGTATAGAACAAGAAACATAAGATCAATGAGAATTACAAAAGACAGATCTTTTTATATACGTAGAAGTCCAATAATAACAACGTGGTTTGAACAAAAAGCATGATCTTAAATATTTTACATTGATTGCATGATGTTTTTATTGCAACATCCCTAAAATTAAATTGTATTTTTCAAATTGCACCGATGTTAGCTTTATAGCCTTTACGCATGCAACAATATGATATCAGAGCTGTCATTTTGAAGGTTAATATGGCTTCCCATAAAATGTGTTAAGAAAATTATCTTCAATCAAACTGTCCAACACAATCTAGTTTGCATTAGAGGAGACATTACACGTTAGGTGAATATTTCAAAACAACTACACAATAATGTTTCAAAAAACGGTAAAACATACTTATACAAACATTACAAAAATAGAAATTAGCTACTCTATATAAATATTTGCTCGCTTTAATAATGATACACTTAATATTATTCTTAAAAATACCTTGGTTTCTTTACGAACTAGTCCAAAATGATTTCTCCCCGTATTTAGAGTATTCAGTATTTAGAAGATTTAATTATTAATCGAAAATATCACATAATCATTTGTAAAATAAAATTCTGTTTTAATTAAAATATAAAGCAATATTCATTGATAATCAAAAAAATAACCAAAACTGTAGAGGCATCCCTTAACCACTATTAAGATGAATTTGGATAATGTTAACGTTGCTTCATTGATAAGTTTTGATAAAACTATAAATTTGTATTGCTATTTTTTCAACAACTTTTCAAATATTTTTGAATAATATTCAGCCATTAATTTAGAAAGAGGCGACAATATTACCTTCTGTAAAAGTTTATAGATCGAAATTAGTAGCTCGTTTTCTACAAAAATCTTCACCAGGAACTCGTAAACGTTCATAAGTACATATGGTTAAGCTATAGGACTAATTTCTTAATGTTAATCTGATCAATTTGTCTTCTACTACAAAAATTATTTCAAAAAACTCAACGTTTCTAAAAATAATCGTGGCGAAGAAACGGCAAATAACTAAGTAACATTTGCAGCAACATATACCATTGAATGAATATCGAGAGAAAGTTATGACGGTCGGATGAATCTGCTGACTCGAAACGAAAATACGTCATTTTGGGCACTTCACCATAATTGGCATTTGCTACTAACTCGCACTTATGTGTTTCAAACTGATTTTAGAACCGGACTGGGATCATCCCCTACTTCTTTACTTTCATTAATAGTATTAATACACAGATTCATAAGTATGAATCGAGATATTCATATCTGCTACAAGTATATAGATTTTCGAGTCATTTGATAATGCCCGACGTGAAACACTGATTCAAAAGTTGCAGTCACAGAATACTGGTTAGCAGGATATGCATTTTATACAGAAACTATACTGGAAGCAACAGCCTAAATAATCTTAAAAGAACTTCGGCGAAAACGTAAAGCCTAAATAATCTTAAAGATAAAGAGGAGCGAGACAGAGTTGTAAATATTGCTTTTTAACATATATAGCGAAGCAATCCTTGAAAAAGCATTGAAATCACAAAAAGAGTGAATCATAATCAATGGCAAAGTGGTAAACAATATAAGATTCACGAATAATACGAGCATCCTTGCAAGTACAGTAAAAGTTCAAAGATTAGTAAACCATACAAACAATTTCTGCAAGGATTATCGACTTAAAATAAACATTAAATAGACCAAATATACAGTAAAAAAAAACAAAATGGAAATACCAACATCACTCAAAGGAGTAGTTAGAGAAAGAAGTAAAAAAAAAACAAAATGTACATATTAGCGTATCACTCAAAGGAGTGCAGTTAGAGAACGAAGAAAACTAAAAATAGGGATTTGGAATAACACACAACATTAAATAGACCAAATATACAGTCAAAAAAAAAATGGAAATATCAACATCACTCAAAGGAGTAGTTAGAGAAAGAAGTGAAAAAAAAAAAACAGAATGTACATATTAGCGTATCACTCAAAGGATTGCAGTTAGAGAACGTAGAAAACTAAAAATAGGGATTTGGAATAACACACAGCACTGAGCAAATAAGAGAGGTAAGAGAGAAATGTCAGTAAAATGAAAAAGCTTCTCTGCAGCTGAGCTTGATCTTCCAAAAATAACCTACGTGTTCTCAGTAGTGGTATATCAAATGGTAAGTTGGACACTTAAACAAGAACAACATGTTGCAGCCATTTGAAATGTGGTGTTGATGAAATAAATTGATGTTGAGAATATCATGGACCGAGATAAAAACCAATATCGAGGTAATGATAGAAAGAGTGAATTGATGACAACTATTAAAACAATGAAACTTCAATAGCCGAGACAAAAACCAATATCGAGGTAATGATAGAAAGGGTGAAAGGATGCCAATTGATGACAACTATTAAAACTATGAAACTTCAATACTTGGGACCTGTGATGATACGGAAGAAATATAAAATGTTACATATAATGTACGGAAAAATAAAAGAAAGTAGAAGTATCGCAACGGGAAAACTATCATGTGGGGAAATTTGTAAAAAGAGAGGTCCCAATGCAGTTTAATACAACTATTTAGAGCAGTAAATAAAAATGAGCAGGATGATACTAACCTGCCTTAGGTTAAAGGCACTTGAAGAACGGCGAGAACATTAAACATTTTTTTATGTAAAGTCAAATGTTTATATCTAGTTAGAAAGAACTGGGCAGTTGAACAATCAAGTCTAAATTAACGTATTGAGTGACGCATGTACATTATTTTGATACAAATGTATATATATATATATATATATATATATATATATATATATATATATATATATATATACAATGTGTTAGGCTTTCGCGGCCATCGTCTAACTTGTTAAACTGTTTGTTCGGGCTGTTAGGCCGTTGTCTTCTGAGATTAGTTCTCGACGTTTCGCCAACACTAGGGGTTGGCAGCTTCTTGAGATGTTACTGCTTCGCTTGTACGCTGAAACTGACGTCAGTTTCAGCCCCTTTAAATACTGATATATATATATATATATATATATATATATATATATATATATATATATATATATATATATATATATATATATATATATATATCTATATATATATATATATATATATATATATATATATATATATAATCGGTAATGATTGGGTACTCTTCCGGCTGTAATGCTTTTATGGAAAATAAATTTTGTGTGTGAAAGATATAGGGAGGTCGTTGATACAATCAAATCCATATATTAAATATTGTTCAATGTTTCATATTTTAGGAAACGCGACACGACGCACAAAATACACAGATTACTAAATTTTAAGACGCAGATCTTACTTTCACTCTACATTAAGATATACATACTATTAAGATTATTCTAGTATACTACCAAAGTGTTGTCTAATTTAGTTTGTTTCAAGCAATTTTCACAATAGTTTTAAGATAACTTCCTCCTATTTTAGTTCCATTGGATTTTTTGCTTCGGCCATTTTTATAAGTATTTGTGGTCATGAACTCAAACCTTATTCACCAAGATTTCTAAACCACTAATCTGACGTATACCGGATCCACGTATGTATTGTTTTACATCCAGTAAACGGTTTTTATTAAACTGTTAACAAAATATGAAAAGTATCTAATAGGAAGTAATATCCAAAAACTAAAACTGAGATTGGACACAAGAAAGGTTTACTTCAACGACTGAGCCAAAGGGAGTAATAAGCCAAATTGTAAAGCAAATTTATGTATTTATATACTCGATTTACTGATGCCAATCACAACTGTCTAGTAAATTAAATAGCGATTTTTTGCTACGTTGTTTAAATTTTAACAGACTGGCAGTGGCTGGATAGAATAGGCAAGGAATGAGAATTTTTAACACAGTAAAAGTTAGAAAAACATTATACCTAGGCCACATACTGAGAAATAATAAGTACCAATATGCCCAACTTATAGTGAAAGGAAAAATCGAGGGAAAGAGAGGCCTAGGAAGGAAAAGACTATCGTGGCTCAGAAACATCCGACAATGGACAGGGCTAAATTTTGAACAGCTAATAAGAACAGCTGAAGATAGAGAAGAGTTTAAAATTGTAGTAGCCAACCTCCATTGACGAGAGGGCACTTTAAGAAGAAGAAGTGGCTGGAAATTCCTATTCAGTCAATCATAAATGCGCAAAGCCAATATTAACTGTAACGTAATTAAATTAAAAACAAAAATGTTATTTTAAATTTTTTAAATTTTGTAGTTGTTTATAGATTAGTATTTACAAATGGAAAGTTTCTAATAAAAATTGATGAATATACACTCCCATTATTCATGATTATTCTTCTCTTTTCAATGAAAGAAGGCTGCAACACTAAGTTTGTTTTGGTTATTAATAGTGATAGGTAGCAATTTTTGTGTTGTGTTTCCTACAATCAATCTGCCAAAATATTCCCAAGCTGGGGGGCGGATGATATCCTACCACTACATTATTTAATAAACTAGATGTTGCAATTTGAATTCAAACCTTTAAAATAAAATTCAATATAAACCAATTAAATTCGTCCGTCCAATGTATCTCTAAAATGTTTTGTTAAAGAAACTAATGGTCAGATAGCCGACCGTAGGACTGCCAAAAAGCACCGTCCGCGACCAGTAAAAAGTCTGGATTCAAACACAACCAAGATTGTTCTTGATCCAAGAAAAAAATGTGGTAACTTTATATAAACTGTTATACATTATAAATATATTTTATACTATTCAGGCACATGAATTTATTGTAAACTATCCTAAACTACCATCCGATATCCTTGCTATACCATCTGAATTAATTATGTAAACGACCAGGCCAATTACTGAATCTCACAGAATTAATAAAGGACAAGAGGAAATAGTGACGCCAATTTTGTACCGGTGGCAGAAGATAATAACATTCTGACTGTAGTGACAAAAAACTTGACATGACATTGAAACCTTACTGTATAATTAATAATAGACGCGCCTTATGCTAAATGGAAAAAAGAGAAAACCGCAAATCCAGAAAAATGGTCTGTCCCATGGAAGCATTCTGATTTCACTTATATTTAACATACGCACAACGAGCTACCAATACATCCTCAAGTTAAGATCTGTATTTAAACCGACAATCTTGGTATCGCTGTGAAAAAAATAGAATCTAAAATGAAGGAGGACTTGAACATGAAATCAATATTATACAAACAGAACTCGCTAAAACCAAACCCTGGTATAATTCAGATATTCATTACATCTCAACACTCATCTGGAACATGTAAAACTAAACGTATCCTGGGGGAGACCACTCACTTCTTTAAGAGCTGTCTTCGGTCCGAAAGTGGGCAATAATCAATGTATATTTTTGAGACTGCTGTAATGGATATTTGTTCACCATACGGACCGGTAACTTTGATCCTGTATTGGAAAACCCATTAAAAACAGGAGTCCTTTCAGGGCTTAGAAATTTTTCTAAAAAATTCAACATAGTGACTTTCACATTCACTCCTAAATGGATTTATGATTATAATATAGGTATTTTAATATTTTTTAACTGACCTTCCATTCCAATTGTTTATTCCAAGATTTATTTGAACTTATCAACAAGATTGTGAGTGAACGACAGAAGTAGCAGCAAGCAAGCTTGTCTCGAATTTGTAAAATAATGAATTTCAGTGAGACATTATTTGAAAGAATATCATATTCAAAAACTATTATGTAAAACATACGACATTATGCAAAATTAGTGAAAACAATAAAAGAAAATGAAAGTCACTGAAAAATAAAATAGCTCTATTAACCTGATAGTAGCCATATTAGTACCTCTACAACGAGACATCTAAATTGTAGTTCTACTCCTTAAAACTTAAAGGTATTTAACTTTAAGACTTTGGAGTGGCTGCATTATAAACTACTAACTAACATAGTTATTCAGTTGAAAGTTCAACACTAGTTTTGATTGAATAATTGATCTAATTCAGATTGGGTATAATTTGAAATATGCTCATGGAGTATAAAATATCACTAAGCGATAGATATTTATGTTACAATTATTAAAGTCATTACACTAATTATACAAATACATTTATAATATATGAGCGCTAAATGGATCACAGGCTAAATTACACTTCTGGCACTATATAAAGGCAACGTTGCCAAGCACTGCTGTAGGGTATAGATAAATATTTTATATATGTATTAAATTAGTTTTATACGTAGAAAGGAGAAGAGCTGAACATAATTTGTATATCATTTTACATTGGATTCAATGTAATGCTTGTAAATGGGACTGGGGAAGAACATTTTAATCGACAATCATGCAACGATATGTCACAGTAAATGACAAAGAAGCCCCATAAAAAAAGTTTCTGTTAATAAGGTTTCATCAAAAGACAACAATCTGTTGTACAAATTTGAATAATATGTGTAAAGTTTTATTTTAATTTACTATTCAATAAAATATAAATTAAATACCTGTCAGATTGGCTGAAATAAACCGCCAATTAGTAAACAACTACAGGTTAAAATAATTTATATTTTATAACAATTTTTTTGGAAACGGTTTCCGGATTGGAAATCGAAATATCAAAAACAAATGTAAAATGTAATTTGTATTACAATCAATTGTGAGAAACCTTCACAATGAAACGGGGTAAGTGTCCACCAGTCACACTCAATGGCTAGCAATTAGGTAAGCAAACGACACAAAATACTTAGATTTACTAAAAACTTATCCATCTTGACAAACGACTAACCTGGCAGAAGCACATCTTTACCAAAAGAAAACAAATGGGCATTAAATTTAGACATATGTACTACTTGATTGGTCGAAAGTCTAAATTAACATTGGATAACAAACTGTTTATATACAAGGCGCTCGTCAAGCCCATCTGGAAATATGGTATTCAGCTATGGGTCACATGGTATGTTACATCCTCTTCTATAGAAAAAGTGCGCAAAAAGTAATGGAAAGGCAAATGTTATATATAGAACGTTCAAAAAAGAAGTGAAATACATTATAGAAGCGACAAAAGTGAAAAACGTACAAAAAAATTGAATAAGCAGATAATACATTGATGACCATGGGAATATAGGATGAAGAGAGCACGATAACAATAACGGCTACGAGGAAGTGGGTAGCTCACAAATCTCTGGAATGGTTGAGGAATTCATCAGGACAAAGAGGGGCGAAACATGTTACAAACATGGAATGTTCATTACAGAACATTCGCCAAAATTTACGGTAGGCCTAATAAGCGAAAACAGGAAAACAGTCAAAGCCATAGTAGGTCTTCTAACAGAGCACTGTAAGCTGGATAGGCACTTGAAGCTGATGGGATTATCAGATGATGACATGTGCAGATTCTGTCACCTCGAAGAAATAGAAGCAGAGCACATTCTATGTCAGTGTGACAGTCTGGCAAATGTGCGGTTCTTCGCATTAGGAGGAGAAAATCCACCGGCTTTTAAAAAGGGCCAGGTTAGAGAATGTTATCTAGGACTAGACGACCACAATAGATCCGAAAAGGTCGCAGTGGAATAGGCCAAAAGGCCACCTCTCTATATTTATCTATCTATCTAAGTGACGATCTTAAGAACCATTATGTCACAATTTTGATGACAACTGAACTGAATAAATACCAATAAAAAAACAAGAGAGGTCAAAATGGTTATAATAGGCACAATAAATAGATATTCTTTTAAGTGCATTTTCGGCATGAAAAATGCTGCTACTATATTTAGGACTCTACTCTCTTGTTCTACATTCCAAAAAAATTAGCAAACGCAATTATACGATAGAATTTAGGTAAAGTAAAGAACCAAACATATAATATTTGACGTTACATTCAAATAATAGCAAATTTTGTCAAATACTGATAGTTTTTTCTTAAACAATATGTGTTAAGCAAACTACTTTATTATTAATTTTTATTTTGAAATATAACACAAATTTTCAAAAATAAAAAACAAAAGGATGCTTTAGCTGATTATATCTTTAGCTTGTTATCCTAGAGACTAAGTGCACTGGACCTAATTTAGTTACTACGATTTGTAAACTGCACAAATTTTATATATATATATATATATATATATATATATATATATATATATATATATATATATATATATATATTTATATATATATATATATATTTATATATATATATATATATTTATATATATATACAGTAGACTCCCTCTATAACGAGAACTGACATGGCAGACTAATTACCTCGTTATAAGCGGATCTCGTTATATCCAACAACAATAATACTGTGCATACATAAGAATATGTAGTTTTCTAAAACATTAACTTTCTATAGTGAAGCCATTCGGAGCAATATAATATGCTAATAAATATTGTTTGAAAGGCGTTTTTGAAAAAAAAGTTTGTTTACTTTTATTGTCAATGATATACGTTAAAACAAAAAATCTGTATTCTGTACATCTGTATAAAGCGTATTTTCAATAATAACATAAACTACTGCGTCTGCAATTGGAAGAAGTCTGTCATTTTTGACTGCTTTAAATTTTCCAGTATTCTATCTATCATATTTTCTAAAGATGTGAAACAGTTTTATGCTTCTTCATTTGCGTTTTTTCTTTGGATAAAGTTTCTGACAACCTTTAAAACACTTTCCACATCTTGTCTATTAGGACCTATATTATTAGGTGTGAATGGTCAACCCCCTACAATGACTCTTGTGAATCATAAATTGTAAATTTCCGACTAAGAATCATAAATTGTAAGAAGTTTATTGCCTACGGCAGTTAAAAATGGTATTTATTTATAGCTACGGTCGGGCCAAAACGTAAAAAAACACGTTTTTCAATCTTATTTTCTCTCGTTATAAGCAAATTTACCTCGGTATAGAGGGTTATAGTTCAATAGAAATTTCACGTTACAGCTAATGTACCACGTTATAAGCGAAAACTCGAAAATAACCGTGTTCGTTATAAAGGGAGTATACTGTATATGATATAATATATAATATACATCATGTTATATTTCACCCGCTCACTCCATTAGTGCTGTCATGTACTATCAATGTGCATAACGAACAGTGGTGCAACTTGCATCATGTAACAAACGTCAACCTAAGATCAGTTAAACATCAAATGCTGAATTATATCGGGATACCTGACTAGATATGACCGCGTGAAATTGGAACCCCACAGTTTGGACACTATTTGTAACAAATAGGGAATTAGCATACCTAATAAAGGTTGTAAAAGGAGTCTCATGTGCGAATATTACACTCTCCTATTTACGATATAATAGAAAGGGTTAGAGACGGAAGCCAAGAAGGGAGATAAAAAGATAAACATAGTAAGTAAACGCCGCATAGGAAGATCCAACCTCGCGCATATGGCGGACTGTATCCGTAAAAGTAGGGCAGTGACGTGATTATGCTTTTTATTTAATTAACGGCACCGAACGGTTAACGCTGCGCTACTGATAGAGTGGATAATTATGTAAACAAGGCGCTCGGATCGAATCGGCACGAAAATAAGGAATTGCGCTGGATCTTCGTAACTGGCGCATACTGTACTGAGTTCTATAGATGAAGATACTAATAAACTTAACGCACCTCTCATCAATATGGCAGACAGTATTGGAATGGGCAGAGAAACAGTAACAGTAATTAAGATACTAATGACAAGAATTGATATCGAAACATAAATTACGTCTTCTATATACAAAGGCCGAGAAAAATGTGTGATTCTTATTTATGTAAGATTTAACAGTATTCAGATTATTAATTATAATATATGACAGGTAATTCAGTGAATTATCTGGATATTGTTAAATCCTGCATAAATAAAAGTCACGCACGTTTTTCTCATGCTAGTCCAAGTGGTTTATTAGTGTTTGATATTAATACCTGTCTTTGTCTGCATATTAATATTAGGTGTGTTATGTTGATTATTATCCTTCTTACCTGATATCGCTCGGTTATTATCTATTAAATCTGTATTTCCCTCCGTCGTCTCCGTCTTGATTCCAGTTTATTATATTATACTCAATGTAATAAGAAAAGTGTAAGGTCACATCTGCAACTCCTTTTACTACAATTTTTATCCGCCCAAATACTTGTTTTGTCATACTATTCGTTAGTGCTGATATAGCAGTGACAATTTATTTCGAAAATAGAGACAGATTAAAGAAACTTATCCTGAGCTTGATAAAATCGAATGTACAACAAAAAAAATAATTTAACAATTTAGTATGGCGCCAGAATTGTTTACAATAATCTTAAAGTTCAAAGGTGTCACTGAACTACTACAAATTGTTAGTATGACCGATGCAATATATACTTGCATTTTGGAATCAGTGGCGTTTATCTATAAGTTTCGGCTGACATGTAGGATTTTGAAAGAATAACACTAAAAAACAATATTCAACTGTTTAATATTACTTAATTGAGCTAGTTTCGTTATATCAAAACTTAACAACGTGTACATTCATTATGACAATGACGTAGTCTTCAAGCGGGATTGCAACAGTTAAAAAAATTTGTTTAAAATACTATTTTTAACATTTATTCAATATGAAACGTCAACGTTTTCAGAATATCTAGAGGCACCAGTTTCGAACAACACTAACCTGAATATAAGAATCAGCTTTGTTTTTAATGTAGTTAGATATTACGTCATTACTTTTTAACAATATATACAGCGGAAAAAAGATATACACCAATTTTGTAACTCATAATATAATCCACCATTTTGCTAACTTTCTCTGTTTATAGTGATAAGTCATGTATTATATTTTATCTTCAGTGTTAATCAAACTTTTGAAATTTAAAATGTAAATATCTCAAGAAACGCACCTACAAAAAATACAGTTAGAAATAAAAGACTATGTTTTCAAAATTCCTAGGAATAGTGGTTTTTAACGGTTTTAACTAATCATGTACATTCAAAAAGGTGGTAATAAAGATGATGTTAATGTAGTTATTTAGGTGCAATATTGATTAAGAGAGGGGAAGAAAGAAATCCATAATGAAATTATCAACACAACTATATCTGAAGGATATCCAAGTATATTATTCCATAGGTTTTGATTAAACAAAGCACTATTATCTCTTTGTTTTAGAGTTAGTACTTTTAAAATGAAACATATAATTATAATAATGACTAGATCTGCTTTTGTAATCATCAAACAATCAATAGTTGAGAATCGCGTTTCAGCTGCCTTTGGTATAAAATGAGAAACGAAAAGTAGAGATTGATCGAAAAGTGACCAGCAAACTTTTCACAATTAGTTCATTAGAAATATCTAAAAGATGAATAAACAATATAAGAAAAAAAATTGTGTAGTGATAGTTTCAGGACTTGATTCGATAAACGTTATTGAATTATAACATTTTCTGTTCATTTTTCGTTTAAAAAATGCCGCTGAGAAAAAGACTGATAATATTAAAAATTCTACAAATCAAAATTGGATGGAAATATAATGGATGTTGCAAATTAAATTAAATATAAACCCGCATTCTAATTAAAAAAATCAACCCATATTTGGTGTTTCGCATTTTAGTGCAACATATTTTGTATAGTTACTACATTATCTTAGATAGAACACACTTTATTTTATTATTGCAATAAGAATTCTATTTATCAATAGTGTACTATTTTCTACTTGAAAAGCCGGCTGTTATTAAAGTAAAATCGATTTTTTTCTATTATTGCAGTAATAAAATAGAAATAAGGCTGTATCGGTAATTGTAACATCAAGGTCACATTACCCTTTCATCATCATTCTGGATTTACCCCCTACGTGGGTTATAGCCTCCTCAAGAAAAAATTTCTCTCCAGTCGTTCCTATCCATTGCCTTCATCCGCTAAGCATATATTCCCATTTCTCATGCCTTCATACATGTTATCAAAGAATCTTGTCCTGGGTCTTCCTCTTCTTCTCTGACCAATGGATCTATCTACCTGCCCTATCCACCTCAGAGTCCTATCTTAATATGTTTTACGATATTTGGTTCCTGATATATTCTATAGAGTTCGAAGTTGTATCGTCTTCTCCACACTCCATTGTCATTCACTGATCCATAGATTCGTCTTAGAACTTTTCTTTCGAAACATCCTAACATGTTTTCATTGCTTTTTGTTAGGATCCAGGTCTCTGACCATGAGTTCTTTAGTGAAAATCTTAAGTAATCTCTTTGTTTATCTTGGTTTGACTATCTACATATTTGCATATTGTAGCCAATGATTAGTTTTGAATCAATTGTGTATCAATAGAGCCAAATATGATTTTTGAAAATCAGTGTAAATATATATTCACCTTGCCCCACATTACATTTGACTGTATGGATATATTGAAATTAAAAGAACATTATTATGAACTCTTTTATTTTAAAACAAAATATGGGTGCTGAAGATATTCCAGTTCAAAACTTCTACACCAGGCGTCGTGCTGTCTTGCGTAATGTATTGCCACCAGACCCAAAGTGTCCAAACATTTTTCGGATTAATCCAAAACTGATACAGAAAAAGCAGACTCCTGACCAATTGTCTTGATATGAAAGATGAAGATATATACATAAATTACAAAGATGAAAATATCATTGGCAAAGATGTTAGTGAAGAAGAACCTCTTAAGAATATTAAGACGAAATTCAAGAAAATATTGACATAGAAATCCTAGATGACCTAGAAGACCTAAGAAAAGTGAGTTGAGTTAAAAAATGGAATTGTTAATAACGAAAATAATCCCAACCCCTTTCAATGATTTTAAAATATTTTTCAATTTATGCAATTCCAAGGATTAAAGATGAAACAAATTTGAGTAATTTGTAAAAATACGGAACCAGTATCAATACATCAACTAAGAAATGACCGTTTTTGTATCCATATTTTTATCAATGGAAATTATTAGCTATAATAAAAGTCGTTATAGCTGTAAACTGCTTCAAAAAGCTTCGGTGACATTCATTTTAATAAGAATTCTACCATTGCCCAAAAAAATATAAAAGACTGTTACAGAAAATTACAGAAAACAAAATATACACCAAATAAAAAATGTATTGAAAAATTAATTCAGTTTACGTTTTCGGAATTAATATTCCATCATCAGTACTATCCTGATGTACATGTTTGAAGACATTAAATGCATGGATAAAAACCCTTTAAATGTTGTTAAATTGGCTTTGAGTTAAATTGTATAACATTATAAACTATGATGTTGGTTACAACAGGAATAGATAACATGGCAACGTAAGACTCCTCTGGAGGTTTCTAGTCCTAAGACGAAGTTGGTAGCAACAAGTCCTCGTAGACACTTCGTCTCAGGACTAGCAACCTCCAGTGGAGTCTTACGTTGCCATGTTATCTATTCCTGTTGTAACTTAAACATCATAGTTTATAATGTTAAAAAATTTAACTCAAAGTCAATTTAACAACATTTAAAGGGTTTTACCCAAGTATTTAGTGGCTCAAAACATGTACATCCAGATAGCACTGATGATGGAATATTAATTCTGAAAACGTTCTGTGATGTAGCCCGATAGGGTTTTTAATATTATACCTTTTATAAAGGAATTTTTAAATACATTTTTTGTGATACATGGTATACAGTCAGCTACAGAAATTTAGTTTCCTTGTGGATATACCAACTAAATTCTAAATTTATGAAATTATGGATGAATATAAGGACAGGATGGCTGGACATTTGAGACAATATATAAAGAATAAATCTCACCATTGTGGCTTTAAATTTTAAATTGTTTATTCATGCCGATGCACCCTTAAGAATAATTGATATTATTCCCTATCAAGCCAAAAGAAATATTTTGATAATTAAAACTCCACGAGAACTAACATAAGAATAATCCGAAGTGAGAGTCGAACCTAGGTAATATCTTTATTGTGGTGATTTATTTTCTTCCTCGTCTCTGGTATACCTAAAGAAAAAATTGGGTATACTAAGATCTAATAAGTAACTAAGATTGGGTATACTAAGATCTTGTTGTAAGTGATAAATAATTATCAAAATCTTACCTGGGATGATGCCCACTCAGTAAGGAGAAACTGTCAAATATGTTAATAAGGTCGAATATCTAGGAATAATACCAGGTAAAAGGCTTACACGGAAAGCCCATCTGGAAAGAATATCCAACAAAGCGAAGCTTTCTTTTTAGACATGTGGAAGGATATGTGGGAAATCATGGGGTATGGAACCCAAACAGATGTACTGGCTATATATGAACTATAGTCAGACGTATGATTATGTATGGAAAACTGTTGCTCTTGGAGCAATGCTATGTTGCTGTTGGTGATATAAAGTGATATAGCAAGGAAGAAAAGAAAAACAATAACAAATTTTCCATCATAAAAATAACTATGCTACAACTCACATATGAGAGGAACTGATAAAGCCAATTTACATTTTGGATCCTAGTCCTAGCAGAGCCCATATATTATCAGGTAAAAAAGTAAGCACAGTAAGCACAAAACTGCTGGTAGCAAAATCGCTAAACCGTACAGGAAAATACATCAAACACCTTCTTAGATAAATATCTAAAATCTTAAACACATAAAAACAATCAATAGATATTATACCATTATATAAAAATAATTACCAAATTTATACCAAATATAAAATTTGACTGATACAGGTTAAAGATTACCTAGTAGTCCAGTCGAAAATAATGAGTAAATAATACATTAATAAAAATACATATCCCAAATAAAGCATCAAACGAAATATTATTGTTTCAGAGACTACAAAATTAAAATTAAATGTGGTATTTCGTTAAAAAGTATATTAACTTGATTTTTCTCACTTCTCTCTTTTGCCTTCTTTAATGATTTGACATTGCTGTCAAAGATATTTTTAATATCATCAGTCATTTTCACAATTGGCTTCGTTTCTTTGAAATATATACATATTATTTGGAATCACTTATAAACAGTGTTAAAGTAGCAATTAGCGGTTCTTGTTTATTTCAGTATTTAAATTAACAAGAAACACCCACGGTTGTTTTCAGTTTTCTAATTTTTGCGCTATACATATTGAATGACTCTTAAGTACAAAACTCTTGAGACTTAACTTGCAAATTATGAGAACTAATTACTCTGTATAAAGCTACAATTAGTTACTGAACCGACACATGTCTTCTTGTAAACAAAATATTCTAAATCAAAGTCAGTAATAAAACCATTTGCGATAAAACATTCGTCATTAAAAAGCAAAGTATATTTTCATAAACCAGGAACGAACTAACACCTATTCTGTATGTTTCCGTGGTTAGATTTCCCTCAAATATAATCTAATAATCATAATTTTTTATTAAAAAAAATACATTCTAATGGTTTGTCTCACATCTTATAAAACATTTAACATTAGGTTTGACTAAATGGCTTAATGACATGATTTGATTTAAAAATTATTTGAAAATCACTATTAAAAATGTTAAATGGCGTTACAAAAATTATCATTTTCAATATCTGAATTTACATAATAAACAATCCCGGATCTCGAACATTCAACCAGTTTTGTTCCAAAACAGGCACCGCTCATACCAGCGACAAAATTACTGTAAAAACCGTGATGAAAAACATATTTTCATTAACTTTATTAAAAATTATCCTAGTACTTATCCTGGAATAAAAATAAGTTATTAGTCGCTGCCACAGCTATAATGTTTTCAGCGGGATGCCATGCCGTGTGCAATATTTTTTTGTTAAAATCTAAGCAGTCCACGCTAATCTCGTCCTTTTTCCTCTTGCCCTGCGAACAGACCTTCCTAAGTTTCAAGACGGTGCGTGGCTTGGCAACGTCGCGAGACGCTTCCAGGGTCAACTCGCGTTTTGTCGATCTGTCGAACATCCGGAAGAAGTTGTTGTATGATCCTGTCATTATGGCTGAGTCGTTGCCATTCCAACAACACTCGAATTTATCGAAAATGCAATCGTTCTCATACAAAGAACACAGTTTGGCTCGCAAATATTCATGTACCTGTAACAAAATTGCATTAGAACATATTTACACCATAAAGGATACAGAAATCTATGAAATTTATATTAAAATCAAAAGATGGAAAAGGTAAGTATTTTTGAAGCGTGTTCTTCTTAGAGTGCCGTCTCCCTACGGAGGTTGGCAACCATAATGGCTATTTTTATTTTTGAACTTGCTGCTCTAAACAAACCAATCGATCTGCATTGATACCAGTCTGATTCTGATTTCGGCCAACAGATCTTTTTCCTTGAATCTTTCCCTGTATTATGAGTCTCAAAATTTCATATTTTGCTACCCTCATGACGTGGCCTAGGTATTCCAGTTTTCTGGTTTGTATAGTGGTGATTAGTTCTGTTTCTTTACCAACTCTCTAGTACTTCTTTATTTGTAATTCTATCAGTCCATGATATTTTTAATACTCTGCGGTATAACCAGAGTTCGAAAGCCTCGATTCTTTTTAAATTATATTTTTTTAATGTCCAAGTCTCAGCTTCATATAATAATATTTAAAATATATAACAGCGAATGGTACATACTCTGATCTCCAAATTTAGATTTTTGCACGTTAAGAGTGGCTTCATTCGAATAAATGCTGATCTGGCAATCTCTATTCGCCTGTTTATTTCTGCAGTATGATCATTGGTTTAATTGATCAAAGTTCCCAAGTACTGATATTTTTCTACTTGTTATATCACGTTACCATTGATTGTCAATAGGTGATGTATATTTTGTGGTCTTTTTGTAATTAGTGTGTACTTCGTTTTTTTGGCGTTTATAGTCATTCCCATCTCAGCACTATTCATACTTAAGCTTTCTATACACGTTGCTATGATCACAGTGTCGTCTGCATATCGTATGTTGTTAATTAATTTTCCGTTAACGGTAACTACCGCTTTAATATTATTTAGCGTGTTTTGGAAAATTTCTTCAGAATATAATTTAAACAAAAGTGGCGATAAAACACATCCCAGTCTAACTCCTCTACAGATCTTCATTTCTTCTGAGTGTTGCCCATCAATTTGAACTATAGCATTTTACTGTCAATGCGCTTGTTCATAAGTATTGATATTAGTTTTTCATGTCTTACCTTATCGAAAGCTTTTTCGTAGTCAATAAAGCACAAGTGTAGATCAACGTTTACATCCCGATATTGCTGAATCAATATTTTGATGGCAAATAGTCCTTCTCGAGTACCCATTCCATTTCGGAACCCAAACTGCATCTCGCTAATATCCTTCTCTAGCCTTTCGTATATTCTCTTATGTGTTACTTTACGCAGTGTTCGATAATCAGAGTACTCTTTTGCTGCTTGTTTTTTAGGGATGGTTATAAATGCTGACTTCAGCCACTCTTGTGGAATTATTCCTGTATCATACACCGTGTTGAATAAATCTGCCAATACTTCCAAGTTATCCTCTTCCACCCTAGTTTTAACAGTTCTACGGGTATTTCATCTAACCCAACTGCCTTATTGTCTTTAGAGTTTTTGATAGCATATTTGATTTCATCTATCGTGATCTTTTGTCTCTCTAGAGGATTTAATTCTTGTATTTTCTGCATTTCACCTCTTTCATCTTGGAAAAGTTCTCTAACGTACTCCTCCCACCGTCTTAATTTCTCTGGTAAATCTATTAGTAGTACTCCTTTTTTTGTCTTTTATGTGTCCTTGCTGTCTATTTCCACCCATTCCAGTCACTTGTCTTATTTTTTTGTGCATATTTCTCATATCATATTTTGTTTCTAGTTCTTTTATCTCTGTACATTGTTTCATCAAATAGATTTCCTTAGCTGTTTTGATTTTTTCCTTAATTAATCGTTGTATTTCTTTATACTTCTGTAGATCTGTTCCTTTATATTTCCTTCTTTCTTCCATCGGTAATAGTATTTCTTCTGTCATCCACTGTTTTTTAGTCTCTGGCCTATGTTGTATCAAACTTTCTTGAGCTGGTTTCAGTAATGTGTTTTTTATATTATACCACTTTTTATTTACATCCATAATTTGTTTGTTGTCAGTTAGTGTTTTTTGCATATTAACATTCACATTATTATTGAAGTGTGTAAAAGATTTTAATTCCTAGCTGAGCGCTTTCGACTTACCAAATCTTCTTTGAAGCTATGGTCAAATATTATGGCTTTGTAAGCCGAAAGCGCTGATCTGAGAATTAAAATCTTTTACACACTTCAAAAATACTATGGTTTTCATTTACATTTATATTGTTTCGCGCGAACTTTATTGGGAGGACCACAATTGGCGTATTTAGTAGGGCTAATGGATTTTCTAAGGACCTATCAGTCATATCGACGCAGAGCACAAGTTTATGTCTAAAATAAGTTGTACTAATCATCCTAAAAGTTTCAGTCGTAATGTCACAAAAGTAAAAAATGAATATGTAGAAAAAGAACATATTATTTATCGTGTCGGACTTAATAAACTTGGGTGAGCATACAAGTGATAGTGAAAGTCATTTTTCGATGATAAAATCGATGACGACTTAGGTTGCAATCCACTTTAGTAGATAGATAATATTAACTTTTTTTACCAATAACAAAATATTCATATACAATCTAAAAATGTATATAGCTCTTAATAAATGTGTATAGCAGATGCAATATTAATTTAATTAAGTCCTAGACTCCTAAATGATCTTTAATTGCCCTATTTTTCTCAGACACCTACAAGCTGTCTCAAGCTACTTTTACATTGTCATTAAAATATTGTAATATGCTAATTTGCTGATACTATGGGCATTAGTTTTAAATAATTAACAAATTAATTAACATTAGGATTTAGAATTAACCAGAAGTTTACCTATTTATTAGGTATATTAAATTTATAATTTTATATTTGATGTATAGTAACTATTTTAATCTTCTTTGATTAAATATCTCATTGTTTAAATTATATTTTGCAATTAAATTCTTATGTTATATTTAGCCCACTTCGCCTGGGCTATCATCCGGAACCATAAATGTGTCGGGCTTTTTGAGTTTTCACCTTAACCTTCCAGTGCATCGTCGCCAATGAGATCTATGCAACTATTTACAACGTCATAACTCTTTATAAAATCCATACCTCTAGGTTAAATTTAAACAATGCCACTATTATGTTAAAAAGTTCTCAATATTCTTGCTCATTCATATGAATTATGACGTCATGAATAAGGCAACCCATTTACCAATAATTTGCAAATATGTTTACAATGTCTAATAAAAAAACCTACATGGTTGAATACATTTTACCCCAACCTATTGCGATTTGCTACTGTTGCATATATTTTTAACATATTTAATTATGCATACTGTTTGCTGCAGTCACATTAAGACACACACTTCCAGTACATTTGTGATTGTTGTTCAGACATCCGTTCTACAATATCATTTTGATTAGTTGCTACGTGAAGTCCGATTGGAGAACACGTTTCCGGACCGGTAACTCACGTGAGAGTTTACGTTGCCATGAAGTGAATCTGCTTAAATTATAAACATCCTATAAAATTAGGAATAATAATGTAATTTAATATCAATTTAGAAATATTATGGAGCAGAAATGACAGAAAAATTAACAACATTAATTAACAAAATTATAAAACACAATAAAATACCGGAAGAATGGAGAACGAGCGAACTAATTTTATTATTCAAAAAAGGAGATAAAAAACAGCCAGAAAACTACAGAGGCATAAACTTGTTAAATACTACGCTAAAACTTACAACTAAAATTTTACAAGTGCTAATAAATCAGAGGATAAGTATAGCAGATGAACAACAGGGTTTTCGTAGTGGAAGATTTCGTAGTGGACCAGCATTTATGTGTCTGATTGACCTAAAGAAAGCGTTTGACAGAGTAAGACTCAAAGATGTAATCCATCTTCTGTATAATAGAGAAGTCCCTAAATATAAAAAAAAATAAAATTATAAAAACTATCGAAAACGTCTACCAAAACAACAAAATGGAAATCAGAATAGATGAACAACTTACAGAACCTATAGAAATAGGCAGTGGAATAAAACAAGGGGATTACTTAAGCCCCATGCTCTTCAATTTGATCATGGATGAAATCATCAAAAGCGTTAACAAAGGAAGAGTATACAGAATGGGAAACAAAGAAATACAAACACTCTGTTACGCAGACGACGCAATAATATCGACAGCCCAAGATGAAGATAGTCTGCAAAGGCTGGTCCACAGATTTAACATAAGAGCAAAAAAATTTAATATGAAATAAAATACCTGGGAATTACACTGTCTAGCTATGGAGACCTGGAGAAAGAAGTGAGAGATCAAGTACAAAAAGCAAATAGATTTGCAGGATGCCTTAATGATACTATATGGCGAAACAGACACATTAACACTGAGATGAAGTCAAGAATTTATAAAGCCGGTGTAAGACAAATAATGACATATGCCTCAGAAACAAGACCCCACATAGCAACAAGACAATGCAACGGCTACTGGAAACGGCAGAGATGAGCGTACTGAGAAGAATTACAGGAAATACGCTGAGAGATCGAAAGAGAAGTGAAGGCATTAGAAGAAAATGTAACGTACAGTGTATAAATCAATGGACACAAAATAGAAAAAAAGAATGGAATAACCACGTAAGCATGGAGGAATGGAGGAGACCCGTGTCGTCAAAATAGCAAGAAATAAGTCACCAATCGGCAGAAGCAGTATCGGAGGACCGCGCAAAAAGAGGAGTGGCAACCTTCCATAGAGGTATTAATCCGAGAATATCAATTTAATAACATTTAAAGTGTTTTCACTCATGTATTTAGTAGCTTTAAACATGTATACCCTTGTAAATATTAAACCAAATTTGCTTTTTACCTTGGTCAAAATTTAACCCTTCACGTTTTTTTTTAATTAAAGTGGTTATACTTATTTTAGGTGGCAGCATTGAAGATATAATATTTTTTCCGAAAATTGTGGCTTATTCTTATTAAAATAGTAATTACTTTAAGATGCCACAAGAAAATAGCTTCAGAACAGAAAGGTTTTTTTAATAAATATAAATCCTTTTATAAAGGATTTTTTTCTACGAAAATATTTTACAGACTCCGGCAGCATCAGAGCCCCATGAAGAAGACGTGGAAGAAGATATGTCTCTCGTTTATAATAAATAAACTTTCTTTTAAAATATGTTGTTTTAAAATAAAATATGTTCTTATTAAAATCACCAGTGTCCTTGAACAAATTTTGAAAAGGTCTCATCTAGGAAAACTGGAACAGCTATTTTCCTCGAATCCGTTAAAATACAGAATATCATTTCCGTATGTTACGATGAAGCTCAAAGGGTAGCAGCTATACAAAATTCACTGTATTCGGATTCCACACAATTTGAGAGGAAATAACTTTATTGTGTCTCCTGAAAACTTTTAAAAATCCGACTTGAGCCCTTTTCGAAATTTGCAATTTAAATACATTCAGGTGTAAAAAATCCAATGCATTATATGAGCCTTTGAAAGCCAGAGTGGTACAAGTAACTTCAAGTAAATTGTGAGATACAAAGCCTTAAAGTTTAGACGCAACTAAAAAATCTTGAAACCTTTTAATTTTTATTTTTGTTATTTGTAATTTGTGACAGGTCACTTTGCCTCTCAACAATAATAAAAATAGTTACAGCTTCCTCTCGCAAGGGTCCAATTTTTTAATGGACAGGTCTTCCAAGATATTCCTAAAATACTACTGTTGAAAGGTTGGTATGGACTGGGGTACATCCACCATATCCTTTTTTATTGGCGTTAATTTTAAGTGGAGCAGAGTACAGTGGTGTAAGTTCCATATTTTTCATTAGTTTGAGGGCACCTTTTTTATTATTTTGTGGAAAACTGTTGATTGTTTCAAAACTGAAGTCTTGATTCAAAGAGCTCTTATAAAATATTTTGTACAGTTGATTTTTCTCAGAATGCAGCCACTGGATGTTCAACCAAGATACCGTACAATGATTTTTATTTTTCTTACGGCGAGTGACGAAATTTTCCACCAATGCTGTGGAGAGAATATCTTCCTTTTTTATTACGTACACTGAAAGAGGATTTTTTTGTCCTACATTTTTGTAGTAATTTGAATGGCCCTACGGCCTACACCATAAACTTATGACCTATTACTTCAATATCTGTATCTGCCATTAGTTTTAACCAAAACAAACGTGTAAGCAATAATATGATTTTCTGCATTTGCATTTGTCATAATACGGTTTCGTATGCATGATCCGATTTCTTGTAATCCCCTCATACAAAAAGACTTTTCTTATTCGTCCAAATCGTGTATGCCTAAATTGTATACGTACCTGTTTCTTTTATAATATGCAATGGCAAAGTTGATGAAGGAAAAGGCGAAGCCTTTTCTATTCTGCAATAAACAAATGCATTTTTTGCAGAAAAATTGCTCATTTCCGAAAGTATTTCAAATATTGTTTTTCTCTCCTTTTCATCAATTCGGTTAACATTTTTTTCTGCAATTACAATTTGTATTAGAAAATGTTTTTGGGGCACCTTTATGCTAGATGTACTGTGATATCCACGTTCTGTATTCCTCTTTCTCTTACGAATTACCTTGATATATTTTTCTGGTTCTCTAAATCGCTTTTTTTTTCAACGCGTTTCCTTTTATTACCACTTTCATGCTGACTTTGCGAACCTGATGCCTCATCAGATAAAATATTTTGATTCTCCTCTAAAATAATTTAGAGGATGTATTTTGTTAAATGTAAACAATAACTATTTGTACCTGAAAATATTGATGATTTCGAATTCTCCAATCTGCCCGATTTTAAACACGCTATTAAAATATGTTAAATGCTATAGTGGTATATATCACGCGTCTACTGACTTGTACCACTTGGGCAAAAATGGAATTTTGACACTTGTACCACTCTGGCTTTCAACGGCTCATAATATATTCTTTATTTATTGTGTCTTTAAAAATTGAAACGACTTGTTAAATGGTATATATAATTTAGCGAAGCCCTTGTAAGTATAAATACAATTTTATTAATAATTTATATACAATATTTTGACAATTCTTACGGCATTTCTTATATACAATATGAATTTGTGTATTCAGAAAGTGACGTCTGGTAGGCAAAAAGTGTTTCTCTGCTGTCGGTTTCAACAAACGCACCCATTTTGGGTGTGCTTGTTGAAACACTCCTAAATCACAAAAACACACCCCAAAAAGTTGGTGTTCAAAAGTGTTATATTTTATTGTAATGTCACAAAATGGTTTTAACTTAGATTTACGCTGCAAGGAAAGTGAATTTATTTCAAGACGGACATAATTGATATAAGGCTGAGACGCTAGGTGTTAGTCATTGTTCGGTTGAACGAGACATTCGAAGACTTAAAAAGCGGTAACTATACTAGGAAACACTTGCACGCGAAAATGTAGAATGTCAAAACATTTTTAACATTTAACATTAACAACATAAAAAGTTGTACAGTTTTTAGACAAATCAATAAAGGTCCTTTATCATCAAAAACACCAGCTCTATGTTTTAGATGTATATTAGTAGTTTCTAATTTTGTTTTTATGGATGATAACGCAAGTCAAAACCGTGCTGGAATCGTCAATGAATATTTAGAAGATGTCAGCACTGTCAGAATTATAAATCCAGTTTAAAATCCCGATCTCAAGCTAATCGAACGTCTATAGAACAGACTGGAACACGGATTCCCACACAGATACCAATTTGCTAACAACTTGGCTAAACTGATCGCGTCTTTTTAGGTAACAGAGCACGAATTTTAAATATTTTTTTATATTGTTTTATATTATTCATTTGATTTTTTCTTATTTTTAAATAATGCCACAGGGTTCATAAATAGAGAGGAAAGTAACGAACACATCAAAAAGAAAAACCCCAAGGTTTAGAGATGAAGTGAATACAAAATGTGAAGAAAAGAAGAAAGCCTTTTTACAATACACTACACAGCAGGCATACAACCACTATAAAAGAATCAGAAATGAAACGAATAGTTTAATCGGACAAATAAAAAGGGAACACTGGCAGAGCTTCTCAAAATAGATGGAACACAACTTGTACGGAACGCAAAAAGGAATAAGGAGAATGATCAGAGGACAAAGAAAAGATATGAAAGAACTAATAAAAACGAAACACATTCAGATGGAAACATGGGCAGACTACTTTCGATCCCTATTTGCTAAAGGTGACAAGAATGTACCTTCAACACCAGAAGTAACGACAAACGAAGAAATAAACATTCAAGAGGGAGAGGTAAAGAAAGCATTACAAAGAAACTCCTAAGTAAAGAGGACCAAATCTGGTCAAACAATTATTAAAACAAATTCAAAAAGTAATAGAACAAAACAGTATAGCACAAGAATGGAGATCAAGCAGCCTAATACTTCTCTTCAAAAAGGGGGACAAATCGGACCCGGGGAACTACAGAGGAATTCATGTATTAAACACAACACTAAAATTAAAAACCAAAGAGAAACAAGGTTTTAGGTCGAAAAGATCATTCACCACCGCTATATTTATAATGAGCCAAATGTAAGAGAAATCATTAGAATATAACAAACCGGCATATTTACGTTTTGTGGACCTTAAAAAGGCATTTGATAGGGTTAAAGGACGTTATACACTTATTATACGCAAAAGACGTGACCTCTAGGAATAATCAAAACGATCGAAAATATCTACCAGAACACAATAAAAGTAAAAAACGAACTAACTGACCCAATTGAAGCTGGCAATGAGTTAAGACAGGGGAATTCCCCGAGTCCTCTATTGTTCAACCTGATCATAGATGAAATAATAAGAAAAGTAAGAACTAAAAAAAGTTACCAAATGGGAGGAAAACAACCTAAAATAATCTGCTATGTAGACGACGCAATACTAACCTCTCAAAGTGAAGATAATTTACAAGATATGCAGCACATATTTCCACAAAAAATACAAAATGCATGGTTATAACAGCATATCTACAAAGATGTAAATTAGAGCTGAAGGGTCAAATAATAGAACAAGTGATGGAGTTAAAAAACCTATCATACTACGGAAGCATACGCTAGCTACGGAAAGTTCGAAACAGAAGTGGAAGATCAAGTGCCTAGAACAAACAGAGCCGCAGGTTGCCTGAATGAAACAATATGGAGAAATAAAAATATCAGGAAAGCAATGAAAGGCATAATTTACAAAACAGTCATCAGACCAATAATAACATACGCGGCAGAAATACAACCCTACACAGAGATAACAAAAAGAATGCTAAAAACAACAGGGATGAAAACCCTAAGAAAAATCGATGGTAAGACACTAAGAGACAGAGCTAGAAGTACAGATATACGATGGAGATGCAAGGTGGAGAACATCAAGGACTGGGTAAGAAATAGAATGGTAGAATGGAACGATCATAATAAGCCGAATGACAATACAGTACAAATACAGTAGTGAAAACGGCTAGAGACGGTTCTACAATAGAAAATATTCGCGGTCTTTCCACTCCAGTCCAGTGGAAAGACCGCGAAAACGATGGAACGACAACTTACTGGAGGCACATTGAAACTCTATTTCTTATTTGTCCTCTATTAAATTTGTAGTCAACAGAAAAATATAAATTTATTGATTTGTTTTTCCTCAAAAAAATATAAATAGAACTACTGTTTTAATCCAGTATGTATATATGTTTTTAATTGCGAGTGTTTTTTTTAAGAGTTTACAAATTCTAAATGCTTCTAAATAAATAACTTTCAAAAAATGAAAATCCTAAGCATATAATATATTTCTATCTTTTCCTAGAATTTCCAAATTTTAAATTAGTTGCCCTAAGCTGAAATATAAAAAAAAAATACATAGAAGAATAATTTCTGTTCACGGGCAATAACACCATTCATAGATCCAAAAAATAATTAAACTTACTGGATAAGTCTCAATCGGTCTGGTCTCCATATGCAGATCCCACACTTTAACAGAAAGATAGTCCCTAGAAATCATGTACCTCCCGTTATTTGACAACTTCACATCTGAGATACTAGAAATAATTTCTGAAAAGAAACTCCTATTAGTCGGATCTTCCGGTTCTTCGAATAACTTTGAATGTCTATCACAGAGAGCAGCAGCTCTCATATCACATAACCTAATTGTTCCTTTACTGCTACTATAAACGAACAAATTACATTCTGTAGGATGGAACTCTGCCGCTGTTATGACCTCGGTAAGTTCCTCCATATTTGTTGGTTTAATATCGACGATGTTAAAACTTTGATCGGTTATTTCCAGATGCCACAGATTTATCCTCAGGTCGTCTGCTGATAGGTATGTCTCCTGATCCGAGTTGACAGAAATTGAATTTATGTGGTAGGTGTGTGCGTTTGCAAATATACGTCGTGGTGACGCTTCAACCATTAACTCCATCGGTTTTATTACTGGAACTCTTAAAGAACTAACGCTAGTAGGATCAACAAGGCTACCGTTTTCTGATTTGGTGTTGTACCTGCAAAATAAGTTATACTTTACAATTTTAACAGCAACAAATATTGCTAATTTATTAGAATTAAACTGATCAGCAATTATAAAGACAAAAAAATCATGGGAAAAAATGTACAATTGTCGACACTTCTTTTTATCCATTTTCTATGTTTTGTTTTATTATATTATGTTGTCTTCTAAATTCCTTGCTGCCATTGATTCATCAGCATCGACGCGCCAAGTCGTCAGATGTCTCCTCTTTTTTCCTAGTGAATCCATTCTAAAAGTGATTGTATACCTCAGTAAAAACATGTAATGCAAACCGGGCAATTCTGAATTTTAATAATGCACATTGGCGCACACAATTCTTTAGAAATTAGAAATGTTAGATTAGAAATGTTCTAAAATTGCTTGCAATAATTCATTAAATTGGAAGCTCCGTGGTTTGTGTTCATTATATTCTATGATTATTTTAACATACATATTTAACATATCTAACATATATTATTATGATTTATATCTACGCATTAGATCGCAGGTGCCAAACACTTTTTACGCCACAATTAAAATATTATTGTAGCACCATTAATTAAAGACGAAAAGCCAGTTTTTATCGATATATGGCCTCTTTTTCATTATGCTTCAAAATTTTGTGTACCAACAAGTATATATTATAAATGAAATTGCATGTGTTTCCTAGGTCAAAAGATATTAATTGAATATTACTTTCAGTTGTTGTTCGGTCATAATGTATACAATATATACATCATTTTTCATAAAAAGTCAACATCAAAAGTTATTTAGTGTTGAGATCTGGACCTCTGGGTGGCCAAAAAATAAGGTCATCGAAGCCTTTGCCAATCCAGCGTCCAAGGTTCTGCAGGAAAATATATTCATTATTGTAATCCGATGAAGCGGTACATATTTTCACTGATTGAACTGGAAATATTTTTTGTTATTTAAAATGTTGGAAAAAATACTGGTCCTGTTAACCCTTTCGCTCATAGTGTATTCAATTGAATACATCAAATTCGAATACCTCTACGTACAAATTTAGCGGACATTTTCCTTTTATTCCTAATATATTCAATATCAGTAGGATTTAATTTTCCATATACGATATGTGTTGTCATCTATGGTTAAGTACACAAACTTAGAAAACAATTATTGAGAGAGGTTGCTATGGTGACTTCGCGATCTCATTACATCACTTCCTAAATTATCAACTGGACATAACCTATGAGAATATAACATGTACTGAATGTTGTGTATTGTTGAGAAAGGTTATCTTTATGCTAATATTCAGTTGGACAATTTAGGTAATTAACAGTAATACGATTATTAGTATCTGAAGTTGATGTATTCAATTGCATACAGTGTGAAATAATAGACAATTGATGTTATAATTTGTTGTATTCAATTGGACACAGTGTGAACGAAAAGGTGAAAAAATCATGGTAAGTAGAATCTATTTATTATTTTTTCTCAATAGGAGTAAGTATATTTTGTATTTTAGAGTACCAAACGTAATCTAAAGAAACCCTTGACAGCAGAAGAGCTATTGGAAGAAATGGAGAAGGGTCTTTCGGACATCGACTGTCTTAGTGACGAAGAGGAGAATACTGGATGGATGGATGATTTGAGTGATATTGAAGACCTTTTTGATCTGGAAAATGTTGAAGGTGTCGGTGAAGAAGAGCATCAAACTGAAGAACAGGACAAGACATATGAAAATATTGAGGAAGTTGATGCAGAGTCAGTTGTAAATATACCCCAGCCAAGTACATCAGGTGTCTGTATAGAACCAGCTAAATTTCAGAAGGTAATAAAACAGAAAACAAAATCAGAAAAACAAGAAACTATTCAAAAATTTATGGAAAATAATGAGCTGACACTGAAAAAAGACATTCAGTGGCGATCAGGGCTGGTTTACATTACACCGACAGTAAAATGGTACAAGAATACCAACAAAGATTTTATTGAATTAGAAAGCCCATTTTATTTTTTTAGTCAATACTTTTCGAACGATATTTTTGAACTTTTGACTGAAAAGACCAATTTATTTGCAGTACAGCAGGGAGTTAGATTTCATCCTACAAGTGTAGACGAGATGAAAACATTTGTTGGCATCCATATAATAATGGGTAATTTACACTATCCAAGCATAAAATGTTACTGGCAATCAAAGTTAGAGATACCTTTAATTGCTAATAGTATGCCTGTAAATAGATTTTATAAACTAAGACAAAATGTTCATATGGTTGACGTCACTAAAAACCCAGAAAATAGTGATAGGATGTGGAAAGTCAGACCTTTATATAATGCTATTAGACAAAGATGCTTATCACTTCCTTTGGAATCAGAATTATGTATCGATGAGCAGATGGTTCCATTCAAAGGTAGTCTTAACATAAAACAATATATTAAAAATAAACCCACAAAATGGGGCATCAAAATTTTTGCTTTGTGTGGCCGCAGTGGGTTGATGTATGACTTCATAATTTATCAAGGCTCATCAACAGAGTTCATACAAAATCACTCTGATATTTTTGGACTTACAGGTGCAGTGATCTCAACATTGGCTGAAAGAATTACTGTAGCAAATGTTCAATTACATTTTGATAATTATTTTTCTAATTACAATATTCTTCAATATTTGCGAAATAAACACATTTATGCATGCTGCACAGCTCGCGTTGATAGATTCCACAAACCACCATTTTCCAACGACCAAGTTAAACAGAGAGGCAGAGGAACTATTGAAGAACTGATAAGTAAAGATTGTGAAGTAATTTTAACAAAATGGTATGACAATAAAAGTGTTGTGTTGGCATCTAATTACATAGGTAAAGGGACACCAGGCACCTGCAGGCGATGGGATAAAATACAAAAAAAGTATATTGATGTCCCTAGACCAGAAGTCGTAAAGACTTATAATTCAGCTATGGGTGGTGTTGATAAATTAGATTTTTTGTTAACATTATATCGAACTTTTATACGGTCACGAAAATGGACACTTCGAATGTTTGCACACGGAATAGACCTTGCTTGTTGTAATGCATGGCTAGAATATAAAAGCAAAGCCACAGCACTTGGGATTCGAAAAAATGAAATTTTAGATTTATTGGCCTTTAGAGCTTACATAGCAGAAGCTCTAATAAAAGTTAACAAATGCAATAATAAAAGAAGAGGACGACCGCTATCAGAGCAAGATTCTGAAAATACTTCTTCGACACCCAAAAAGGCCAAGTCTGAAACCAGACCAATTCCAGATGTCAGATATGATAACACAGGACACTTACCTTCTGTTGACGGAAATTCATATGCATCAAGATGTAAAAATCCTGGTTGTAAAGGACAAAGTCGTATTATGTGTGTCAAATGTAACATTCACTTATGTTTACAAAAAAATAAAAACTGTTTTTTGGCATTTCATAATAAATAAATAAAAGTTTGTAATGAGTTTTTATAATAAGTACCAATTCTATATACAGAAATCACCATTTTATTTTATTTTACATATAAAAATTTAATTAATCAATTTTACCTGCAAGCCACAATGTAGGTATACATTTGGATACATACTATAACTCTTAATTGGGAAAGTAGAAAATTTTGTAAATTATATTAAAAATCTTTAAAAAAAATCATCTATTTTGTATCTTCAATTTTAGAATTTTTGTTTGTAAAACAAAAAGTCGTGAGCGAAAGGGAAGTTATTGTTCACAAATCCTGGCCAAACAGTATAAATGTCGGTGATGCGATTTCTATTATAGGTAGCAAGTCGAGCAAAATATGGTTAATGAAATTGACATTTTGGAGATTTTCCGTTAAAAATCAATCGCAAAATCCCATTCTTTTAGGCTAATTTTCATACATTAACTCTTGAAAGATTGGTAAGTGATAGAGATTAAGCTACTGTTCTCTGAAACTTCTCCAAACCATTATATGAAAAACATCTAATTAAGCAGCTACTACACTCGTACTGATTGAAGGCATTTCTTCAAATGTATCTAAAATTGTAATCTAAAATTTCCTTCTTCATTTGTATCCACTTTTGCACAACCACTATTACTTGCAAGGTGTGATCCCAATGCCTCGACAATCCTCTAATCTATTCTCTAATAATCAAATTAGCTCCAACGACAATCAATGGAAAGAAGTAATCGTATGTGTAGTGTATTGCGATTAGAATATTTCTCAATAACGCCTTGCAGTTACTGCAATATTCCTCCACTTATTGAGGATACTCTTTAATAGTGTCGTAGCAGCAAGTGTCCAAAAGCCGATAATGGAAATTTTTTAAGATTAATGAAAAAGAAGCCAAATCTCGACAAAAACTGGTTTTTCAAAAGAGTCAACAAAGAGTTTCAAAACATTATTTTAAACTAATAAGGACCAGATGGTACCAGAATAAGGATTGAATTATAAAGCACACAAAAATTTGGGGATATAGGGGATTACAATTTTCTCAATATTTGTATGGGGTACCTACACAGATTTCGTTTCTTTAAAGTCGTTCTTACCATACGAAATCCACGTGTCTGTTTTGATTACAATCAGTTCGCGAGATATTAGAAAAAACCAATGTTCATTTTTTAACTTCAAATGACTAACTTTTTTTTGTGTACATATTTGTACTAAGCTGTGAAGTTCAATCGAGCAATATTTGGCTCCAGAATATGTAATTTATAAATGTGTTTATGTTTAAAAACTATGAGACACTTAAAAAACAATGAATACAAAAAATGGCTTTTAAATGTAGAAATTCATCACATTGAATAGACTTCCAATTTTTTTAAAACCGTAAATATGTTTAATGTTAAGTTTTTTAACATTTATATAAATGTACATAATTTAAGATAAAACTAAGTGTTTTTTAAACTTTTTTGTTGAGCTGAAGGAAGTTCTAAGATAATTTTGTTTATCTGTACATATGTAATTATATAAAAGTGGGGATAGTAGTTAATTTAAATCTTATAAAAGAATGAACCAGTAAAAACGTTTTATGCCGCGCGTCCTGCTCTTTAAAAATATTAGATAAGGAGATTATACAGTGGGGATGTTTAGGTTGGAATAAATTCAATATTTTAAGGTGTGCATATTTATGTGGTAGCAGTATTTATGTGGCCTCGTTGAACTGTTCCCAGCATACGAATACCATTACTTTGGACGAGATAACATAAAAAGAAAATATCTTTCACCAACTTTGAATATGTCGATCATGTATTGAGAGTATTAAAAAAATGCAAAGAAGAATTAAGAAAACCTCTCTCGCTGTTTATGTTTCGCAAAATGCTTAACACCAAGTTTAATTTGCTTTTCATGCACCACATAAAAATACTTGGAAAAAGTGAGACAGTCTTAATACTAAAATAAAATCATCTGAGGCTTCAGAAGAGCGTAAACAGAATGCAAAAGTTGAATTGGAATTACACCAAAGAAACGTAGAAGCAGTTAAAGAAAACAAACAGCAAAATATAATTAATTAAGCAAAAGAATCGCAGCAAAAAATATCAGTTTTAGTCTTTGATCTTCAGAAAACGCTTCCTACTCCTGAGTTAAGTACAGGTGTAGTTTATTATAAGAGACAACTGTGGACGTATACTTTGAGCATCCATGATGAAGTCACAGAAACAGGACACATGTGTATCTGGCCTGAAAATGTGGCATCCCGAGAGCTCAAGATATAGCTTCATGTTTAATAAACCATTTTGAGACTCACTTACCTAACTCAACCGTATAGCGATGCTTGCGGAGGCCAGAATAGTAATATAAAGGTGGCTTTAATGTAAAGAAATTCAAAAAGAAATTCAAATGTCTAAATCGTCACTCTTAGTTATAGAACAAAGATTTTTTGTATCTGGACATAGTTTTAATACATGCGATCAAGATTTTAGGTTGATTGAAAAGGAGAAAAAACATCATAATCGCATTTTTGATCCCGATGATTGGGTTTCCATAATTCAATCGGCAAAAAAAATCCAAAATTCCAGGTCAAAAGAATGAACTCACTAGAGTTTTTTAGTAACAAGTCCCTTGATAATAAGACAACAAAGAGAAAAGATACTATAACTGGCGAAAAAGTTGAATGGCTTAAAATCCATCAGAAAAGGCATCTTAAAAATGAACCAAAAAAAATTATGTAAAATATACAGCCCATAATATGTGTTTGTTTCTAAGTTAAATTAAGCAAGAAAACCAAAGGCCGCCCATCATCGCCTACTGTAACCTAGACGTTCTTTATCAAAATAAGAGAGCTATATATAACAAAAGAAGAAAAAGATTTACTGGACTTACTTCACAGATTTTCACAGCTTTTATTCTGGATTGAAAGATAGTTCCGAAGCATAAGATGAGGGCTTACAGGAAGTAATTATCCATAACAATTAAAAATAAGCACTAAAATATGTTTTTAGTTAATAAGTTGGTGATTTGTTTTCTGTTTATCTTAAATGTTGTTTTGAACAATTTACCTGTTCTAGTTTTCTTTAAGGCAAGTGTGCCTAAACATACCTAACACACAAATTACTCTAGAAATATATTTTGTTGTAATGGCAAATGTGTCTATACTTTTTGAACACAGCCATTAGAATAATAAAACTTCTTTTCCTTAAATGTTGTTTTAAACCATTAGCTTTTCCTTAAAAAATAATAAAATATTACACTTTTTTTTATCATAAAAATAAAATATTACAATTTTTTTATCATAAAAATTGTATTTTTTATTTAAAGTTAACTTTGTCATGATTTATCACAAAAACTCTACTTTATGACTTAGTCACCTTTGCCTCTGAGCCACTCAAATGTAAAGTTCAGAATCCTTGAATTTCCAACATAACATAAGAATAACAATGAAGTTTTTGAAATAATCTACAGTTTATTCATGTTGTTATCAACTTTATTGCCATTTATGTAAAGAATATTATCACACTCATTTTACCTCATTAATAAATCTATCAGATGTTAGAAACTATTTAGGCAAATATTTTAAAAGTTCAAAATAAATGTAATAAATCATTATTGCACTAGAGGTATAAAACTAAGCATAAAAAAATAAAGTAAATAAACAAACTGAAAGTGTTGTGAGATATCCCATCGCCATCGAATTTAATAATTATCATAGAAGCTTTTTATACCAACAAAAATAGACAATATAAACAAAATATTAACATCAAGCTAGAAAACAGACTAAAATTTGAAAACATAAAAAAGGAGTGGGAAGAGTGCAGAAACGTCATAAAAGAAGCAGCTAAATAAGTATTAGGCAAGAAGGTAAACAAAGAAGAACAAAAACAATTGATCGGTTCGACGAAGAATGTCAGATTAAAACAGAAAGAAAATTAGAGCATGTTTAATGATGCAACATGGGCACAGAACCCGACAAGTAAAGGAGGAATATAAACAACTGCGTAAAAAAGAAATGAAAATCCACAGAAGAAAGAAGAGAGAAAATATGAAACCAGAAAAACCAGAAACTGAACAAAAGCAGAAATGAATTCAAACCGAGAACAACGATGTGTAGAGATAAGGAGGGTAATATATTGACAGAACAGCAAGAAATACTAAGAAGATGGACAGAACATTTTAAGGAAAAGCTTAAGTAAGGAAAAATAGGATTGGGGCGAATCCTGATATACCTTTAGATCAAGCAGACATCTGAGAAAAGAGTCCAACAACAATAGCCGAGATCAGAACAGAAGTAGTCAAATTAAAGAACAATAAATCATCGGAGCTACTGCTGAAGTAAGGAGAAGACGCATTACTAAAAACAATACATAGCCTGATAATTAAGATATGGTTGAATAAACAGTTGCCAGCGGAGTGGAATAGGGATATTATTGTACCATTACATAAAAAAGGAGGCCAATTAGAATGTGAAAACTACCGTGGAACCACGCTGGTAAAGGCAGCATACAAAATAATATCCAACGTCATTGATGAAGACCACACACTGAAAAAATAGTTGGCAAATACCAATGTGGCTGCTGCAGACAGAAGTCAACAATAGACCTGATATTTGTTTTACAACAGATCCTCGAAAAAACAAGTGAGTATAAAATCGACACGCGTCATATCTTTATAGACTTCGAAAGGGCATATGACAATATAAACCGAGAATTCTTAATACACGCAATGAAAGAATCTAGTATATCAACACAACTAATAGTATTAATAAAAGAAACCCTAAAAGTAGAAAGTCAAATCCAGATACAAATCGAATTAACTAAAACAATAGATGTGAAAAATGGGACTACGCCATGCATCTTGTTCAATATCATGCTCGAGAGAATAAGAGATGCAACACTCAATACTCGAGGAACAATAATCAATAAGTGTGCAAGTACTAGCGTTTGCAGATGATATTAACATAATCGCAAGGTCGAGAAGAGAAATGATAGAAGCATTAAATCAAATAGAACAAGCTACACCAAATAGTGGCTTTAAAATCAATCAGGCCAAAACAAAATGGAAGATGGCGAAATACCATCCAAAATAAGCAAATAAGTACCAGTATATATTTCATTATTTGATCATGTTTGTAATATTTCATCTTTGTAATATCTCAATTGGCAAGAATAAAATCGGCCGAATTTCTGTACCTGTCTCAATCATGAGCTACCCATTAGAAATAAATCAATATAAAACCTTTTTTAGAAAATAATGTTCCCAGTTTGTTTATTATTTATAGATTTTTCATTACGTTAACCTGGACATACAGCCTTATACTCAATTGTAATTAATAACTTCAGGTCTTCAATTTTAAAAATTGGTAATATTTTATAGTTGCGGTAAGTAAAAATATACATAGTACAACGCTCAGATTTGTAGGTTTTGACATTTCTGCTTAAGACATAGTGCGGCGGATGGTTGTTTTGGTGAATAAATATGTAATTAAAAATATTTATTTTTTTCTTAGCATGTCATAAGCATGACATATCGTAAGTGCTAAAATTAATTTTGACCATTTTTTATTTATATTTCACCTTACAGGGATCCTCCCTTTTACCAATTTGCTCTAAAAAGTAAATTCGCCAAAATTTCTTTTATATTTAGTAATCTATTCTATTCTGCGTTTCGCGGTGACTTTGCAGTAGGAGCAGCATATATGGCTATGGCTATGTATATCTTACGGAACCTTGGAGCTCAGTGTTGCCGGTTTTAAGTAGGCGGAAATACTTGAAGTCCGTCTAAATAGAATATTAGAATAAAATAATTTAAATTATATTTAACTTAATATAATTTGGTTTTGGCGAATTAACGTTATTGTTAAGATGTATAACATAGATAATATGTTCGTAATTATATACATGCATACAGATTTACAATTCTACCTTATTTTCTATAATTAGGTCCACAATGAATTATTTTTCGTGGGTACCGGTATAAATTTTTTATTGTTCTTACGCTGACTTTACATTGTAATAATTGACTATTGAATCTATTTTAAACTTAAATTTAACTTAAATTTAAAACTGCTGATAAGTTAAATGAGAAACGAAAGGTATAACGCCAACGAACGCTGATGTTTACTTCTCTAGAAAAGAAAAAGATCAATTGCTTAAAATATATGTCCTGTAACACTGTTCTTCATGAGAGTCTGTACTTCAAAGTGACCGCGAAAGGCAGTATAGATATATACTCAGTGACATTAGAAGTGTTACACCCAGAAGGAATAATTTCTTGAACTTAATTTTTTGGCAACATGGTAGATTTACATCAAGAATGAAACGATAACGTTGTCAAGAATTTTTATTAACAAGTAATCAAAAAAAAAAAAGTGTTTGGCGGCCCCGTAGCTGAATACACTCCTGTATACGTCTAGGCATTGACAAAATGAGATGTTCGATGTCTGCTTGTGGCACGTCGTTTCAAGCAACTTAAAACTTCACGTATTACCTGTGCCAGAGTCTGTGCAGGATGGTGCAAAGTGGATAGTCTCCTTCCCATCATATCCCATACATGTTCGATAGGATTTAAATCCGGAACACAGGGCGGCCGTGGCAACACATTAACGCCAGCTTCTTGAAAAAAGTCCATAGTTTTATAAGCAATATGGGGACGCACGTTGTCTTGCTGAAAAAGACGTCTCGACGGCCGTCGAGATAAGGCAGTAAACTGGTTTGTAAGATGTCTTCAACATAACGCGCAGCTGTGATATTGTCTCGAATAAACACAAATGGTGATCGGTTACCATAGGCAATAGCCCCCCAAACTATTACTCCAACTGTCCTGTATACTTGCCTCTCAACAGCAAACCCGATATCTCGTCGTTCTCCACGGCGGCGTCTTACCATCCTACGACCATTATGCATTCCTAAACAGAATCATGACTCATCGCTGAATGCTACATTACGCCATTCTGCTACCCAATGCTGCCGTTCTCTGCACCAATTCAAACGTTGATGACCGTGGTCCGCAGTCTAAGGAAGCACTAGTCATGGGCGGAATGAAACCAGTCCAAAAGCTCGAATGCGACGGTATAGTGTACGCATACTAACAGGTCTACCTACTACTCCAAACCATTGGTCAGCAATTTGACGCGCAGTAGCAAAACGGTCTCGCAGAGCCAGTAAACTAAAGCGCCTATCTTGACGCTCTGTGGTACGCCTTGGTTGAGCAGTTGATCTTCTTCGTGTTCCTCTACCTTAGTATGTCCACACACGACAGACACGCATAACCGTCATTGCCGTACAATTAACACGACGGCCAATTTCGCGATACGACAAACCCATATCTTTATACGCAATAATTCTACCCCTGTCAAAATTGCTAAAATGGTGGTAATTATGGTGTATTCGAATTCGAGGCATTTTCTTACACTGAATACTACTAGACTGAGGAACAATAACTAAAAATTTCTATACGAACCGGTTTTCACAAGTCGGCCTCTTCACAAAAAAATTTAGAAGATAAAACTTTATTTTTACAAAAAGTAGAAGAGATAAACCTTACAAAGATAACTACTTTACAAAAAGTAGAAGAGAATAAGATAAATAATATTGGTATTGTTATCATAGCATGTTTTAAATATAGTCATTCTGTTGCCAAAAAATTAAGTTCAAGAAATTACTCCTTCTGGGTGTAACACTTCTAATGTCACTGAGTATATATTACGTATATTGACTATTCTTTGACTTTCCCTAACTGCTTGACGTTTATTAATTGCTTAAATTTAAAGCCCATTTTTTATCCAATTTTGAAGAGATTTCTCACAGCAGTTTACATTATTATATAATTTATACTTATTAATTTAATTTATTAATATATAATATATTATATTATTACAGGTATTTCATTGCTGTTGTATCAATTATATATTGTGGTTTGCAATAGTTTTATAAGTGAAGCATTTATAGGTCTTGAAAATTTGTAGTCACATCGCTTCTTGCGATGATAGGGTTCCTTTTTAACTATTTTGTATACAGTTGAAAGTGGAATTGCGGTTAAATCAGTTGCTTGTACCATTAATTTTTCATCGAAGCAAAATTTCTTATGTAGATTTGTGTACACATTAAAACATACTTGAGGTGTTTCAGCATTCAAATGCATTCGAATCTTCTTTACCGATACTTTTTTTTTAGAAATACATTCACACCGGCACTGGCACTTTCTGCAAATCCAGAGATATCGTACGCAATATTTGCAACCACATTGACTCACGGACGTCACAGCACTATTCAAAATAATTAAATTACAGCAAACAACACTCTACATTGTATTAACGAACTGCTACATCACTATTCAAAATAATTAAATTTCAACAAGCAACACCCTACATTCTACTAATGAACTGCTACCCAACGAAAATACTTCGCACAGGCATCCGATCGGTTGTAAAAAAGAAGGGAAGCGTTCTAGAATATATGTTACGGCGACTATACCTATTTTGGCATCCTGAACCAAGATTTAGATACTGTTCAATTATAATAAATCAATAAATGCTGATAAGTAGTCAGAACATTAACTTACTGTGTGAAACCCAGTGGGTCGCGGTTAGGTCAGGTGTTATAAAAAAAAAGATCATATTCATCGGATCGGTATTCGGCCGATAATGTAGGTATAGCGCCGCAATCTCTCGAATATAATAAACGACTCTGTAAAGACAAAGCCGACTTTACTTATAACTAATAACCAGATATTTACTCTCAAAACTCATACTACGCAAAATGATTATTCCCCTAGGAACCTTGATCACCATCATCATCGGCTCTACAACTCTAGGTTAGTCTTGGTCGCTTTTAGTATTTTCCTCCACTGCCGGTCTTGTGCAGTTATCTCCAATTGTTGCATTATCCTATCTTTTTTTGAACGACCAACTGACTACCATCGGGACTTTCCCAAAATGCTGTATTGAAAGTCTTTCATTACTCAATCTTGGTACATGCCCCGCTCAGCTTATTCAGTTTGACTTGATGTAGCATACTATGTTTTATTTCCATAGAGTGCCTGGAGTTCCTGATTATGTCTTCTTCTCCATTCCCCTGTTGTCTCCTCTCTACAAAGCTCAAAGATAGTGCGTAATATCTTTCGTTCCAATACCAGTAATTTTGTTGCTTCACGGTGGTTCAGCGTCAATGTCTTGCTTCCGTACGTTTTTGTGGTAGGAATTATGGTTTTATATACTCTTATTTTTGCTGATTTAAGCAGCGTCGCTAGGTAATAATATGCCCTATTCCCTGAAATGACCCTAGTTTCCACGTCCTTTTCATAGTTGTTTTCGGCTGGGTCGGTGCCAGGTATTTGAATTATTTAACTACTTCGAAGTTGTATTCATTTATAGATACATTTTGCCTAACTCTTGGTCTTGGGTTCTTAGTAACCATGTACTTGGTCTTATTCTTGTTAGCCTTGAGACCAATTTCCTTGGCCCCTTGTTCAAATAGGGTGAAGACTTTGCAGCTCTGACTTTGACTTTGCAGTCAGTAGTATTTTTTTATTTCTGGACAGCAAAGTAGTTTGTCAGCTCTGGCTGTGTTTTTCTTACTGCAAATTTCAAGACGAAGTTGAACAACAAAGGGGTAAGGAGACCTTGTCTAAGACTAATGTCAATAAGAGGTTCTTCTGACGTGGTCTTAATGATTCTGATCCATGTGGATGAGTTCTCTACAAACATCTATGCTAAACATACCAGATTTCTAAAGATTCCCTTGTCCACCATAGCCTTCCATAAAACATCTATGCTTACAGAATCGTGTACTTGATCAGAATCTACAAAGATTTTATGTATGTCGCTGTTGTATTTCCAGTTCTTGTTATGTACCATTCACGTTTATGGTTTAACATACAATAATAATAAAAAAATATTTGCTGAAAAGAACTATATCATTAAATGAAGTGTACAAATAATGTGATTAATAAAAAGTGACGGTTTATATTAACAAATACTATCACCATTTGTGTATTTATAATTTGAGTTTTAATTTATATTTATAAAAAGTTCTTCAGTAACTGTTCTCATATTTTGCATGAAGATAATCACTTAATTGGTAAGAATAGCTTTCCACAATTTTTTTAGATTAGCAATTTGCTAGGTATTTCCATTTCATGACTATGTTCTTAAATTTTATAGTGTATCTGTCGTTGGTGTTGGTATTTGTAATTTAAGTGCGAAGTAGAGAAAGATATGATGCATTGTCTATCACTACCACCGAATTAGATTTAATGCTCTATAAAAGCTGTTCCCATGCTCATTTTTTAAATAGTTCAGTCGTCATATCCTTATGATAGATCAACTGAGTCTTTATATTTTTGGTCGATATAAACAAGGTACAAAGCCATTAGTAGTTTCAGCATATAGAATTATTATAATTCATATGCAACTTAACAAGGGACAGTAAACAAGCATATTTTGATATCAGCCGTACAAGCACATTGCGTGACAATGGGTGTTAATCCATGCTTATTTGTCTGTGAATGATAAATGGGATGGGAGCAGAACAAAAAGATCTCATGTTAGACGATAACACTACGATAAAGCACTGCTGTGACTACAAATACCTAGGTATCACTATTTCACAAGATGGAACATTAGACAAAGCCATAAGAGAGAGAAATACGTCAGGGAGAAAAGCCATCACAATGTTAAACACCATTTTATGGAACCAATCCATCAGCAAAGAAAATAAAAAGAGGATATATGAGACTATAGTAAAAAGTATCACTTTATACAGCTGTGAGGTATGGCCACTGAAAGAAAGAACACTGTCAACGCTGAAAGCGACGGAAATGGATTTTTGGAGAAGAGCCGCAGGAAGATCTAGAAGAGAAAGGATTACCAACGAACGCATTAGAGAAATAATGGGAATCAAACGAACAATCACAGATGACCTAACAACAAAACAACTTATCTGGTTCGGACACTTACAAAGAATGGACGAACAACGAATGCCAAAAGAAATACTAAAGTGGCAACCAGAAGGAAAGAGAAAACGAGGTAGACCGAGAAAAAGTTGGAGCGAAGGAATAAATAAAGAACTGAGAGAGAGGGCCATAGAAGAAGATCTATGGAACAACCGGTCTAAGTGGCGATTGGAAGTCGGAAAACGGCGGAGAACGTTATAAACCGACAAGTAGTAGTAGTGATAAATGGGATATCCTTGGAATATTGGAGAAAGGAGAAAATCTGTGCGAAAGAGAGAAAACAGTATCTTCTTAACTTGCGTGCATATTTAATCAAAGTTGATAATGGTATCAATTTGAGATCATGACATTCAATGAAGGATCATAATTGGAAATTATGAAGGAAAATTAAGAAAGGTAACAGGGGACATCATTAAGCAAAGTCCAGCAAAAGTCCAGTTTGCTTCATGAAAAAATTAACAACAGTCAGACATTCACTATTAGTGATCGCTGATTAAGAAGATACAAGCATGACATTTCAAGTATCTATGGAAAGAAATTGTCTGCCAAGGAGTAGGCTGTCCCAAAATTTAGAGAAGAATTTTTATGATTTATTAAATCAAAACAGTTCTAATTTCACTGGTTCCTTGAGTTGGTGTGATGCTTAGTACCTAAACCCATAATATATGAATATCCACTGTAACTAAATTTGAATATAATTAACCTTTATAACTCTATAAAGCAATAAACTACAGTCCCTACTGATATGTGAAGTACCTTAATTCTTATTATTACAAGTGCGTTTCCATTTATATCACTAAGTTTTCATCAGTATAATACAAAAAAAATTAAAAATGTTAACTTACCCTTCTACTCTTTTGTCTCTTTCTGAAACCTTCCACAATTTTATAGTTTTATCATTAGTGGACAATAAGAAGTGAGATGGGTTCTTACGCCTTAACCACCTGATTTTATTGATTTTTTCTTCTATTTCTAAACTTTTTAAATAATCAAACTCTGGCTCATGTGATTGAAATGTGGAGTAAACATTATATTCTCCACGTTTTGGAAGAACAGTTTTTGAGACGGGATCACGTTGGAAAATAACTACTCTGCCTCCTTTGTCTCCAGTGGCAAGGAGTTCGCCATCGTGGTTGAACTCCACACATGATATTATATCTGCTTCAGTTACGTCGTCATCTAAGGTCCCCTTAACTTGAGAGAAACACCATTGAACTTCTCCATTACCTATAACGAATACAAAATAGAGTTTAATCGAAATTTCATTATTAAATATTTTAAAATAGTAGACAAGAAAGATGTTATATCAGGCTTAAGTCACTATATAAGGTGGAAATCACGTATGGAAATTATTTCTGTCCTTATTCTAAAAAATTATAAACCTTGAACCCATCGACTTTTATATATTATAAATATGCGCTTTTTAAACATAAAGACGATGATTGAAATACATGCCAACAAAGGTACATTTAAAATAAATCTATTTAATTCTATGATCACGATATAAGATCTAGAGATGCTATTAGAGCACAACGTTTTAGGTTGACAAAGAGTATAAAAAATTCGACTGATTTTGGTTTGTATATCTTTTTGCCAGGTGAAGTAAAAGGTCTTCACTTATTATCGTTTAAGCTTAAAATCAAATCACACTTTTAAAACATTGTTTCTATTCAAAAACAGAGTAAATAAGTACAGCTTTTACACATAGTACTAGTTTGGTCAGGGTATTTGCCCATTATGACAATATTTCATGTTTTTATATTTTTATTTAGTGTGTTTGTCGTTTCTTAAATTAATTTAAAATTCACAAAAATTTTACTTAAATATAATGTATGTATGTAATATTTGTCACTATTCCTTTGACTTGTCAAAAACAAAACTATTTTTGTATATTGACCAAATAAATTCTATTATATTCTAAATTTAAATGTACAGGGTGACTCACGCAGCCTAGCATAGTCCAAAAGCATTATTTTTAATGAAACACTCTTTATATTTTTGTATTTTTAAAAGCTGCTTAACAACCTGATTTCAATGAACTATATCATGAAGGGTCTATTATAAACGGTGAACTTTTGAAATTATAAAGTGTGGAAAGCACTAATGGCATAAAATTATTTCTGTCTTTATTTTAGAAAATTATGAAAAACGCTGGGATTATCAACTTTTAAATTAAAATGTGCGCTTTTTAAATATAAATTTAAATGTATAGGGTGATTCACGCAAGTCAAGCATAGAGCATCATCTTTATAATTAATGGAACACCTGTATATTTTTGTTTTTAAAATCGCTTTAACAACATGATCTTAACAAACTATGTTATATAGGGTCTATTATGAATAATACAAGATGAAATTTGGAAATTATGTATAATTTTCTTCAAGAAATTAAATACAAAACCCAATATATTAATACTTAGTTTAGAAAATCGTCTGTATTTAGTGAATTTTACAAAAATACCAATTAAAAGTGTGATAAATTATTAATTTCAAAATTTTTTGTATTTAATGTCTTGACGAAAATTATACATAGTTTCAAAATTTCACCTTGAGTTATTCATAATGGTTCTTAAGCAGCTTCTGAAAACATAAAAATATACAGGCTGTTGCATTAAAAATAAACATGATGTACTAAACTTGCATGAATCACACTGTATACTTAAAATATGTTTAAAAAGTGCACATTTGAATTTAAAAGTTGACATATTCCAGCGTTTTTCATAATTTTCTAAAATAAAGACACAAACAATTGTATTCCATAACCGTTGGAGATGTTTGTACTATCAGCATAGATATAATAACAGTGTTGTCATTAATGATTACTAATATAGATATATGAATTTTTGGTTTGTTTTCCAGTATAGATTCATCAAAAATACAAAGACAAGACCAAAAAAACAACAGATTTTTATTTCTGGTGAACCATATGTATATTATTATGAAAATAAGTAATCATGTTTTTATTTACAATTTTTATTATCTATAGTAAATTTCATGAAGAAGTCAGCATGGGCCCTTATGAACAATGTAAATCAAATGGCAGATTTAATTTTTTTATATAATTTTAATAAAAAAACAATCTTCAATAAAAAACATACTTCAATAAAAACGAAAATGGGTAGAAATAAACTAAATTTACCATTTTCAGAATTTATATTTTGGTCATTAAATTATTAAATTGGTTGTCTTATACATTTTGGATAAATATAAAATTTTAAGACAGGTAGTTGTAATGGTTTGGATTTTCTTGGTATTGAATATTATTCGTTTTGAGTATTGAAAACAAAACCGATGTTAATAGGCCACCAAAGAGTGTGATTTTTTAACTTTTTTGTCCATTAGGTCAAAAACATGGGAGCATTTAGAGGTGGAATGTTTCAAGCAAGGTAAAATCTTATGACTTGAATGTGTGACAAATCATTTTGGATATGTTGATTATAAAACAAATCAAATTCTAACCTGACTCCAACAGTAATTGTTTCTACAAGCTGGGTGTTAGTGAAGAAACCACCTGGTGTCGAGTTACCTTCAGAAATTTGATTGTAAATCTCTGAAGGTGTAACATCAGGGCATTTTAAGTTGGTGCTTTAACAAAGCAGCAGCTGTATTTCTAAGTGCCAATTTTTTAAACAGTAGATTTCCTTCCATCTTTCACAATTCGGCTAAGCGAACTCAGGTTTCAATTTTGAAAAAAAGAATTCCCACTTTCACCAGAACACAATGGACAACTAATTCCAAAATACTTAGAATGATAAATGACCAGTGGCATTCTGTGAAACAAGTTTTCCAATAAGTTCTTAAAAGATCATTAATCCGATCAAGCGCAGCAGTAAGGCAAAGCGATGACTTGAATACATTGGGTATTTTGAGTTTGCCATCTTAGTGTGATCTTGAAAAGATTCATTTTATACAGATAATGGTTACTAAAAGTTTCAAAGGATACATCAAATAATTCTCTACAAATGCACTTAAAAATGTGCTACCCAAATTTGTTTACTGATTAGCAACAGCTGAGGAATGATTTGCAGCTGATAATAACAACAACCAGTATATATATATATAGTGGAATAACGGAATCAGAAAATCTTCTAAAAACATTGAATGAAACTAGTTCTATTTTATAAGAAGCTTATAAATTAAAGTGCTTGATTGTGACCATATCATCCACAACTGTTTAGGTAGAACAGTGTTTTATGTGCTTCAATAGAAAAAAATGAGTCTGTGCAACACAATGACCGAAGATACACTTTCAAACTTATCAAAAATTTACATAGAAAAGGATGAAACGAACAAACTGATTAATACACACCTGTTTTATGAAGACATTGTCTACAAATTTGCAAGTCTGAAGAATAGGAGAATTAACCTCATATTATAAATTAACCATTTGGTAAGTCAAGTCGGTATTGTGTTTCAACCTAATTAGATCTTGTAACTACTGTTTCAAAAAGGATTCTTCCCTATTGCCCTATTTTGAGTATTGGAATTAGATGAAGGGTTTTACTGGGGTAAGTTAGAAACAAATGAAAAAATGGGAAAGTAGGATATGAATTAGTTGTTAGGATATCTTGCTTAGAGGTAGGTCTGACAAAATTTGCTTCACCTCTTTCAAGACAGCCACTAATAGATTGATTGAATTTTTATGTATGAACCTCGGGAGAGAGATCAAAGAAATTATACATATGACATCAAATTTTGCTATACTACACTCCGCGTCATAGAAAACGGGCCACCCCAAGTATTTAAAATATTTTCGAAATTATTATTTATTGCTACAAAATTAAGCATTTATTTTTTGTATATTGAATTAATATTATTTTATTTTTAATGTGTCTTGGGTTATTTAAGTTAAATGGGTTTTTGCGAAAGCAAACCAACCATGTAACTGATTGAGGATATTCGTAGAACCTATAAAACAAAACAATTTTGAAAAAAAGGTGTTAACAACTTGATCAATTTTCGAGGAATCGATTGTTTTGATAAATGTATGATATTGTAAAGGGTTCTAATGAATTTTAAACTCATCTCAGTATTACAGTAGCCGACTTAGTGTGAAGTAGTCTTGAGTTAATAACAATGGACAATTTTCAAAAATCGGTTGAAATTGTAACGTTACTGGGAAGTGGATTAAGTCAAAGACAAGTTGCAAGACAATTGAATGTTAGTCGTTCAACTGCACAAAGGACCCAGCAACGATTTATTGTGACAGGATCTCATAAAGGGCGACCTGGTACAGGTCCAAAAAAGAAAGCAACCGCTAGGGAAGATCGCGTCGTTATTCTTGCTGCATTACGGAATCAGACCCAAACCGCTAGAATACTTCAAGGCCATTTACAGCAAGCTCAAGGACCAACAATCAGCCTTTCTACTATTCGGCGAAGATAAGGGAGCAAGGTTTGACAGCTTGCAGTCCAGCAACAGGGCCCTTACTTTCCCCAGTTCACAAAAGACGAAGACTCGATTTTGCCTGTGAGCACATCAATTGGACAGCAGACGATTGCAAAAAAGTATTGTTTACGGATGAGTGTAGAATGGCTATTTATGGTAAAGATGGACGCAGTAAGGTGTACAGACGGGCTGGAGAACGTTTCGCCGGTTGCACTTGGCACCACGGGTTGCTTTTGGTGGTAGTTCAGTAATGTTTTGGGCAGGGATTTCTTTTGATGTGCATACGGATCTCGTCGTGATCGACAGAGGTGCGTTAACAACAGTAAGGTACATAACGGAAGTCTTACAACATCACGTGGTGCTCTTTACTGGATTTATCGGCAACGAATTCCTGCTAATGCAGGATAATGCGATACCCCACACGGTAAGGATAGTAACGGAGTACCTTGACGAGGTTGATATTTCAAAAATAGACTGGCCTGCTCAAAGCTCCGATTTCAATCCTATTGAGAGGATCCCCTTGCAGATTAAATTTATAGACAGCCACAAACAAAACTGAAATAAAAGCCTTTCTAGGTGTAATAACGGCAATGGGTCTCACTCAGGTACCACATATAAATTTATATTGGTCTAAAGATGATATATTTTATAATAAATTTTGTGCAAAAGTTTTGACTACCTTTTGCTTTTATTGAAACATCTTCGTTTTGAAAATAATGAGACATCTGATATAACTAATAGATTATCCAAAATATAAAGTTTAGTTACGAAGCTAATTCAAAATTTTCAAAGAATAATAAAGCCTGGCAACATTTTCGTTAAATATGAATCTTCATTTTCATCAGTACATCCCCAACAACACTCATTAATATGGAGTGAAACTGTAGAAACTCTGTTCATCTGAAAGCTATACTTTTAATGTAAGTATTTACACAGGAAAAATTGAAAAACCAGTTAATGTGGTACACTCTGAAGAGGTTGTTACTTAAGTGAAAATTACTTAACTGTACCACAAAAAAACTGGCAAGATATTATTTGCTGATAACTTTTATTCAGGAATACCTCTCATTAAAAGACTGTCAGCAGAAAATATAATGTATTGTGGGACTCTGAGAGGAAACAGAAAAGGAATACCACCTATTTTTAACCAGTTCGAAAAGCCAAAGCAAACAGAAGTTATTGGAAAAAGAAAGATGGACTAGAAATTGTATTATTAAGTGGATGGATCAATTATTAATGATTTAAAGTGCCCCAGCCCATAGTAAAAAGTTGATTCTAACAGGAAACCAGAATAGGCAAAAAGAGGGTATTGTTAAATCGAAATGTATAATTGATTACAACTCAGCAAAGAAAGGCGTAGACTATTCTGACTAGGTGTCATCCTACCATACAGTGCTACATCGAAGCTTGAAATGGTACTGATAAGAAATAAAATAGGTTTTAATTTTAATATCTTTTTTTTTTATTTCTTTATATTTTTAAAATTAGCATTTGAGAATACTTGAAACAGCTATTGTTAATAGTTTAATTATATTCAATATGTGTTCTAAAACAAAAATTAACATTACAGAATTTTAATTACAAGAAGAAAAACTGCTTCCAAAAAAAAGAGTGCATACTTTTACCAAACCCGAACGACCTGGAAGGAATTAATGATAGCCATGTAGAGGCTGCATCAAATATTAAAATCTTCAGGTTTAAGTTACCATTGTAGATAAATAACTCATAAGATTATAACTTTTTGTTCCAATTGCCCTGGTTAATCTGGATATTGTTTGTCTGGTTTTAACAAGGCATCTAATTAATTAGAAGCAGAAATTACAAATTCATTTTTAAAGGCGTTTGTTGTGTTTATAATATAAAATTTTTTGTTTTTATAAACATCTTTAATTTTATTTAACTACATCCAAGAGAAAATTTGTTAGATGTCTCTATGCTACACGAGACGCTGGTGGCATGTCCTGTTTAAGAGGAAAGTAGATTAATACTTCTCTAATAGTTTTCTCTATCCAGTATATGCAAAAGTTATACTTGTGTGTACTAGAAGACATGAAGTATCTACATGCACACATATGCCATATGCAGCATGTGATGTATAGATAGAATAGACCATAATGTATCTCCGGGAGCATATGAAGCAAGAACTACTATATTAAGTGTTTAACTGCAACAGTAAAGGTGTTAACTCAAGAATACCTTTCACAAAAATCAAAGCATGTGATTTGTCTTTAAAACGACAACCATGTGCAATGATGGCAGTCAAATTCTCCTGTTTTTGATCCCATAGTAAATCATGGGAAAAAGCAGGAAAAAAACCTCATAATACTATCCTGACATGGTAAGTATTGTGACATTTAGTTTACTCTCAATATTAACATCACACTCTGATTTTATTTGTATGTTATTTTAAAACACAAATCATGTATCCTGGATAATATGTTATTGACTTACTAATAGTGGTATTTTCTTTCTATTAATTTCCTCTTTTAATATTGGTGAACAGATCCTACTGTATTCTGCTTAGGAATGTGTGACACAATTTGTTTGATTTAACATAATTAGAGCCGGTTCTTTGATTTTTCTCTTTTTACCATGTTTGTTTCAGGACTATATTCGAATATTTCCGTCTCTGAATTTTACGGAGTAATAAAACCAAGATTTGTTTAATTTGTTAATGTTTTGTATTCTAGGGAGTATAAGAGTTATTTTATGAATGGCATATACACTTCTAAATTTGTTCCTAATATTTTTTAAATAAATTTTAGTCCTCTGATTTAAATTTTACAGGGTATATAAACTATCAGTTGATTTAGGTGTACAGATAACTCATTTTATAAATATATGTTTATAAATACCTAGAGGTTAAATTAACCACACTGTTATAAAAAGGGAAATATTAAAAAACTACTAGGAATTGGAGTAGCTCATCAACTAAGTTTTAATCACTAGGTCCTTTTGTTCCATAAAATTAACAATAAATATTTGTATACTAAAATGTTTAATAACATTAATTAATAATTTTACTTATTATTATTTTTCTAGAATTTGGTCTCCTTCCCATCATAGTCATAAAACCAGGTAGTGGCATTGTTCTCAACATGTGTTTAAATAGTATAATATTGACAAACTGATATACAAATTATCAAATTAACATTTCTCACTACACATAAATACTAAGTTACTACCTAAAGTATAGACACAACTCCTAAGATCTAAAATAGTTTATAAAGGAGAAAACCAAAAAATAAGGTTGTTTATTAATTTTTAATGTCAAACAAGTATCTATATAAGGGCATGTGTGTTAACTCAATACCTAACACTTACATTTTTTAAAATACTTAATACAATTTGCACAAATTTAAGATCAATACCTAGACCTAGACAATACGCAATTTACATACTTAAATGTATCATAATGTTATAACTTTCAATAATTATGCCGATTAGGGTTATGCCTTAAAAACTGAAAGTACTCAAAAACTGTATTCATTTAATACCTATATTTATGAACTGCACTAAAAATCTAAAGTTTGAGTCGAAAAACAACAAGATAACACAACTATTTATCACAAATATTACTAAATTGCTGATGAAAAAATACTAGCTTTACTTTAGCAAGGTGGTTAAAAAACTACACCGACAAGTCAATAACTTTATAACGTTCATAGCTCACTAAACGATATAAATTAAGAACAAAATCAAGTTACCTTCCATAATTTAACAAATTGCGATTGTTTTGCAGAAGAAATATTCACATAGCCCCTCATCGGGGTCACACTGTTGTCGAAAACCGAAACAACTTACCAGCAGCCATAACACAATACACGAGCGGGATATTCGAATCGGTAACAGTACTTATTGCTTTTTTCCCTTTTAACTAATTAATTACTTTATTTTTTATTTCTCATATGACTATTTGTATAGGAAATAAATATAAAAGATTATATATATAGTGTAAATACACTTTTTCAAAGTAGCGTCATGGGTTCACTTTTTGCAGTGTTGCCAAAATTAAAATGATGGGAGAATGAATATGGGTTTGAGATGAGAACCTTAAGAAATCAATTTTAAATGTGAAGTATTTACATTAATAACGTCATATCATATTCTGGAAAAGTGTTATCTTGTTTGGAAAATAATTTGTTTGCTGTAATGTACAATTAAAATTTCACTATACTAATTTCATGAATTTTTAAATTACTTTATATTTTGATTTATATCTGGTGATTTTTGAGTTTTAGGTTTATTACGTCTTACGTTTCCAGACTTAATTTTAACGCATGCAGTGTTGGGCTTACTGATATGTCAATAGGATTTTCTCAGGCTTGCCAGTTCAAAATTACTTGTCATTTTTTTTCGTATAAAAATTTGAATTTTTTGTTTAAGTTATGAGCTGTTATTTAGTTTTTGGTTTTATGTTAACTAATTATATGGAACAAACTAATAATGTCAGTCTTTTATGGCTAGGAATACATACGAATTAGATTATTAACCAAATGTCTGCAAGATATATTCTAATTGAATAAGTTTTTCTGAAACTAAATTTGAAACAAATTTTTGAGTTTTTCATGAACAAAAAATTTAATAAACTTTATTTTATTGAAATATAAATCATTAATGGAGCAGACAAAAAATTATATGTAAGTATAGTTCCCCGCTTGTAAGTAAATTCCTCGTTTGTTAATATGATCATCGTTGTTGCTACTGTCTGATCTGGTCCTGCTGGTTTGCTGGTTATAGGTATTGAATAGATAATTTATGTATCTTACTTAGATACGTAGTTGACAATAACATTCCACATATTAATACCTAGATTCTTTTTACTTATCTTCCGATATTCTGAACAACCCAACACACGATTTTCAGATTCTTAGAGGCACATAATAATAACCTCTATACTAAACCTCGAAAGATGGTTATATCGTTAACTAAAAATTTAGCCATGTAAGAATGTTACCACAAATAGGAGGAAATTAACAATTTAACTTGCGACTATGAATAGAACAACACTATAATTCCCACAAAAATTAACTATCTCGTGAGTTATGCTTGATAGGAAACTTAAGTACAATACTCACCTCGCAAGTATCGTCAATAAACCAACAAGGGCTTTTTGGACGTACCGCAGGCTTTGTAGCAAAACATGGGATCGGAAACCTAAAATGAACTATATGTCATATATAAAGGTTGTCTGACCCATAGTTACTTATACCTACTGCCCTAGTTTGATGGATAAAACTTTCTATATAAGTACTATATTATTTATCTATGGATAAAACAAGGCAGCAAAAAACGCCTGTCAAAATATTTCCCTGTTTTGTTAGACACTTATTATTTTAATTCGATCTATTCCACCTAATAACCTAATTGATAAGTCGTCTTTAGAAATAATCTCGGCATTTTGAAGTGTTGTTCACTGGACAATTCGATGTAAATATCAGGATCGAATTGTTTTCTAATGTGCCTTTGTCCGATTCTTCTCGATCGACGATGGTAAATAAATGGTTGAAGTTTGGACTAAAAATTATAGTTTTATTGACAGCTACTGATAATTACACTCTAGTTGTTGATTAGGTAACTTTCTATAATAGACTGCGCTTAAATGAGCTCAAATCCCCAATTTATCATCAACATAAGTGGCTCGACAATCCGTTGTGGATCTTGGCTTGCTCACAAAGAAGTCGCCAGTCCTGTCGATTCCTGGCAAACTTCCCTCCATCTTCTAACCCTTAGAATTTGTAGGTCTTCTTCCAGATCATCAATCCATCTCATTCGTGGTCGTCCTTTGCTTCTTGTGCCTTCTGGTTTTGAAAATGTTAATCTCTTCGTGTATTCGTGATCTGACATCCTAGCAATGTGTCCAGCTCATCTAAGTCTCTGCACTTTAAGGAATTTCAAAATATCTGGATCGGTGTATAACACATATATTGTGCAAAGTTGTATCTTCGACGCCATAGCCCATTTTCATTTACGACCCCAAAAGTCTTTCTAAGAATTTTTCTCTCAAAAATACCAAGAACTCTTTTATCGTTTTGAGATAAGATACACGTTTCGGCCCCATATATCAATTCCGGTCTTATTAAGGTCTTGTATATATTAAGCTTTACTGCACGTTTTATATTTTTATTTTTTAAATGTTTCTGGAGGCCGTAAACAGTTCTGTTTGTTATTGCTATGCGTCTTTTTATTTCGTCGCTTGTCGTGTTTGTTGCGTTTACTAGCGATCCAAGGTATGTAAATTCTTTGACTTGCTCAAAGGTATGGTTGTTAATTTGAATTCTCTGTTGAGTATTTCGAGGGTTTTTAGAAACCAACATACATTTGGTTTTTTCCTCGTTTACCACAAGTCCTAATTCACTTGCTGCGTCCGCAAGCCTTGTAAAACACTGCACCATGTCTGTCATACTTCTGCCTACTATAACTATATCGTCAGCGAATGCGAGAATTTGCGTCGATCTATTAAAAGTAGTTCCATTCATTCTAATATTTAATTGTCTGATTGCCTTTTCCACGGCAATATTAAAGAGTAGACACGCCAACGCGTCCCCCTGTCTTAGACCATTATTAATGTCAAAGAACGCAGAGTTTTCTCCTTCAATTCTAACGCATGAGCTTACGTTTTGCATTGTTAGTTGGGTCAACTTAACTAACTTAGTCGGGATCCCAAAGTCTATCATTGCATTATATAATGCAGTTCTTTTCACACTGTCATAGGCTGCTTTGAAGTAAATAAAGAGATGGTGTGTTTCTATGTTATATTCTAGTGACTTTTCTAGAATCTGCCTATGTGCTTGAATTTGATGTGTAGTTGACTTTCCAGCAGTAAATCCGCATTGATATTGACCAACAATATCCTTTGTAAAATGTTTAAGTCTTTCAAATAATACATTGCCGTAGATCTCATACGCAGATGCTAACATTTCTATAGTTCTTACACTCCAGTTGATCACCCTTTTTATGCAACGGACATATTATTCCCTTCAGCCACTCTTCTGGTGCCCATTTATTCTGCCATATAAGTACTATTAGTTTATGGATTGCTGCAAAAAGTTGATCACCACCTTTTTTATACGTTTCCGAACAGATTTCATCGATTCCTGGGGCTTTATTGTCTTTGAGTTTTAGGATCGCATTTGACACTTCTTTTCTTGTTGGGTCTTCACTATGTAGTTGACGTTGTATATTTTGTTCATTTTCTATCTTGTACTCTCCTTCAATATCGTTTATATTTAGATGTTCGCTGAAATGTTGTGCCCATCTGTTAAGAACTGAGTTTTTATCATGTAGAATTGTGTATCTCACTGAGAGTGTTCTGTTCGTATTCCCTCTTCTTACGTCGATGGATACGTTTTACCTCTCTTCTAAGACGTCTATATTCTTCTTTTTTTCTCCGTGTACAACCTTCGTCAAGGGTTTTTGATATGCTGCGTTCTTTCTATTTGTGGCCATTTCGCACTCATGATCAAACCAATGATTTCTTTTTTCTGACTTGGTTTTGCCCAATATTTCAACGGATTTCTGTAACACAATATCTCGTATATTTGCCCATAGTTGGTTAATATCTTCTTCTTCTTCTAAGTTTTTTGTCCTTATTTGAACTTCTATTAGCTGTCTGTATACATTTGCAATGTAGGAATCTTTTAGTTTATTAATGTCGATTTTTTCTCTCCTTCTTCAAATCTCCTTTTTTAAATTGGATATTCTCTCTTTAAATCGTGCTTTAACTAGATAATGATCACTATCTATGTTTGCTCCTCTAAAAGACCTAACATCTAATAAGTTAGAGCAGTGTCTTGCATCGATGATTATATGATCTATTTGGTTAATCGTTTCATTATCAGGAGATTTCCAAGTTCCCTTATGTATATATTTATGGGGAAATCTTGTCCCAGCTATTACCATGTTCTTAGACATCGCAAAGTTTATGATTCTGAGACCGTTATCATTAGAGTCTACGTGTAGGCTCTCTTTTCCGATGGTGGGCGAAAATATATTCTCTCTTCCGACTTTGGCATTAAAGTCTCCTGCTATTATTTTGATGTCATTTTTTTGGCACTCATCGTACTCTCGGTCTAGTGCCTCATAGAACATGTCTTTTGCATTATCCTCTTTTTCTTCCGTTGGAGCATGGATGCTAATAATGCTAATATTAGCGAACTTCCCTTTAAGTCTTATTCGACATATCCTATGATCAATAGCTTTGAAATCGATTACACTATGTTTGACCTTGCTGTTTACAATAAATCCGGTATCAAATTCGTGTCGGGTAGGATGTCCACTGTAGTAAATATTGCAGTTAATTTTTTTCCAGGATGCCTGAGCTAATCCACCTCATTTCCTGTAAAGCAATGATATCTGCTTCAGCATTATTCATTTCTTGTATGAGCAGAGCAGTGGCTCCAGGCTGATGAAGGCTTCTTACGTTCCAGGTGCAAATTTTTAAATCATTATCTTTATTTCGTTTGCGAGTTCGTCGTAGATTAGACAGTCCGGTTTCTTTCTTTGTAGCTCTCATAACAAAAGGTTTTTTACAGGGTAGTTAACCCAACGCCAAACCCCCTTTTTGGAGGGCCATTTCATCCACTCTCGTTATTTGCGTGTCATCCTTGCGCAGGGCCCATGCTAATCTTCTCTGTATCGTTCCAATTTTAGTATATGTACCGCCGAAGCGAGTACATCCCCAATTTATAATTTCACAAATATGCAGGTATACCTTAGCATAGAGGTTAATGCTTCTATCATACTAACAAACTTTGAACTATGAGCTTACAATACAATTCAATCTAGGCCGTTATTGCAACACTTAGGAAGTTCAATTAGAAAATATATTATTGAAGTTTAGATTCTTAAGTTAAGAATAATGTGAGATTTAAAATTAAGGGATTAATTTCTGATTGTGAACATTCACACAATCCCTGCATCAGCTCGATCTGATATATCCACCAAATATATCCAACGTTTCGGCAATGGCATTAAAATCAGTGTTTTTTTTTACAAAAAAGCTAGTAATGTGGCTCGCCTAAATCTCACGAGAATGATGCGTACTCGAGGTGATAGGCTGCAATTTAAATATCAAATAGACATTTCGACTCCTGTTTGTACTTCTGTTCGACTCTTTGTCTTCTTTGCCTTCCTTTACTGCTACAGGATTATATATATATATATATATATATATATATATATATATATATATATATATATATATATATATATATATAATATATATATATATATATATAAATATAAATATATATATATATATATATATATATATATATATATATATACATATATATTTTTTTCTTTTTTCAAATTATTTTTCGACCGTACTGTTTTAAATATTGATTTATAGTATCAGCAATCGGTCAGGAAATAAAACTCTATTTGTTCAGTCTCAATATTTCGTCACGATTTTGTGACTTCTTCAGGAGAAAACTGTAAATTTATTAGAATAATTATATGTAAACAAAGTGAATATTTTAATACTTACAACTATAAGAATAAAAATTTTTTTTTAGCATATCTAAATAAATGCCATATTTGTTTGATTTTATTTAGGAGTTATGGTAACCGCAATATTTTATAGTGAATTCCCATTGTACAATTTTTAGTGAGTAGGTTAAAATAAATAATTACTATGGCACTATTATCCATATTATAAAGTGGAAAGATGGAATTAATAGTATGAATTAATATTAAAATATTCACTTTGTTTACATATAATAATTAATTATTTTAATAAATTTACAGTTTTCTCCTGAAGAAGTCACAAAATCGTGACGAAATATTGAGACTGAACAAATAGAGTTTTATTTCCTGACCGATTGCTGACACTATAAATCAATATATATATATATATATATATATATATATATATATATATATATATATATATATATATATATATATATATATATATATATATATATATATATATATGTTAAATCACTAATCACGTATTTGACTTTTTAAAAAAGAACTTTATTTGTTACAAATTAAATATTAAATAATAGTACAAAATTAAATTAATTTAAAATGACTACATTAACTGGACTGGTCGAAGTTGCAGCTAAGAGTGGTTCCGGCATCTGAGAATGGTAATTTATATGTTTGGTATGAAGTGCTGAATTGCTGTTCCCATGAATATTGGCCAACGGTTCGTACAAAGTTCTAATGCGTGCTAAGCGGTTTCTATGGGAATGGGATGATGAAATCTGAAGTCGGCGAACTTAAGCTAGTTCAAGGTTAATATTTTCTCATATAACAGCTCCCCTTATTAGTGAAAAGTCAATGCCATTGCTTTGACTTTTACAGAGTAATTGGTGTTTCTGCTTCGCTTTCTTGTTGGACATTGGGTCTTCTTCTGAAGGAGGCTAAGGCCTGAAGTTTCTGTCTAATGGAATTTCTGCGTGGTAATGAAGTTGGACGCTGATCCTGGGACAAGGAGATTGCAATTTTTGGGAATATTTTGGTTCGGTATTTGCAGAAAAGGTATAAGATAACTAGGATAATAATCAGGGATTAGTACGGAAGTTAAGAATTCTCCATTTTCATCTACATGGACTAATGCATGAGGTAATCTAACTTTTTCTATTTCTTGAGCTGATAATATGGCATCTGTATTTGATAAGTTGCATTTTAGTCTGCATATTTGTTCGGTCCGGCTGTCAATGGTAATTCTGTTTTTTCCTTTTATTCGTTTTCTCTCTGGTCTTTCAAGATTTTTGTCTTGATCTCGGTTTTTTACGATAGTATATTTTTCATTTATAGGGTTTTGATATTTTAAATTTGATTCCTGTTTAGAATCTGATTTAATTTTTATTTTAGGTTCGTTTTGTCTTATTTCTGTAGGGTGTGTCGGTGTTTTGTCTTTAGGAGGTGTGTTTGTCTCGTGTCCTACTTTGTGAAGGGTGACAGTTTTAAAATTTGTATGCAACTGTCGGGATTTGAGATCTATTACGCATTCATAATGATCTAGAAAGTCTAGGCCTATTATGCCATCGAAATCAATGTCTAAATTGAAAATAAAGACTTTGTGAGGATTATTGTCAGTGAAGGGAATCAGGACAGATTCTGTTATTAACAATTTTTGATCGGTTATACCTTGAATAGTAACGTTTCCAGGAAATCTATTATGATAATTGCGTGCTGTGTTTTCTTTGAAAACAGTGATTCCAGCACCTGTGTCGATTAAAAGTTTAAAAGTGTTGGTAGCATCGTTAATGTAATATAAATTTTTGGAACTCATTGTATGAAATGGGGTTACATGAATGTCTGTTCGGGAAAATTGAGATTCGGGTGAAAGTTGTCTAAGTTGAGTGCTTGGATTTGTTCTTGGATATTCGTAATATCCGTTGAGGGGTTCGTATGATTGGGAGGATGATTTCGATTCTGAAGTGAAAGAAAATCCTGATAATTTTGTGTGTTATTGGTTTCGTAAATGTTATCAGTTTGTGGATTATTTTCTGTATAATAATCTGTTTCATAGTTTTCATAATTATCGGTATTATAATAATTATCTGTATAGTATTCGTCTGTATAATAGTTAGTCGTCATTTCATCAGGGTATTCGTTTAAAACATGTGCTCTTTGGAAGTTTGGGTTTCTTTGAATAACAGATGGACGATTTTGATTTTGAGGTGAAAAGGAAGGTCTTTGTTGGTTGAAATTTGGATTGTTAGAGGAATATTGATTCCTATTAGGGTTCTGATTGTTTTGATAGTTGTTAGGTCCATTATTATATTGGTTTTGGTAACCGTGTGGCCTAGAAAAAGTTTGGTTTGGCTGTACGAAACGTGAAGAGCGGCATTCACTATTTAGATGACCAATGCGGCCACAATTTGTACATTTTGTAAACTGAGATGAGGGTCTTCTCATTGGTTGAGAGGGTTTAGGAATAGTTGATCTAGAATTAGATTTTTGTTCTTCAAAATATGACAATTGAAGTTCGCGTCTAATACGATTGCTTGCTTCAATGAGATCTTTTGGATTACTAGCCCTAATAATTTGTCCTAGACGAGGTTCTAAACCGGTTAAAAGTGTGTTTAGGGCCATGGTATCGATTAAGTCACATTGGGCAGTTTTTTGATCTGGGGATAAATTTGCTACTTGGATCGAGGCGTGCATTTTTGCATTCAGAACTTGTAAACGGTTAAAGAAAGTTAGAGGAGATTCGTTAGATAGTTGTCTTAGTCTTTGTAAGTCTTGTATTAAGGAGGTCAGGTCTCTACTGTCTCCGAAATGTAGATTTAGTAATTGTTTTATTTCTATATAAGAAATTGGTTTTCTAGAATTAATAAGCTGTGCAGCTTTACCTTTGAGTTTATTTTTTACGTGAATCGTTAATAGAACGCGCTGATCGCCTGTGGCCATTTTAAAAGCACAGTCGCACGCATCTAAAAATGTAGAAAGAGAAATCGGATCGCCTTCAAATTCTGGGATAATAGAAAATATTTCCGAAAGCTTGTATGGTTCGATTTCTTGTTGAGTCTGGGAACGTGTCTCAGGCATTTTTCGAGAAATTTTTAAACGAAAATGAAAAATAGAAGTATGGAGGAATATAAAATGTATCAGTATATAAGGGAGAAACAAAATGTGGTGGTATATAAAGGGCAAAAATGTATCAATATAAAAATATCAAATAATATATCAACAAAAATGTATAAAATATACCAAATAAAAATATATCAAGAAAAATATACCAAAATATAGCAAGTAAAAAAAATATGTCAATAAAATATCAATATAAAATAGTATGTAAAGAAATATCAATAATTTCAAATATTAGATAATCAACTTGTATTTTCTTTTATGTATCTTGATTAATTGACTTGCAGTATAGTCAATTTCGTAAATTATTATAACAAAATTATTAACGAGATGATTCAAAATCCACTTACATAAAGAAGAACATCGGGACGCCTTGTTCTCTCTGCTCAGCTACCAGGGGCTTCACTAGGTGTTCCTTCCGTAGATCACAGGAGTGAGGTTGTTCGGAGATGCTTTCTTCTTTAAGGGTTGTCTTGTTCTCTCTGCTCGGCTACCAGGGGCTTCACTAGGTGTTCCTTCCGTAGGTCACAGGAGTGAGGACTTCCGTAGATTCTTTGTTCCGTTAAGGGATGAGAATCCGCCGCTGCCAGTGAGTATACACGTGTTCTAGCAACGTTAACCGGATCCTACTGACTTTGCGCCAATTGTTAAATCACTAATCACGTATTTGACTTTTTAAAAAAGAACTTTATTTGTTACAAATTAAATATTAAATAATAGTACAAAATTAAATTAATTTAAAATGACTACATTAACTGGACTGGTCGAAGTTGCAGCTAAGAGTGGTTCCGGCATCTGAGAATGGTAATTTATATGTTTGGTATGAAGTGCTGAATTGCTGTTCCCATGAATATTGGCCAACGGTTCGTACAAAGTTCTAATGCGTGCTAAGCGGTTTCTATGGGAATGGGATGATGAAATCTGAAGTCGGCGAACTTAAGCTAGTTCAAGGTTAATATTTTCTCATATAACAGCTCCCCTTATTAGTGAAAAGTCAATGCCATTGCTTTGACTTTTACAGAGTAATTGGTGTTTCTGCTTCGCTTTCTTGTTGGACATTGGGTCTTCTTCTGAAGGAGGCTAAGCCCTGAAGTTTCTGTCTAATGGAATTTCTGCGTGGTAATGAAGTTGGACGCTGATCCTGGGACAAGGAGATTGCAATTTTTGGGAATATTTTGGTTCGGTATTTGCAGAAAAGGTATAAGATAACTAGGATAATAATCAGGGATAAGGTTGATATAGTGAATAAGGGTAGATGTTCCTCAATGAATGATTGGCTCATAATATGGTCCAGTTCTTCTGAATATTGGTCCAATTTGTGTTGTGCAATATTTAAGTCATCTACGTTGATCTTACTGAGTTTAAGTGGTTTCAATTTTGATAGGTGACTCTTTGTCTCAAAATGGTCACAGCATCTGTAGGGTACGTTAACTGGGTGACTTCTATACGTGATATTTGTATATTTCTCAATTTGGTCTCTAGCATGAATTCTGGTACTGCCGATGAATGCAATACATTCGGGAATTAATCTTAAGATTGAATTTGTTTTGATTATTTGTGTAGTGACGTCTTTTCTTGCACATTTGATTGTTACTGGTAATGGATCGGAAATGGTTAGTAACCATAAATTTCGGTCAATTTCTTGTACATTGTAACCTTGTGCCAAGAGCATGGACATCTGGCAAGTTTTTGGTAAGTTGCTAAGAGGTTTCAAAAGCTGGGCTTCACATATAGCATCTGTGTCTATGGGATACGGAAGAATGTCTGTACACATTCTTTGGTTTTGACTGATTTGTTTGCATTTTTCGGTGTCCATGGGTAAGACATATGAAATTGAATCATCATCTCGCGCTATGTATTTATGAACAGTTGAAAGTATATGATGAAAACCAGTTTGATTATCTAATATTGGTATTGAATATAATTGATACAAGGTGAATATTTCGGGATCAACTAACGGAATTTCGAGAACGAAAACAATTTTTGAATCAAGCTGATAAGCTTGCAGTTTTATTATGTCAATATACTGAGCTATATTTGACATATAAGTGGGTAGAGGCAATACGTTATTTTGTAATGACTGTGAGATTTCTTTTAATGCGTCCATTAAGTCCATGGGCGAAATAATAGAACTATGTAGAATTTGCAGGCGAGAGAATGTTATAGAATTTAGTATATCATTTAAATAATTTTCTAAAAATACGTAGCTTTCCATTAAGGACTCACATAAATCTAGTATTTGTAATTGTGCTTGGTAAAAGGATATGTCATTATTAATGTCCAGAAGTGTAGTCTCGATAGTTTTTAAGTCTTTGTTAAAAGTTTCTTCGTCTATTTGCAATTTTTGAATTGTAGTGTTGAAAGTTCTTATAACTGAAGTGGTAACAGATATTTGATTTTTTAGGAGATTTTCAATTTGAGTTTCATCGGAATTTATCTTATTTATACATTTATTAAAGTATTCGCCATCAGAGGCGTCTAAATTTCCAGTAATAGATTTCCAGATTGTTCCAATACCATTTACTAAACCGCGTTTTAGGCGTTTATTATAAGGTACTGTGTCAGAGGTTATTTCTTTATATTTTAAATTAACGGAGTTTGAGATTTGTTTTAGCAGACTAACATGTGTCTGTACTTCGGCTTGAAAGGCAAGTTTTCTCGGTGTATCCACGTTAATAAATTTTTCTAACAGGTTTTCCAAAATTCTGTCATTATTGGATATTGTAGTTTTGATAGGTAATAATTCTTTGTAAACAAGTAAAGTCCATTTGTCATTAGATATTCGTATAGTTCCTTTTTCATGAAAAAATATTCCAATTGTGTTATTAATTGGAGTGAGGAGAATTTGGGATTGGACGATAGGAAGGAGTCCATAGAATCTGTAAAGGAAAATTATTCAAAATAAGGTTTGAGTCTGTCAAAATTTACTTTAGAGGTTTGGTTAGTTTTGGGGTTAAGGATAATTGCGGAATTTGTAAAAACTTCTTGAATTTCGAAAGGTCCATTAAAAAGATTATCCGATTTTGATTTAATTTGTGATTCTTTTACGTAAACTTTGTCACCAATTTTAAAATCAGGTCTTCGTTCTGAAATATTCTCGTCAAATCTTACTTTCGCCTTTTCTTTCTGTCTTTCTGTTTTTGCTCTGGCTACTTTGTAAAAATATTCCATGCGGTTATTCAGGTCTCGAATATATTTACTCATTAGTGTTTTTTGATTGTATAGAGTTTCTGGTGGTCGGCCTGCAGTGTGCCCAAATATAAGTTCATATGGTGTAAAACCGTGGGTCTTATTCTTTGTGTTGTTATAGCATATTATTGCATAAGGAAGTATAGTGAAGGGATGATCGTTTGGGTTCTCGGATTGATTTGCTCTAATCATTTCTGAGAGTGTGGCATGAAACCTTTCTATAGATCCATTAGATTGTGGATGGTTAACGCTAGAAAATGTTAGTTTAATGTCGTATAATTCGCATAGATCTTTGATTATAGCATTCTCGAATTCTCGACCGCAGTCACAATGAATTCTTAGTGGTGTTCCATAGTGTTGAAAAAAGAGTAGGAGTGTCTTGACTACTGTTACTGCCTTTTTGTCTTCCAAAGGATAGGCTTGCGTGAATTTTGTCAATTCGTCACGAATAGTTAAAGCGTAGTTCCTAGTAGGGTATTCGAATATGTCCATATTTATTCTTTCGAATGGTGTTTTTGGAGTTTCTGTTATGACTAGTGGTCCACTTAAGTTTTTCCTGCAAATCTTAACTTTTTGGCAAATTTCACATGCTTTTACAAATTTCTCTACATCTTTTGTTAAATTCTTCCAATTGTATTTCTGCTTTATTCTTCTGACAGTTTCGTTTATTCCTCGATGTAAGTTGTTTTTACCGCAATGGTAATGATCTAAAATTTGAGGGATTTCGTCTTCGCTGGCTGTTTTAATTATATTTTGACAGATTCTTAATTTTAATTCTTTGTCAGCAAAAATATAAGAAAATATCTCTAGGATAGGTAGTTCGAGATTATTTTCGACGCAATATATTTTTGATTCATCGAATTGATCTTTATTTGCAAAAAGTACAAGAAACAAGTGTGATATTACTCGTTCGGGATCAAACGGTAATGGTATAATAAAATATTTTCGATCTTTTACAGTTTTGCTGTGTACAATATTAATTCTTCGGTTACTATATTCCATGTTTTCTTCGAATATGTCATTCATTATGTTCTCGTGGAGTTCTTCAAGTTTATTTTGCCAAAAAAATGTAACAATATTTTTGTTGGATTTGTCTAATAAGTCCGTATTCGATGTTTCAATTTTAGAATAATCGATTATTGACTTTGTTCTATACAGTTCGATAAACTTGTCAAGTTCTTCGGACATTTTTTCTATATTTTCTTCATCGTCGTCTTCGTTTTCTTGAGTTTCCGTGTCATCTTCATTCGATGCATGTAATGAGATTTTTGATTGAAAGTTTGCACAATCCTTGAAATGGTTAATCTTTATCCTTGAGAGGGCATCTGCATTTCTGTTTATTTTTCCTGCGCGATGTTCTATTTTATAATTGTATTCTTCGAGTTTTAGGCGCCAACGCGCTAATCGGCTTCCGGGATCTTTTATCGAGAAAAGCCATGTAAGGGGTCGATGATCGGTAATCAGGGTGAATTTTCGGCCAAAAAGATATGGTCTAAAATGTTTGACTGCCCATACGATAGCTAATAGTTCTCTCTCTATAGTCGAATACCCTGTTTCGGCACCGCATAATGTTCTGGAGGCATAAGCTATGGGTAAATCTTTTCCAATAGGGCCTTGCGATAGAACAGCTCCAATCGCGAATGCACTAGCGTCAGTTGTTAGTAAAAATGGTTCCTCAAAATTGGGATATATAAGTATTGGATCTGAAGTTAAAATATTTTTGAGTTCGTTAAAGGCTTCTTTGCAATCAGAATTAAAAATAAAAGGTACGTCTTTCTGAAGTAGTTTCGTAAGTGGTTTAGAAATCTTGGCAAAATTTGGAATAAATCTTCTATAGTAACCGGCTAAGCCTAAGAATGACTTTATTTCTTTGATGTTCTTTGGTTCCGGGAAGTTTTTGATGCAAGATATTTTAGCTGGATTTGTTTTTACACCATTTTCTGTTACAAGGTGGCCCAAATATGCTACTTCTTTTCTTAAAAATTCGCACTTGTCCGGCTGTATTTTTAAATTCGCTTTTCGTAACCTTTTAAAAACTTCTGTCAGTCGTGACATGTGATCATGAATAGTGGGTGAGTAGATAATTATGTCATCCATATACACTAAGCATCTTTCGTTTTGTATTCCTAAGAGGATGTTGTCCATTACTCTCTGGAAAGTAGATGGAGCATTCATTAGTCCGAATGGCATGCGGACAAATTCGTAATGTCCATTTTCGACGGAAAAGGCCGTTTTCTGGATGTCTTGTGGCTCGATTTCAATCTGGTGAAATCCAGACGCTAAATCTAGTGTTGTGAAGTATTGGCATCTTCCTAGTTGGTCCAATAGTTCTGATATTTGTGGTAGAGGATAACGGTCTTGTACTGTGAGTTCGTTGAGTTTTCGATAATCAATAACAACTCGCCATTTTTGTTTTCCTGACGCATCTAATTTCTTCGGTACGACCCAGACTGGACTCGACCAGGGCGAGACACTTTTCTGGATTATTCCTTCTTCTAACATTTTATTAATTTGCGTCTTTACCTCTTCCTTATGTATTTGAGGATATCTATAGGATTTAGTGAAGACAGGTTTAGCGTTGTTTGTTTCGATTTTGTGCTTGATTTCGTTTGTGAAGGTCAGTTTGTCGCCTTCGACATAAAATATATCTGCGTATTCAGTACATATATCTAGAATTAGTTCTTGTTCTTCGCAATTTAAATGATCAATTCTTAGTTGTTCTTTAATTATTCGTGTTCTATCTACTACGGGTTCTTCAAAATCATTTCCGTTGTAGGATAGGATTGTCTCCGAATTTTTGAAAGGTTCGATTGAAATGTCTGAAAATTCGATTGTCTTCGGCATAGCATTAGCATTTAGTACGGAAGTTAAGAATTCTCCATTTTCATCTACATGGACTAATGCATGAGGTAATCTAACTTTTTCTATTTCTTGAGCTGATAATATGGCATCTGTATTTGATAAGTTGCATTTTAGTCTGCATATTTGTTCGGTCCGGCTGTCAATGGTAATTCTGTTTTTTCCTTTTATTCGTTTTCTCTCTGGTCTTTCAAGATTTTTGTCTTGATCTCGGTTTTTTACGATAGTATATTTTTCATTTATAGGGTTTTGATATTTTAAATTTGATTCCTGTTTAGAATCTGATTTAATTTTTATTTTAGGTTCGTTTTGTCTTATTTCTGTAGGGTGTGTCGGTGTTTTGTCTTTAGGAGGTGTGTTTGTCTCGTGTCCTACTTTGTGAAGGGTGACAGTTTTAAAATTTGTATGCAACTGTCGGGATTTGAGATCTATTACGCATTCATAATGATCTAGAAAGTCTAGGCCTATTATGCCATCGAAATCAATGTCTAAATTGAAAATAAAGACTTTGTGAGGATTATTGTCAGTGAAGGGAATCAGGACAGATTCTGTTATTAACAATTTTTGATCGGTTATACCTTGAATAGTAACGTTTTCAGGAAATCTATTATGATAATTGCGTGCTGTGTTTTCTTTGAAAACAGTGATTCCAGCACCTGTGTCGATTAAAAGTTTAAAAGTGTTGGTAGCATCGTTAATGTAATATAAATTTTTGGAACTCATTGTATGAAATGGGGTTACATGAATGTCTGTTCGGGAAAATTGAGATTCGGGTGAAAGTTGTCTAAGTTGAGTGCTTGGATTTGTTCTTGGATATTCGTAATATCCGTTGAGGGGTTCGTATGATTGGGAGGATGATTTCGATTCTGAAGTGAAAGAAAATCCTGATAATTTTGTGTGTTATTGGTTTCGTAAATGTTATCAGTTTGTGGATTATTTTCTGTATAATAATCTGTTTCATAGTTTTCATAATTATCGGTATTATAATAATTATCTGTATAGTATTCGTCTGTATAATAGTTAGTCGTCATTTCATCAGGGTATTCGTTTAAAACATGTGCTCTTTGGAAGTTTGGGTTTCTTTGAATAACAGATGGACGATTTTGATTTTGAGGTGAAAAGGAAGGTCTCTGTTGGTTGAAATTTGGATTGTTAGAGGAATATTGATTCCTATTAGGGTTCTGATTGTTTTGATAGTTGTTAGGTCCATTATTATATTGGTTTTGGTAACCGTGTGGCCTAGAAAAAGTTTGGTTTGGCTGTACGAAACGTGAAGAGCGGCATTCACTATTTAGATGACCAATGCGGCCACAATTTGTACATTTTGTAAACTGAGATGAGGGTCTTCTCATTGGTTGAGAGGGTTTAGGAATAGTTGATCTAGAATTAGATTTTTGTTCTTCAAAATATGACAATTGAAGTTCGCGTCTAATACGATTGCTTGCTTCAATGAGATCTTTTGGATTACTAGCCCTAATAATTTGTCCTAGACGAGGTTCTAAACCGGTTAAAAGTGTGTTTAGGGCCATGGTATCGATTAAGTCACATTGGGCAGTTTTTTGATCTGGGGATAAATTTGCTACTTGGATCGAGGCGTGCATTTTTGCATTCAGAACTTGTAAACGGTTAAAGAAAGTTAGAGGAGATTCGTTAGATAGTTGTCTTAGTCTTTGTAAGTCTTGTATTAAGGAGGTCAGGTCTCTACTGTCTCCGAAATGTAGATTTAGTAATTGTTTTATTTCTATATAAGAAATTGGTTTTCTAGAATTAATAAGCTGTGCAGCTTTACCTTTGAGTTTATTTTTTACGTGAATCGTTAATAGAACGCGCTGATCGCCTGTGGCCATTTTAAAAGCACAGTCGCACGCATCTAAAAATGTAGAAAGAGAAATCGGATCGCCTTCAAATTCTGGGATAATAGAAAATATTTCCGAAAGCTTGTATGGTTCGATTTCTTGTTGAGTCTGGGAACGTGTCTCAGGCATTTTTCGAGAAATTTTTAAACGAAAATGAAAAATAGAAGTATGGAGGAATATAAAATGTATCAGTATATAAGGGAGAAACAAAATGTGGTGGTATATAAAGGGCAAAAATGTATCAATATAAAAATATCAAATAATATATCAACAAAAATGTATAAAATATACCAAATAAAAATATATCAAGAAAAATATACCAAAATATAGCAAGTAAAAAAAATATGTCAATAAAATATCAATATAAAATAGTATGTAAAGAAATATCAATAATTTCAAATATTAGATAATCAACTTGTATTTTCTTTTATGTATCTTGATTAATTGACTTGCAGTATAGTCAATTTCGTAAATTATTATAACAAAATTATTAACGAGATGATTCAAAATCCACTTACATAAAGAAGAACATCGGGACGCCTTGTTCTCTCTGCTCAGCTACCAGGGGCTTCACTAGGTGTTCCTTCCGTAGATCACAGGAGTGAGGTTGTTCGGAGATGCTTTCTTCTTTAAGGGTTGTCTTGTTCTCTCTGCTCGGCTACCAGGGGCTTCACTAGGTGTTCCTTCCGTAGGTCACAGGAGTGAGGACTTCCGTAGATTCTTTGTTCCGTTAAGGGATGAGAATCCGCCGCTGCCAGTGAGTATACACGTGTTCTAGCAACGTTAACCGGATCCTACTGACTTTGCGCCAATTGTTAAATCACTAATCACGTATTTGACTTTTTAAAAAAGAACTTTATTTGTTACAAATTAAATATTAAATAATAGTACAAAATTAAATTAATTTAAAATGACTACATTAACTGGACTGGTCGAAGTTGCAGCTAAGAGTGGTTCCGGCATCTGAGAATGGTAATTTATATGTTTGGTATGAAGTGCTGAATTGCTGTTCCCATGAATATTGGCCAACGGTTCGTACAAAGTTCTAATGCGTGCTAAGCGGTTTCTATGGGAATGGGATGATGAAATCTGAAGTCGGCGAACTTAAGCTAGTTCAAGGTTAATATTTTCTCATATAACATATATATATATATATATATATATATATATATATATATATATATATATATATATATATATATATATACTGTAAATATATTATTACTAATTCTTTTCTATTCTAGTAATTTCGGCGCTCAGTTGGAAGACCTGTTTGCCAACCCTGATTTTTCCCTTATCCACGGCCACTCCTTCTTTACTGACTATATGATCCAGATAATTGACTTTACCTTGAAATAGGTATATAAATACCACTTCTTGGGGCTAACAGCAATTGGGCAGCTTTAAGTCGATTAAAAACGTTTTCTAAATTCTTCAGACGATCTTCAAATGTCTCCCCCAAGACGATTATGTCATCTAGATAAACCAGGCATGTTTTTCAAGATAACCCTCTCAACACATTTTCCATAAGCCTCTCAAATGTCGCAGGAGCATTACAGAGTCCAAATGGCATAACGTTGAATTGCCACAATCCAGATCCTGTGGTGAAGGCTGTCTTCTCTTTATCTACTGGGTCCATTTCTACCTGCCAGTATCCAGACTTCAAATCCAAAGTAGAAAACAATTTACTTCCAGCCAATGTGTCCAATGTATCGTCGATCCGAGGCAGAGGATAACTATCTTTCTTGGTAACGTTGTTCAGCAAACGATAATTCAGGACCACCGGTGAGACCCATAAGCTCGTAGAAGGTTCTATTACCCCGTCTTTCTTCATTTCCTGAACAATCGTTTCAGCTTCCTCTCTTTTCGCCTGTGGTAATCGTCGAGCTGTTTGACGAATTGGCTTAGCATTACCAGTATCAATTTTATGCTTAACAACGGTAGTTCTTCCCGACTTTCCTCCTTTCGGTACGTAAATATCACGATACCGCCTAAGAAATTCCCTGATTTAGAGACTGTCCAGCAACTGCGTCCATTTGGTCGAATTTGTCGTTGGAATTATCGGATGTTGTCGTCTGACGGATTATGGATGTCACAGATAAAAGTTCCTACTTTTGTCTCTTTCTTGATGGTCACTGGGTAGTCATTGACATTGATAAGTCTCACAGGTATTTCTTTAGCCAAAGTCATCAATTCCTTTCCAATTATGATTCCTCGACCAACCTCGTCGTCATGGTTCCAAGGCTTCATCAAAACAGGTGTCCCTTCTTCCACAATTCCTTGTAACCGTGCTACTATGATCGTTTCACTTCTCGCAGGCACGACTGTATCTTCTTTAACGGCTGCTAGCACAGTCTTGTCATCATGTGGATGAAGAAATACCTCCTCGTTACCAACTATGATTATCTTATTCTTAAAATCCAACTGGAATCCATGCATATTCATTACGTCCATTCCTAATATAACATCCTCTTCGATGTCAGCAACTATAACAGTATGGACGAACTTTTCTGCCCTAATTCCTAATTGTACCTGGATTTCTCCATGAATGTTGGCATTTTCACCTGTAGCGGTCCGAAGTCGCAACCTCGTTGGTAACAGTTTCTTACGGCTGTTTAGAACTGTCGGGCGTGTAATGGTTCTGCTCGCTCCGGTATCCACCAACAACGTATGTCTTTTATCATTTATTTCTCGATTTACATATACACTATCTTCACGATATTTCAAAGAAGCTATTAGTATGAGAGGGTCTTTGGAAAAGTTCCGGGTCGAAGTTGCCCTCCTAAGATCGACTCGTTCTAGTTTTCCTGATGGTGAGTTTCTTGATTTTATGGTCTTCGTTTTCTTGTATGTAATACTTTTCATCATATTAACGAGCTGGACAAGTTTATCTTCATCTCCTTCCTCTTTTACAGTCCTAGTTTTTACTGTACCCGCCAGAGGCCTGCGTAGCTGACTCGTATTCGAGGGCGGCGGATAAGACATCAACCAGCGTCTTGTGACGAGCTAATTGCAGTGTTCTCTGCATTTCATGATCACAAAGACCATCAATAAATGTTTGAACGGCCAATTTTTCCATCATGTCTTCGGGAGCTGTTGTATAAGCATATCGTACTAATCTGGCAATATCTACCTCATATTTTTGAAGAGCCTCATCTCTCTTTTGTCTTAGATTTTTAAGCTGCGACTGATATACATACTCCAAATGTTCGTGGCCATATCGTATATTTAACCCCTTCTTAACTGGTTCGAAATCATCCGTCTCCTCTACGGCTATGGTCTGAAGCACATCTAAGGCATCTCCTCGAAGAGCGATAGTCAGGTATATAACTTTTTCATTTTCAGACCATCCATTCGCTCTTGCAACTGATTCGAACTGTTTCACGTAGTTGTTCCATGACGATTTTTCGTCGAAAGTTGGGACTTAACATGAACAGAACCACCACTTCCTTCAAATTTCGGCCGTGGTTCCATTTCGTCTCATCTTCTTTTGTCTCTACTGTAATTAGATTGTTTCCTCTTTCTGCTGTTTCTGTTTCCTCCATCTTCCTTTCCATCTCTTTCCATATCTTTTCTTCGAAGGCCAACATATCGACATATATATATATATATATATATATATATATATATATATATATATATATATATATATATATATATATATATATATATATATATATATATATATATATATATATATATATATATATAGCCGTTATTCTGGAGTCCCCTCGAACTCGGACGGCGACCTGTGCTGACCCTTCTCGAATAGGATGGGACGACAGACCGGTTTTTAGCTGATCGGAGAACCTACTAGAAAATACTACTAGGTTAAATATGAGTCATATTTATCGTAACACTAGGTTGTTTAAATTTTTAAACTTCGACTGGAAGTTACTATACAATCAAGCACAAATGCTGATAGCCAATATTAATTATAACATAAAAGAAAAAATTATTCACATGCAGTTGATTAACAAAATAAAACTGTAAAAAATATAATAAAAATAAAACTTAATTAAACGTATTTTTATTTTCTATTTACGGAAGGATTTCCTAGGCCAAACAATGTATTTTAAATTAAAATTATTACCAAGATGTATGCAACGTTGCCGTATATGACTTTCAGCTAGATATTACACTTTTTTTTACCTGAAACAGGGTTAAAGATTCAATTGCCGCCGGATAAATCCGAAAGGATCTCCCGGCAAAGATGCCATACTATATTAATATTATTATCCAGATTTAACCATCATTTCTGTTCCGAGGCATAATCCTGTGTCTGAATCAGAATGGAGGAGACCCGTATCGCCAAAATATCAGGAGATAAGTCACCAATCGGCAGAACAAGTATCGGACGACCGCGCAAAAGATGGAGTGACAACCTTCCATAGAGGTATTAATCCGCCAATGAACAAGCAGAATTGCTTATAAAGAGGAGGAAGAAGAAGAAAATTTAGCTATATGGATCTCACTCCCTCTTAGGAGAAATTCACTCATCCCAAATACCTGCGGTATCAAAAGGAGTATCTCCCAAAAATTTTCTTCTGGACACATCTGGACGTCGAGAGTTATTATTACACTTTTGGATTGTTTCAGTAACTATTGATGTTATTTGAAACAATCCCTGATGAATGAAAATAGTGCCTTATACACCCCATTCACAAGAATGCTCCAACTATAGAGGAAGTATGTTAATGAACATATCATACAAAGTGTTTTCTTCTTTCCTATATAACAAACTGAAGCCCTTTGTGTAAGAGATCATTAATGACTACTAGTGTGAATTTCGGCCAAACCGATCTTCTAGTCCATCACATACACATGCTTAGGCAAGTATTAGAAAAGAGGAACGAATACAACATCGACATAAACGGTCTATTTATTGATTTCAAACAAGCCTTTGACACTATAAATAGGAAACAACTATATGAAAGCTTGGTGCTTAAGGGTATACCCAAAAAACTAGTCAGATTGGTACAGCTTACTCTCACTGACGCCAAAGTAGCTGTAGTAATACAAAATATGAAGACTGACAAGTTTGAGATCAATAACAATGTAAGACAAGGAGACGTCCTCTCCAGCTCGATTGGTTATCCTCTTGCTGCATGCAAAAATATCTAAAGTTGACAACCGCGGGAACCTATTAACCAAGAGCAAACAAATAGCTGCATATGCAGATGACGTCATGGTATTTAGTCATAATGAGCCAGCGTTACAGGAAATTTTCGAAGATCTTGAGAAAGCAACGCGTGATTTAGGATAAATCAAAACAAAATCAAATATATGATTATGTAAAGCTCAAGAGGAAACAATAAATACTTCTTCTACCAAACGTTTCCACAGCCTGAAAAGGTAGTAGAGTTAACGCACTAAGGACACTTATGATCCCTAGTAACCGAAAGTAATTATATGTGCAGAAATAAAGAACACAATAAGCAAAGGAAACAGGGCACATTACGCAAATAAAAAATTCTCTAGAATACGAGAGCAGAATTCGAAACTGCAAAATTGTACATTAACACTAATAGTTTGGCTTATTTTCAGCCAGATATATTTTATTTTATTATTTAATGCTTCAATTAATTAACCAGCTATTTTCAATAGTTCCTACTTAAACAAATGCCGATATAGTAAAGTTTGTTAAAACTCATAGAATTCGTTGGCTTGGTCCTTGCTCCGAATAAGCAATGAAACAAATACAAAAAATATCGCCGAAAGGAAACCGGCCAAAAATAGACTATGAGGCCGCCCTAGAACCGGAGGTTAGAGCGTGTCGAGAATGATATAAGGATTATGGGAGAAGGGAATGGAATGCAATTGCTAACCAGGCCAAAGTCCACAGAGGGTTGTAGCGCTAGAAGAAGAAGATTGATGCTATTGAGTATATTTTTTCCTAGACCACATTTTCATACTATCACAAATGACATAATGAATATTCCATAATTATCCTCAACGTAATACAATATGGATTAACATAGATTTCAAAACTGTCAGACGCTGCGTACAATTCAGATTAGTTTTAATTCAATTAGTAGGATTAAAATCGAGTCAGTCAGATATAAAATTTAATAATAAAAAACATGAAATTCAAAATTATGCAAATAATGAATTATAAAACATCCTGGAGCAAAAATAATATTAATAAATTAATAATATTAAAAGTATTAAGCATGTTTTAGGAACTGGCAACAAGAAAAAAAAACTAACTCCTAATCTGAAAATATTTTATTTACATATTTTGATGATTTATGAAAAATGGACATTCATGGATTCAATGGACTCATAAAACGTCCGGATAGGATATATTTAGCCATAAAAATTAAAATATATAAATTAAAGTATTTAAGTAATTTAGTATATTAGTATATAGTATTTTAGTATTATAGTAATATTTAGTATTAAAATAATTACATAACAAGTTTAATAAAATATAATTTTTATTTTTAGGTGGTTCTTGTCATTGATATTTAGGAATTTGTCACAAAAATAAGTTTTATAACAATACAATTTTCTGGATCAAAAGAATCAGCAATACTATTTGCAATGCTTAAAACAAACACTAAAAAACCAAGAAATGCAATTTTCTTGGTTTTTTAGCCTCTGAGACATTTCGATAATTTTTTTTACTGATTCAAAATAATAAATAGAAGTAATTTTCAAAAATAATAAATATACACGAACAGTGGCTGGGCAATATGCCTAAACAAATTGCCACATTTATGGGCCCAAAAGGGTATTTTCTGACGTGCCTCAGCTAGTACGTTGGTAAATACATATGAGGTTATGACAAGGCTGGAAGTCTTATTAAGTAGTAGAAGGATACAAAGAAAATTATTCACCAAATCGAATAAATGTATGGAATCAATTAGTTTATTAAATTTCTAATAATAAATAAATAATACTAATAATAAATATAAATAAAGAGCTTACTGCAACATAATGGTAAGCCATAATTTTACAGAATTTTGTTTTATTGCATTATGTATTAAAGAAACCTATGTTAAGCTCTCAAAAATTATTTGGTGATTATTGCGGTCGATGGCGGATTATTGTTTTAACGTATTAGTGCAATTACCCCTTTCTCACCTAACCTAACCGTTCTGTTCACTTTTTCGTGTAAAACGAAACTTAATAAACACGAAATTGTATATATTATAGGCGACTTCAATGCAAAAATTGGGGAAGGTCGACGAGGTCCTTATGGTCTGGACAACCTAACGATCGAGGACAGAGATTGTATGAATTTTGTAAAGAAAACGATATGATCATTGCAAACACCTGGTATACACTACCCAAACGACGACTATACTCTTGAAAAGCCCCATTTGATGATGGCAATAACCCTGAGTCCTCAAGAAATCGAATAGACTATATACTTGTAAATGAGCGTTTCCGAAATGCCGTCAAAAAAGTCACTACATTTATTGGATCTGATCATCAACCACTTGTAGCAGATATTAAACTAAGGTTAAAACGAATTCAGCAACAAAAACCAATGTACTTAACTTTGACGATATAAACATAAAATATAACATTAAAAAAGAATGTAACAATAGAATAAAAAAACATCGGAGAACAACTAGAAGATCCAGAAGAACTATGGAGTGAATTTAAAAACCAAGTTAACGAAATCTCCACAAAAAATGAAATGAAGTGATTCACACAGATTGGTTCAAATCCATCTTTGTCGCAATACCTAAAAAAACACAATGCGAGAAAATGCTCAGCATATCGATTAATTAGCCTAATGAGCCACACTCTTAAAATTATCCTAAGAATACTTCACAACAGAATTAGATGCAAATGCGAAGAAGATCTCGAAGATACCCAATTTGGTTTTAGAAATGTTATGGGAACCAGGGACACACTTTTTACGCTTATCATCCTATTACAAAAATGCCGTGACCAAAGAAAAGATGTATTTGCATGAAAAGGCATTCGATAAAGTATAGTAAAAAGTAATGTAAAATTAATGCAAATACTGAAAAATATCGGAATAGATGACAAGGATATTCGTGTCATTAAAAATTTGTACTGGAATCAAACTGCTATCGTAAAAATTGGAGATAATTACACCGACGAAATCTCCATACAACGAGGAGTCAGACAAGGTTGCATTTTGTCGCCAACATTGTTCAATGTTTACTCGGACAAGTTATTTAAAAAGACATTCAAGAGACAACCATATGGAATAAAAATCAACGGGGACCTACTTAATATGATTAGATATGCAGACGATACAGTAATTCTGTCAGATAATATTGATGTTCTCCAAATTCTGCTTGATCGTATTCACCAAGTTGAAGAGGAAATGAGCATTAAAATAAACTAATAAACTCAAACAAAACCAAATTTTTAGTGTTTAGTCGTGACCCACAACCCGATCCAAGTCTCCAATTAAACGGAGTCCAAGTTGAGAAAGTTCAAAAAATGACATATTTTAGAACTGTGATAACGGACCAACTAGATCCAGACATAGAAATAAAATGTAGAATAGCAATGACTAAAACTACTTTTATAAATATGAAGTCATTTCTTTGCAATAACCATCTCAGTTTAGAACTAAGACGAAGAATGGTTAAGTGCTATGTTTGGTCCGTACTTTTGTATAGTGCAAAAGTGTGGACGCTAAAAGTATCGATCATGAACAAAATTGAAACATTGGAAATGTGGGCTCATAGACATGCTATATGACCTGGAAATGCTAAATATACCTTGGACAGCAAGGAAAACTGATGAAGAAGTACTAAGGAGCGTCAACAAAGATAGAGAACTGCTAAAGACTGTTAAACATCGAAAAATGTCTTATCTAAGACATATAGTAAGGGGAAGTCGATATAAAATATTACAACTGATCCTTAAAGGCAAAATAGAGGGCCGTAGAGGTGTAGGAAGGAAACGGGGTTCTTGGTTGAGGAACATTCGTGAATGGACTCGGATATCGCCAACGTCGGATAATTCTGATATGGCACGCGAAGAAAAAAATATTTTTTAGTCAACAAAAGTAATTTTAAAAATAATACGCATAAAAATTACCACGTATAAATTTGAGTTTCAAAAAAAAAATTAATTTTTTTGTAAAATTTATTTTTAAAAGATATTATTTATAACTAAGATACATAAATATTTAAGTTATGTCTCTTTTCATAACCTTATCTAGTACTAATAATAAGAGAAAACAATTTTTTCAAAGTAATTATTTATTTTAAATTGTTTAAACAAATTACTCGGTTCAATAAACAATTCACAAATTAGCTAATTGAATTTTTATAATCTCTGCAACGGTACCCCAAATTAAAAAAAAAACCTCAATTTTTGTTGATTAGAACCAGAGTCATCGCGACTTTTATTTTGAATTTATGAATTCAGTTTTTAAAATAAAAAAATCGAGAAATAAAAAAATGATAACTAGGGTTCTAAGGGTTGTAGGACATTACAATATTTAACATAAATTTTTTAATCATTAAATGATTTAATTAGATAACATAAGCATTTCTCTTTAATTCGGTGCTTTGAGAATTTATGTAAACCGTTTACGCATAATAACAGCTTTCTGGGATCAACAATCAATCAATCAACAACAATTTCAATTTTGCAATAACTGTTCCGTGAAACTTCTTGAAATTTTTACAGCTGTTTATAGCTTATAATTGAAGTTTTTTGTGAATTTTTAGAAACGTTATAAATGATTTAAAAAAAAACGACTTTTGAAGCTATTTTTGCAATAACTAAAAAATTTAACAAAAATAACTGCAAACACTCATTTTAAAGGATTTTATATGTTGTTTCAGTAAAATTTTGTCACTTTTCCATATAATTTTCTTACTTTGTTTATATATTGTTTATATAAACGTAAGTAAAAAATGACGTTTAATCTTTTGCATAGTTTGTTTATTACATATAGTATTACATAGTAGAAAAATTTGGTTTTATAACTTGAGGATTGACCCAATGATAAGGGATACGTGTACTTATGGACTGAAAATCAAGCTAAGCACGGAGCGGATGAAGTTAATTCTGTTGTAACGAAATTTTTAGAGACCAAGTCAGATTATGAAGAGCTCGTTGATTTTACCGATAACTGTCAGGTCAGAACAAGAACTGGCAGTTAATGGCTTTTTGGTTGCAGTTAGTCAAGGAAAAATAATTAAACAAATATCACATCACTTCATGGTCATTCTCATGCCATGAGATCGAGATTTTGCTCAAAATGAGAAGCGCCAGAGAAACCATGCACCAGTTATTTATTTGCCAGAAATTAGGTAGATATTATTACAAGAGCAAATAAAAAGAATCATTTTGTTGTTACCAGATGACACAAAATGATTTTTACAGTTTTGAACCTCTTCTCAATAATAATGTTAATAAAAATGCACGTTTTCCTGGAATCAAAGCTTAGATTTTGAAGAATAGAATATACATCTTTCGATTTAAATTACAAAAAGTAGGGCCATTTTTGTCAAACATAGTTGTCAATGGAGATTTATCAATAAAGTTATGTCTTGAGAAAAACGCAGACCTAAAACAATACAATTGTCAAACATAAAAAAAATACCAAGAGCCTCTGAAAATTGCGAAATATAAACTAAAAAAAATTAAAAAAGCTTGTTACTTTATATTCCGCCAGTCTACCACTAGTTTTTATAGTCAGCTAAACGAAGTTTCTGACTATGTTAATAAAGAAATGTAAATTGTAGATACCCCATTTTGTTTGTAAATATGTGTTTTTTTTTCTGGAAAATAATAAATACTCACGAATTTTAATGATAAACACAACCAAATAACAAGAGTTAAGATTTTTTACATTTAAGTCAATCTTTTTTACATTTTTTTAACTTTAAACATTAATATCTCAGCTTTCTTATTTTGTAGCTTACCACTATGTTACAATGAGATCTTTAAAACATAAGGAATTCGACATAATATAATTGTTTCAATAAATAATTTTTTTTCGCACTTTATGGTCGTGCAGAAAATACCAGTGTGTTACTTGAATATAATAAAAATTCCGGTTTACTCATGGTTCGATTTACTCACACTCGCTAACACTCGTGTTCGGAATCTCTCACTTGTATCGATTTCTAGTTCTAATCTTGTTAGACAATATATGTAGTATTATTAGATAATATAAAAACAACACTTCCGTTATTTTATAACTATTTTTGGTAGCACATAAATTATTAAAATAGAAGATTATAAAATTTTTATACAATGACAATCTGATAATAGTGTCATTTTAACGTTTTAATATTTACATTTTAGAGAATTGAGTGACTACTACAATTCTGGAACTATAATATATTAAATAGTAAAAAATTCTACAACATTCGACTTAATAAATCAACAACTGACCGATATTTACATTGAGACAAATTCTTGAAAAACCCTAGAGTTCGATATCGATACGCACCATTTACGAGTGGATTTAGGACGCTGCATATGACAAAATGAGTAAATAGGCAAAAAATGCTCCATGCTATGGAGGAATTTCAAATACCGCTTCAGCTTGTTCAAATAACGGAAACTAACACTTATAGTACAGAATAGCAGAGTCAGAATCCAAGAACATTTTAAGGCCATTCGACATCATCTTCAGGTCCACAGAGTCTCTCAAGATTATAAAAAAGAAATAAAAGCACCCAAAAATGAGCATCTAAGGGGCGATTGTTCGAACGCTAATCAAAACTTGATTGTAATCAAATATTTACGTCACATTTTGAGGTTATGTTGACTGATTTATTTTATTCAATTTATTATTTTGCGTTTTAATCTAAAATAAACCATAATTAAACTCTTTCTGTGTTAATTTCTTGTTTTTATTTACAAATCAATAATAATAATAAGCAATTTTAATAATTTTTACAGCTGCTGTGGCGGATTTGATTGCAATTAATATTTGATTACAATCAAGTTTTGATTAGAGTTCGAACAATCAGCCCTTAGTCAACTAGTTATATACCTAGACTAAAAACTGATTATATGGAATTATAGACTGCGTACTGCTTCATATATCTTGGATCGTATATGAAATTATTTAGGTGGCACGGCTCAGTTGGATAGAGCATGTTAGCACAGGGTAATAAGGCAAAAATATACCCTGTTCGTGACACTCAAAAAAGCCAAAGAAAGGTTTTTTTAATGTATAATATTTATATAAAACATATTCTAACCATTTCCTGCGTGAGATTTATTGATAATTTTTATTTATAAACAAATTAGTGTGAAAAAATGTACTTTTTGGTGTGTTTATTTTATCATTGAAAAACTAAAGGCTTTGAAGACTTTATAGGTGCAATCATCTTTTAAGAGCATGCAAAAAGCTTTAAAACGACGATTTGCAGAAATTGATATAGGTACCTATTTGTTGTTAAAATAAATGTAAAAACAGAGCAAAAATTCGAAAAAATTTATACCCATTGCAAAAAATGTTCTAAGGTTTTGAAATTTTTCTCAAAGTTGGGTCTTGTAATGCTTAACGCATGATAAAAAATTTCAAAGCGATTCGTTGAATTGTTTAAATTTTATTCTATTTGTTTATCCCAAAAGCTGTTTTTTGCAATAACATAAGTCAGAAGATAATGCAGTTAGAACAATTTTAAACCAAATTTTTTTTACGTAAACTTCTGAATATTCAAATTAAAATGACGTAAATTAAATCCGTTAATTGGTTTAAACAAATAAGCTGTAAATTTATAAAAAAAATTGGCTAACTTTAACCCTAAATAACAAATATAGCTGAGATAATTTTAAACATAAATGTTTATTGGACACTTTTTGTGTAGAATAGAAATAAATTATTAGTGTAGAAATAAATTTTTTTATTTATAACAAGACTAAAGCATCTTGAGATTTTGATAATACGTTTTTTAGACGTCTCTATTACAGTTACATCAGATTAATAAAATAATGAGAAAATTGCTCCGTGGAAGCCGATAAAATGCATTTTTTAAGTATACCAATTTTGAACTTTGAAATTCAGTTTTTTTTCAAGTTTTGTACTTCATTAAAGAGGTCATAATATGTACTGAACTCAAAATAAAACCAAAATTTTTTTACGTAAACTTTCAATATTCAAAATTAAAATGACGTAAATTACATCCCTTAATTGTTTATAAACAAATTAACTGTGAATTTATAATAAAATTTGGCTAACTTCGGCCCTAATTGACCTAGGTAAACATTTTTTTCTTTTTATACTCGTGAAAAAATATACGCTTTCTGAACAAATATAATAACTTTTTTGTTATTGTTCGTAAAATAAAAATTCGCATATTTTTGTAAAATAATTTTTTGATAATAAATATTTTTGCATTTTGCAAAGAAGGAAGACCTACTTTTTTATTTGATACGAATCTCTTTCAAATTTTTATCACATATTAACCTCTTAAGAAACTATCCCGAGATAATTCGTCTCGTTGTATCTAAAATAACTAACCCGAGATATCTCGTTTTGAACCATATTTTAGTGGGGAATTTAAGCGACTATTTCGTTCTTTCGAGTTACGCTTTCGGAATTTGACGAATTTAGACGGAGTAGTTGGTTTCATATAGCTGCAGACCGAGAAACATTTCATCAGCTTGCGTACGACAATAGCCAACGCCTGAAAACAATCACGGCACACAAAGAAGAAGTTGTTACAAGGTTGTATGGCGTCAATAAAACGGTGGAAGGAGGCTTGTAAACGACCTCAGTGTGTAAACAACACGTACTGCGTCCGGTTCTGTATACGCAAAGACATTTTATGAAATTGGAATCGTTATTTTATTCACTATAAATTCTAGCCAGGGTAGTAAAAATTCAGATGACAGTTTTGAGCTAGATGTAGTCGGAACATCAAAAGCGACGGTGAAAGTGAAATGTTTTCAAGTGACTCGGATTCCAATGAAGATGATGACAGTGCAACCGGTTTACTTCAAGGCAATCCGGCAATGGGTTTGAGTGGATGTATACCGGCCAGGCTCGGTTCCACCGAAATTTCCATTTACTGAGAAATCGAAGTGTCATTTCGATATATAGAATGTTGAAAATAAGGTTGAGTTTTTCATATATTCTTCAATGATGGACTATTGGACAAAATTATTCAAGAAACAAATCGTTTTGCTAATCAGAACAGGCGATCAAGCTTTCGCAGAGTTATAAAAGAGAACCAACGGACACCAACGGATAGGGATGAAATGAGAGTATTTTTTGCAATTATATTACTGCAGAGCTTGGTAAAGAAACCAGTGCACTGGCTTGGTCCAAAAAACCTATAATTGAAACCGTAATCGTAATCCGTAAGATTATGAAATACAAAAGGTTCCTCAAAATAAAGCAATACCTGATTTTCTCTAATCTTTCGACAAAGATACTCACCAAGTCCGAAACTGTATAAGGTCTGGGAAGTTTATGAATACCTAAATCCAAGTACAAATCTTTGTAGGATTTGGGACAGGGGATGTAACAATTGATAAGAGCTTACAAAGGCAGACTCGGATGGATTCAATACATTCCAAACAAAGGGCAAGATTTTTGGTATAAATTACTACATGCTGTGTGAATCCTCCTCCGGATATAAGTTGGCATAACATAATTTATACGGGAATGATACAAGTTTGACGAACAATATAAAGATCTTTCCAGTGTCAACACCGTATTGTTATGATGCTAATGAAACCTCTACTGTCGAAAGGTCGCTGTTTGGACTACAGACACCTTTTATACATCCCCTAAACTAATTGACCTTCTATTAGCAGTTCGCACAGATACGTACGGTACTATTAGAATGCAAATAAAGGGTCCGCCACCAGAAATGAAGAACAAACTTAAGAAAAATGAAGTTATCGCGTTTCAAAAAGAAAAGGCAATAGTAATGAAGTGTAGAATAAACGGGAGATTTGTGTGCTGTCAACGCTGCATAATGCCGAAATGGTTACTGAAAAGGTGAGGAAAGGAGATAAACAAACCTAAGATTGTTCAAGACTACAATAATAGTATGGCTGGCGTCCAACATCTTGCTGATTACCCTGTAACCAGGAAGCGTGGGAAGAGGTATTACAAAAAAATATTCTTTCACCTTCTCGAACATGCTGAGTGGAATGCTTTTGTGCTGTACAAGAAAAGTGGAGGGCTAGGAACGCATCTAGAATTTCGAATGGGTTTGGTAACGCAACTGAGTTAGAGGTTTACTACAAAGATAGAGGTGTGCCAAGAGGAACACTTTCAACGTTTCCAACCCACTTAGACTAACCGGTCGACAATTTCTCAAAAGAAAAAAGATCATTCAATTAGAGTGTGTGTTATGTCCAGTAAGGAGGATGTATCCGGAAAGAAGTTAGGGCTCGAATCAAGGACACTACTGTCCTGATTGCGATGTGGCACTTTGTATGATGCCGTGTTTTAAGACATATCATACGATAATTTACTTTTAGTTTCTCTTGTTTGTGATTCATTATTATAAAAATTTAAATACATATATCCATGTCTTGTTCTTTAAGCTACAATGTAACTGTAGGCCATTCTGAATAAATACCTTTTGATCATCATCCAAGCGTGCATAAAAACTTTTGTTGTATAGTTTGCTAGGAATAGCTTTTAGATGAAAAACGAACATACAAATGCTCTAGGCAAGGTAGACAACAAAACCTTTTGCTTGCAGGTTTGATTTATCCAACCAAAAACTCGTCAACGAGATATCTCGGGATAGTTATTATACATATTTTCAAGCATTAAAAAAAAATCAAAAAAAGCAAAAATCAACATTGTATAAATACATATTTTCAAGCATTAAAAAAAATCAAAAAAAGCAAAAATCAACATTGTATAACATTTTAGAATTCTGCAAAAAGTGAAGAAGAAAGTGCATTAATAAAAAAAATGGGTTGTTGGGACCGTTTTTGGAAAAATAAATGGTTCGTTTTAAGGGGTTAAGCATTACAAGACCCAACTTTGAAAAAAAATTTAAAGCCTTAGAGGTATTTTTGCCATAGTTATAAATAAATTGGTTTTTTCGAAATGTTGCTCTTTTTTGCATTTATCTAAACAACAAATATGTATATAAATTTTTACAAATCTTCATTTTAAAGCTTTTTGTATGTTCTAAGAGATGGTTACGGGTAAAATGGTTGCCCGATGGTTACCCGAGATGGGTAAAAATTATCAATAAATCTCACGCAGGAAATATGTTTGTATAAGTATTATACATGAAAAAAAGCTTTTAGTACCCTAGCTTTTTGAGTGTCACGACAAAAATCTTATTACCCTGGACTCTGGACCACCCTCAGGTGGGAATAAGACACAACAGAAAAGTTCTTGACAGAAGACAGCTGTTAGTTCGACGGACCAGATGAAGACCGGAATTTAGGTACTTAAACAACTGAGGATGAAAATTTATTGGAGGCAAAGGAGGGAGAAACGTTGGAAGAGATAGGGGGAATGAAGGATGAAGACTCCTCGACTCATAATGAGCTGTAACGTCACTAATAATGGTAAATAATTCTATAAGACTTCTCAAATTTCTTGAAATATTTAGTACGATTGGCGCGTGTTATCCTTTATGTACAGAAAAAAAATATAAATAAAACAGTAAACTGCTCTCTACAGTATTACTTTTCTAAAATAGCCTGCCAAGATTAGAGTTCTCCAAAAGAACCATCACAATTTCCTTTATAAATATTAACAGCGATATCTTTAAAAGTGTTTAACAAAATAGTTACCACTTTGGCACACAATAAATCATCATTTTCGTCTGTGATATATTCAATAGCAATATTATCTTTAACATGTTCTTTTACTAGTTCGAGAGATCTTTTAAAACTCATAAAATTAAATCTGTCATTAACATTTTGTCGAACTACACAACCACATAATATAATGTTTTGGGCTCTACACATTACACAACTACCAAATTTTTTGGGAGCACTTCGAAGATATTCTAAGAAATTTAATTTCTTGTCCAATTCAACCATCTCTTCCGAAATATGCGAGCTTTCTGTTGTAAAATACACTAAAACAGATTCTGTGGCATTACAAATACTGTCTTTGACATTCTTAACTTTTACAGAACGATAATTCAACGGTTCCTCCTCGCTTTGACGAAATTTACACACGACTATATTAATTGGTATATCTTTAAATAAAAATGATATCATATGTTTAACTGTAGACCAATCTAATCGATCCAAACCACAACCAAGTGTTGGCACAGCTAATTTAACGACTTCAAACTTTTTAATAGCGTCCCTCAGATTCTTCATTGAGCACCAAAAATCTTTGTACGTCGGTTTATCACTCGATTTCTTCTTTGTTATTAAATAAAATATATACCTTTTGTTAATTTTTAAAAAAGCCAATCCGCCGGGCTTCTGACTTTGATTGAGGAGAAGATCGACCATGCCAAAAGAATTTCTAAATATAACCGCTATGCCACTTCCCATCCTTAGATCCTCGGCTACACAATGAGCCAAAGACCAATCCTCTGGCATGTCAAACAAATCTCTATTCTCTTCCTGAATTTTAGAAAAGTCCGGAGTTGTTTTACTATGCAATTCTTCCAAAAATTGTTTGTATTCATTATCTTCCTCTGCATATTTTTTATCAAACATCTGTGCAATACTCGTCAATTCATTAGATATCTCCGATTTTTGATAACCTCTTTCTTGTTTTAGATCTCTCGGCTTGTCATTACTTCGTCTACCAGTCGGCTTGTCATTACTTCGCCTACCAGTGAATAAAACCTCAGTAGAACTCTTTTCGTAGTCTCGTTTTTCTCTGAAAGAGTGTCTAGATCTTCCTTTATCAATTTTTGTACTTTCCCCAAATTCACTGTGAGGTGTAGAAGTATTGGCATTTATTGTTTCTTTGTTATACTCACTTATGAAAAATTGTTTGTATTCATCGTCTTCCTCGGCGTGTTTGTATTCATAGTCTTCCTCGGCATATTTTTTATCAAATATCTGTGCAACACTCGACAATTCGTTAGATCTCTCTGTTTTTTGATAACCTCTTTCTTGTTTTATATCTCTGGGCTTGTCATTACTTCGTCTACCAGTAAATAAAACCCCAGTAGAGTTCTTTTCGTAGTCTCGTTTTTCTCTGAAAGAATGTCTAAGTCTTATTCCTTTATCAATTCTTATACTTTCTGTTTTATTTACTGTTTCTTTGTTATATCCACTTATGGCTGTACGATTTTGTGTATGACTGCAATGTTGATTCTTCAACCTTTGTTCTATTAACTCGTGGTTGAATTCCCCTTGAGATATTTTTTCTGCATTTCTATCTACCTCACGTTCATCATTCACAATATTAAAATTTTTATCTTTGTTGTCTCCTACGTAACTAGTATAATTTTTAGAATGATATACTTCGTTTTTATTATGTCGCATATGTTTTGAATTTTCTCTAAGTGGTTTATGAATATTTTCGTGACTGTCATCGTTCTTTATTATTTTGTCTGTTCCGTCTTCAATTACTTCTTTTTCGTTATTTTCAAGAGATCCTTGATTTGGTGTTTTACTTTCAACAGATACCCCACAAGTATTAACATCACCAAGTGGGTATTGTTGTAAAGATTGAGTATAATTTTCATTTTTGCATCTATTATGTTTCACACGATCTCTATACTTTTTTTCATTTATATCATTTCGATTAGGGTTATTTATTTCTGGCGGAATGAATTCGTTCATTTGTCTATTTTGTTTATTTTCATAGTAATTGGATCCTGTAGTTCCAGATACTATTTGTTCTCTTCTGGAAGGTTTATAACTTTTTGAATCTTCTCTTGGTCTTCTAACAACAACCTCCGTTTTATATTCTTGACTATGATGATTCCTAGAATGCCTGGATGTTGAATTTGGACTTTCAATTTCTGGTGATTGATTGGAATGCCTGAAACAACAAAATATTTTTTTTATTTTTTATTTTGAAGTGCAGTAAGAGAAGATATTTTTAAAAACATTTTGATGACGTCATTCTTACACAAAACGTAATGGATTTAAATGGTTTAGGACGTACTAAATAAAGTTAATACTTTAGGTTCATTTTACAGAATGGTGGAAATTCAAGGCGAAGATCTTAATATTTTATTTCATGTGATACCAAAAGGAGCACTGGATGTTATAGTTATTTTTGGAAACAATATTCTGAGACAGTGGCGGCTCGTGTTATTTTATAAAGGGTATTCAATTAAGGAATGTAATTATAGAAACGGTGAATAAGCGCCGCGCTATAGGCACTTGCGGCGCAGACGAAAAATTATTTGGGGCCTTGCTCTTTTTTGTCTAAATTTTATATTATTTATTACTATTACTCCTATATAAATAAATTCACTTCCCCTATGATGAAAATCTTTTGTCCCATAAATAACTACAATTCATTTTTAGGTTTTTCTTTCTGAAAAAGTGATAGGTTAGCGTAACGTTATCAAAATCATCGGAGGATAGTTTTTTTCATATTCGTTAAATTTTTCAGAAAAAAAAGTTTTGAAGCCATAGGATGTTTTGTAAAATGAAACCTATATTTGGCCTGATTAATCAGGATATCACACACTTTTTTAAATTTTAAATAACCTCTAAAATTTTACTGAATTAAATGGTAATACCAACCCTAACAACTATTCTAACACAAGTAGTAAAAACTGGGTACCACGTCCCTCTACCCAACAACCTAAAAAACGAAAAGCGTAAATAAATCCCTCCCTTTCAAGATTAAAAATATAAATTCAAATCCTAGTATTCCTAATCCCCACAGGGAATCTTTTCAATCATACAAAGAAAAATTAGAAATACAAATTTTACAAAAACTCACAGATATTTTTGAAAAACTGTTTAAAAAATTTAATTTAGTAATCCCAAATCAACAAATACTACAAGAGACACAAACAGAATTAAGAACAATTTTAGGTACAATCCATTACAATGATTATCATAGTGACGATAATTATTATTAAATGATAAATATAATCCAATGGAAATGTAACTCAATTAATAAAAATAAACCCAATTTCTTTAATTTTATTAACGAATCAGCAGCCAAGTTTGACATAATATTTCTAAATGAAACTTGGCTATCTCAAAATAGAACATTCAATTTACCAGGTTTTAATATAATGCGTGAATATAGATCAGATGGACACGGATGCATTGCTATACTTATAAAAGATTGTCTAGTTTTTAATGAAATTCCAATCCGAAAAAATTTCTATTCTCAAATAGAAGTTTGTGCAGCGTATATCAATGACCTTAAAATTTCCTTAGTTTGTATTTATAAACCTCCCAAAATACAAGTAACTAAAAATGACTTCTTCTTCTCATTGCGCCGTCTCCTTTCGAAAGTTGGAGATCCAAATGGCAATTGTAGTTTTGGAAACTGCTGCGCGAAAGATCTCTGCGGATGAGCGGTCGAACCATCTCCTCAGGTCTTTCAGCCACGAGTTCTGGCGTCTTCCTACTGATCTTTTGCCCTGTACTTTTCCTTCCAGTATAACTTGAAGTAATTCATATCTTTCGCCTCTCAACACATGACCCAAGTATTGCATTTTCCTCTCTTTGATTATTCTTAGTAATTCTTTTTGTTTACACATGCGACGAAGTACCTCAACATTAGTAACTCTTTGTACCCATGGAATCCTCAACATTCGTCTGTATATATACATCTCAAAGGCATCTATTCTTTTTTCTATTTCAGAGTCCATTGTCCAACTTTCACAGCCATGCAGTAAGACAGAAAAAACGTAACATCTGATCATTCGGATTCTAAGCTGTAGACTAAGGTCTGATCTTGTAAAAAATGTTTTCATGCTCATGAATGTTTTCCTTGCTTGTTCGATTCTTGATAGGATTTCTTTTTTTGGATTACACTGACTATTGATATTTGTTCCCAAATATTTTATGGAATTTACCTGTTCTATTATTTGACCCTTGGCATACACCTGTGCGTTCATTGGTGTCTTTGAAAATACTAAAGTTTTAGTTTTGGAAACGTTTAGATGTAAACCGAGCATTTCGCTGTGGTGAACTACCGCATTTATTATATTTTGTAGTTCTTGTGCGTTGCTTGCTATTAAGACGGTATCATCAGCATATCTGATGTTGTCTATGCTGATTCCGTTAATCTTAATTCCGCCTTGGACCTCGTCTAATGCTTCTCTGAATATAGACTCCGAATACAAATTAAAGAGTAGCGGTGATAAGACGCAACCCTGTCTCACTCCTCGTCGGTTTTGTATGTCTTCGGATGTTGTGTGCTCTATTTCAATTGTTGCCGTTTGGTGCCAGTATAGTTCTGAGATAATTCGCAAGTCTTGTTCGTCAACTCCAGTTGTTCTCAGAATTTCGATCATCTTTTGATGGTTAACGCAGTCAAATGCTTTTCGATAGTCAATAAAACATGCATATACATCTACATTCATGTTTCTGCATCGTTGCGTTAACACATTTAAAGCAAAAAGAGCCACTCGTGTTCCCAATCCGTTTCGAAAAATGACTGGAATAAACTTTTTTCACAGCTGCAGGGTGATGTTGTTATATGTGGCGATTTTAATACATATAAGCTAGCACTCAAGGAAATCGATTGATAGATGCCATCAATAATACTAACATGATTATTCTAAATGATGGACGACCGACCAAGATAGGCAGACCGAATGAAAGACCTTCCATTATTGATCTCACTTTAGTTTCTCCAAGTCTCGTTAGCCTTTCAGAATGGAATCCTATTAACGATACTCCCGCTAATATCATATTTGCCAGAAAATGGATTGAATCTTCAGCTGACTGGATTCTGTTGCGAAACCTCATGGAATCACAATTTGATAAAAATTATAATGACAATAATTCCTTTGAAATGACGCAGCCTCGAAGTCAATCAAATCTCGGTCAAATAGTTGTAAAAAACACCAAATCCCATCTGGTTTGACAATGAATGTACTATAATAATTGTTAAAAACAGAAAAGAGGCCTATAAGATATATAAAAACAACACAAACTTTGAAAATTATCTTAAATTTAAATATATTCAAGCCAAAGCTAAATTGATTTTTAAGCAAAAGCAGCACCTATGTTGGAAGAATTTTATTAATAAATTAAATAAAAATACCCCATTCTCAAAAATTTGAATCAATAATCACTATACTAAATAATCAATAAAAACTGAATCAGTTGCTTCCACAAAGTCCTCGTAGACACACCGTCTCAGGACTTGCAACTTCAACGTGGAGTCATATGTCGCCATGTTACCTAATCCAACGGTAACTTTAACATCATAAGTATTTATAAGATATAATGTCGAACAAATGTAACTAATTATTTGTTAACGGGTTTTTACCCATATATTTAGTGGCTACATTCATGTACTCCTAGACACCGATGATGGAATGATGTATTCCGAAAACGTTTTGTCTAACACAGCCCGTTTGGGTTTTTAAATATATACCTTTTACAAAGGATTTTAATTAATCTTTTAAGTTTTATTCGGAATTGTGCCACTACTGGATTGTGGTCTGACCCTATATCTGCTCCTGGATACGTTTTCACAGATTCGATTGTGTTTTTATATCTGTTGTTTATGGTTATATAATCTATTTGATTTCGTATAATATGGTCTTTAGTGTCTTCAGGAGATTTCCACGTGTATACTCGTCTTCTTGGTAGTTGATAAAATGTGTTTTTAATTATAAAATTATTTTCCTGGCAAAATTGCAACAGCCGATCGCCTCTTTCATTTCTTTGGCCGAGACCATATTTTCCAACCCATTTGCCACATTCTCCTTTCCCAATTTTCGCATTCCAATCTCCCATTATTATTGTAATGTCTCTAGACTTAACAACTTTCAGTGTTTGTTCAATGGTTCATCAATCAGTCAGAGTCAGACAATTGTACGATACTGATAAGGGAATGCTTCAAATTTCAATGACAGTTCAGCGTTTGACAAAATTGTTTAAAGTCTTGCCGCTTTTTTAGAGTAAGAATTTTGTTTATGTTTTGACTTCTTACACAATTTTATTCACAATGTATTATATATTAATAAATTGTATTTATAAATACATATTAAATTTAGCTTAAAAGCTTTAAAAACTAATTATTGTTGTGTATTGTGATTCTGTTATGCCAAAAACAACTGAATAGCTTGTAGAAAGCTAATAAGCTTTAATAGATTATTTTGAACAAGAAATAATAGCGGGGCGTTTTTACTATTAATGCTCTAAACGAGGTAAGTTTAAAATTTAGAGTATATAATTTTAGATTAAAATGTTTTCTTATTTATTTCAGTGTGTTGCAGTAGTCTTAAAACTAAGTGTATCTACTGTTAATAATATTTCTCAAACTGTTAAAAATAATGAACTTTTAAAATCAATTTTGAAATTTTGGTAATATGATTATTTTTTTTATTTTAAAAATTCAATTGACTAGTGTATTATATTCTTCAATAGTTGACATTTTAAAAATTCCTCACTTGTTAACTATTCTGATATTTTGGCAACGCTGTGGGGTTCTGACGTCGTAAATCTTGAATGATGTGCACTCATTTTTATATGAAAAATTCCTATAACAATTTTTTTAGAAATTTTATTATAAACTAAAAAACCGTGTTAAAAAAAAACTTACTTAAAGCTAGATGCTCCAGTATTTTTTTTTTAATTTAAATAATTTTATTGTAAATTTAAGTTCTTTTATAAGGTCTTAAAATCTTAAGATCAAACAAACTTACCTGAAGTTCGATCTTGATTATATGAGGCCTCATCGAAATAAATAAATAAATTGTAGATCTCCGCCTATGGCTAATTACTCACATTTCAAAGCTAAGTATAAACAACCACTCGAAACCCCTTCTCAGCATCTCTGGTATATACTCTTCAGTCTATTTGAAAGTTGTTGTTGCAACATATTATGGGCATTTTTCCAAAATGTTAGGGTGGGTTGGGACTTATTTATTTCGATGAGGCCTCATATAATCAAGATCGAACTTCAGGTAAGTTCGTTTGATCTTAAGATTATATTCGGCCTCATCTCATAAATAAATAAATTGTAGATGTTTAAAGTCGTTGCAACAACTTTATTATAATAATGCCCAACATATTATATGTTCCTAAAATGTAAAGTTCGTATCTAAAAATGCCCTGAGGCAATTAGTTAACACATTACATAACATAATCCAACCTTAACTAAATGTATATTCTAAAATCCTTATAAATATTATATATAGTATAAATCAGGTTCTTTTTACCTATTTAAAATTGTATTGCAAATTCTTTATTAAAACTAAGGGACTATTGTAAATTTTTTGCAAGTTTCTTAAAATTCTTCGTCTCACCTGCCGCCAACTTATAATGTCAAAACTGACCCTTTTCCTAGCTGCCGCAGATGTTGCGGCGTGGCGTGTGCTATGTGCTTTAAACTGACTTATATCCAGGTCACTCTGTTGTAGAATAAATTTGATCTATCTACCAATGGTTTGTGGAGTGGCCTTAAGAAACGGTTTCTTATGAGTCAGTAATAAAGCTCTGTATGACCCTCTTAAATCTTTTGTCTTTTTCAAATGATTGTTTCAATGTTAAATATTTATGACGTTCAAATAATTTTTGTGTGCAAAAAATTAAATTTTATAGCTGGGCAAGCAGATATAAAAGTTCCCGAAATTTTTTCAAATTTTCTAGTTTTACACTCCGGTAGTTGCAAAAAATATTAAGCGTCTTTAGAATCTTCAATTTTTTGCTTTTAAGTAATGTTACTGTCAAATTATTTGAGTCAAAGGTAAACCCCAAATATGTGCACACATTTGCAGGAGTAATTTTGCTTTCAGTATGATTAATTAAAAACCTAAATGTGTTAGTATTTCTACAGTTAATTTTTCATTATATTCACACTATTTATATGATTTCCCTAGAATCAGAAAATCATCCAAATATACTGTTAAAAGATCCCCCTTTTCTGTTAGAATTCCTACAATAGGTTTTAATATCTTTGTAAATATTCTAGGTGCACAACTTAAACCAAAAGGCAAAACAGTTGTATTCGTATAAAGTGCTATTAAATGAAAATCTTAAATGTTTACGATGAGATGTTTGTATCGGTATTAAATGGTAAGCATCTTTTAAATCAATTTTGACATGAACAACCTTGAGATATAAGTCTGACAACTTTATTATCTTCTATCTTAAAATGTACATTTCCAACAATTTTATTAAAATTTTTAAGATATAAATTAAGATGGTATGATCCATCTGATTTTGGAATTGCAAAAACCTTGGAAATATGCTGATCATCACTATGATTAACATTAGATATTGCACCACTAAGCATTAATTTGTTTATAAGGTTTGTAATAATTTGTTTTGGTTTCTTTGCAAGTGGGATAATCATACCTCGTATGTATGTTAATACCTTTTTGTTGCCCTGATTTCTTCAATTCTTTCGCCGTCTTGACCTTATTGTCAAGATCATTACCAAAAGGCGATTCAGTGATTATGGTATCCTTTAATACATCTGCCATTTCCTTATTTAAATTAATGGCTATTAGTTCTCTTCGCGATACTGACTCTGAATAATGAATGTTTGTCAATAAGCGGCTGGCATCGCTATACTCTTTATTTCCTCCCTCCTTTTCACCAAGCATGTTTGTTAAAGCTATTCCTATATCTGCCATACTAGCATCAATTTATTACTGGAGCAGTACTAAACGAGCATCTTTGCGAAGTGTGGAGTCACTTACTGCTACTTTTACTTCCGGATTTATATCTAGAGGAGCCACTAGCTTGCAGATATTTTCTTCTAGTCCGGAAGTTAAAATATCAGCCTATCGAGCGGCAATCTGTTTGTATGGAGCTTGCAACTGATATCTTTACTTAATTATCATCACCCAGAATTGATAAAATGTCTTCTTGCAATCCAAGAGGCACTACATTCTATCTGGCCTGAACCTATTTATTTCAAACCTTATGCTTAAGTTTGTCCCTACAAACTGTATTATAGATATTATTATTCACCGTATTATTTTTATCACAAACAATATTCATTATCAGGATAAGTTCCCCGAATATTTCCTCTACAAATTTTGTTATTCCAACAAATATTTTGTCCTGAATATTTGTCATCACAAACAAATATTTCTTCTGCATAATTTTTTTTTTTTTTTTTTTGGTATTAACAACTATATTGGCGACCATCAAACGATAGGTTTCTCTGTTTTGTGCCGCATGTATTATGTTCGCAGCTTCTGGTATTTGAAACCATGAAGAATAAATAAAAAATTTATTAACTAAGCCACTATTGTTTATATTCGCCATCACAGACAAATATTAATTGTGAATATTTCGGTCAGGTGTCAACACAAACACCTATAGTAGGTAAGTTTATTTGTTATTCTTAATAACAATTTTCTATTTACACATGTGATAATATTATATACACAATAATATACACATATATACACATATATACATACATACACATATATACATATATACACATATATACACACATACACATACATATACATACACATTATTGACGATCATTTGTCATCACAACCAAATATTTACTTGGATAATTTCCAAAGTGATAGAAGAAAACATGAAAAAAATTTTTATAATTAATCCACTATTGTTAATATTCGTCATCACAGACAAATGTTAATCGTGAATATTTTAGTCAGGTGTCATCACAAACACCTATAATAGGTAAGTTTATTTGTTGTTCTTAATAACAATTTTTTATTTACACATGTGATAATATTATATATATGGTATTACCAACTATATTATTGACGATATTTGTCATCACAAACAAATATTTACTTGAATACTTTCCAACGTGAACGAAGAAAAAATGAAAAAATTTATAAAGTATTCCAATATTGTTAGTATTCGTCATCACAGACAAATGTTAATTGTGAATATTTTAGTCAGGTGTCATCACAAACACCTATAGTAGAGGTGTCATCACAAACACCTATAGTAGGTAAGTTTATTTGTTGTTCTTAAAAACAATTTTTTATTTACACATGTGATAATATTATATATATGGTATTACCAACTATATTATTGACGATATTTGTCATCACAAACAAATATTTACTTGAATACTTTCCAACGTGAACGAAGAAAAAATGAAAGTATTCCAATATTGTTAGTATTCGTCATCACAGACAAATGTTAATTGTGAATATTTTAGTCAGGTGTCATCACAAACACCTATAGTAGAGGTGTCATCACAAACACCTATAGTAGGTAAGTTTATTTGTTGTTCTTAAAAACAATTTTTTATTTACACATGTGATAATATTATATATATGGTATTACCAACTATATTATTGACGATATTTGTCATCACAAACAAATATTTATTTGGATAATTTCTAAAAAGAAGGAAGAATAAATGAAAATTTTTATAAGTTTTCCAATATTGTTAATATTCGTTATCACAGACAAATGTTAATTGTGAATATTTTAGTCAGGTGTCATCACAAACACCTATAGTAGAGGTGTCATCACAAACACCTATAGTAGGTAAGTTTATTTGTTGTTCTTAATAACAATTTTTTATTTACACATGTGATAATATTATATATGGTATTACCAACTATATTATTGACGATATTTGTCCTCACAAACAAATATTTATTTGGATAATTTCCAAGAAGAAGGAAGAAAAAATGAAAATTTTTATAAGTATTCCAATATTGTTAATATTCGTCATCACAGACAAATGTTAATTGTGACTATTTTAGTCAGGTGTCATCACAAACACCTATAGTAGAGGTGTCATCACAAACACCTATAGTAGAGGTGTCATCACAAACACCTATAGTAGGTAAGTTTATTTGTTGTTCTTAATAACAATTTTTTATTTACACATGTGATAATATTATATATATGGTATTACCAACTATATTATTGACGATATTTGTCATCACAAATAAATATTTATTTGGATAATTTCCAAAAAGAAGGAAGAAAAAATGAAAATTTTTATAAGCATTCCATATTGTTAATATTCGTCATCACAGACAAATGTTAATTGTGAATATTTTAGTCAGGTGTCATCACAAACACCTATAGTAGAGGTGTCATCACAAACACCTATAGTAGGTAAGTTTATTTGTTATTCTTAATAACAATTCTGTATTTACACATGTGATAATATTTTATATGGTATTACCAACTATATTATTGACGATATTTGTCATCACAAACAAATATTTATTTGGATAGTTTCCAAAAGAAAGGAAGAAAAAATGAAAATTTTTATAAGTATTCCAATATTGTTAATATTCGTCGTCACAGACAAATGTTAATTGTGAATATTTTAGTCAGGTGTCAACACAAATACCTATAGTAGGTAAGTTTATTTGTTATTCTTAATAACAATTTTTTATTTCCACATGTGATAATATTATATACACGGTATTACCAACTATATTATGGACGATATTTGTCATCACAAACAAATATTTACTTGAATACTTTCCAAGTGAAAGAAGAAAAAATGAAAAAATTGTATTAAGTATTCCAATATTGTTAGTATTCGTCATCACAGACAAATGTTAATTGTGAATATTTTAGTCAGGTGTCAACACAAACACCTATAGTAGGTACGTTTATTTGTTATTCTTAATAACAATTTGTTATTTACACATGTGATAATATTATATACACGGTATTACCAACTATATTATTGACGATATTTGTCATCACAAACCAATATTTACTTGAATACTTTCCAAGTGAAAGAAGAAAAATTGAAAAAATTTATTAAGTATTCCAATATTGTTAATATTCGACATGACAGACAAATATTAATTGTGAATATTTCGGTCAGGTTAACCCTGCGATAGTATTTATTACCACCTACCTTATGTACTTAGTATATTCTTATCTTAATTCCCGTCTGAGACAACAATTTTAACCAACACTTGAAACACTTTCATTATCTGAAATTTCTGCTTGAGTATCACTTTTCAAGCTCGGTGTTATGAATTTTATTTGGATATGATAAATGACGCCGTGAACGATTTTTTTTTTTTTTTGGTAATTCGTTGCCGAATTAATTTTACGCGCTGTGTGTGTAGCAATTATCACATAAACGAAGACTGAAGAGTATATACCAGAGATGCTGAGAAGGGGTTTCGAGTGGTTGTTTATACTTAGCTTTGAAATGTGAGTAATTAGCCATAGGCGGAGATCTACAATTTATTTATTTATGAGATGAGGCCGAATATAATTATATATATATGTCGTAGGCAATCGGTGTAACACGTCATTAAGTGAAAAGCCTAGTCATTACACGTATTGTCGGCAAACGCTGCCTGTATTAATAAAGGTAATACAGCGTTTGCTGGCAATACGTGTAATGACTAGGCTTTTCACGGAATGACGTGTTACACCTATTGCCTGCGACATATAGATCTTATAAGGACAAAAAATATATCAATAGACTTTTCTAGGTAAATTTCCATTTTCTCTCACTTTACTTATATGACATATTTTCTGGTTCTATTTAATTCTATCTTGTTTTATCGATATATTGTGTATTATTATATTAATTATATTATTCTATTATTACATTATTAAAAATTAAATGGAAAAATATTCATATACACATAATAATGTCTTAAAAACTGTAATATCTAGAACACTACATCTTAAGGATAAAAACAAGTCTTGTTAAAAAGCAATCGCAATTTGTATTCAGTAAATATTCAGTGATACACCAAAAGAACTCCCTGAGAGCAGAAAACAAGATAGACGTATAAACATCTACAAAAGACATACTTACACAATTTCTGGAGATTCATAACCAATATTTCCATCAATTGTTTTTCTTGTTTCATATTCATTAATATCATTTTGACTAGTGTTGGCTCTCGGAGTTCTAGAATTAGTTGGATTTCTATTATGAAATGTCCTAGAATTTTGTCTATAAACTTGGTGTTTAACGTTACGCAGTTGGGGTTCAACGATATGTGCCTCGGTTCCATTCCTTAAATTAAAAGCACTTTTATGAAAATAGTTATACACCAAGTCAGAGTAGAATTACCAAATTTCATAGAACGAGTAAGTTTAACTACTTATGAAAAACAATTCTGGATTTGAATTAAATGTTAAAAATATTTACTATTCATTTATCACGTGGTATGATATGTAATCTCCTTCGCCCATTACAGCGATGCGATCTAAAAAACTAGAAAGTCTAACCTTTTTTAGGCATACATGTCAAATTTTATCGCGATACAGCCATTAGCGCCATTAGTATGTTTTTGACAGCTGCAAATCTCTCTCTTATCTCTCATTAAACATTATTATTTGAGAAATAAAACTAGACCAGGCGAAAAGCTCGGGATTGTTCGGAAAAATATTCCCATGAGCGAAGCTTCTACACTGGCGTTGTATTACTTTTTTTTTTCTACAGTAAAATGCTGAAGCGAGCGTCACGGAACTAACGCCACGAGAAGGCCTCGTCACGGGTAGCGTCATAGAACAGACTTACTAGAATTTACTACTCTCGATCAATTCGTTTCTAGTCATCATATATTTACTCTAAGCAGGTTTAAATTAAAATCTGCTTGAAAAATAACAAAATATAGACATTATATGAGAAGTGAAAAATTAAAACAATATCTGTCACTAAAAGACTATCTGAACAAGAAACAAATAAATTCTGTATACAGCGAGGAGTACGGCAAGGAGACAGCCTGTCCAAAGCTATTCACGACGCTTTTAGAACATATTTGTAAGAAGGCACATCTGAACGAGCATGGTATTAACATAAATGGAGAGAAGCTCGGTCATTTGAGATTTGCAGATGACATCGTCCTTATAGCCGATCGTATGAATGATGCAATAATATTTGAAAAATTATATCACGCTTCCTTGAAGGTTAGACTAAAGATTAATATGAACGCAAATAATGACTAATCTTGTGCTAAATCGAAATACTGTTGTTGATGGAAGGGATATTGTGTAGGCTACATCGTATACGTACCTAGGACATGAAATTCGGTTGGGCAGAGATAATCAGACATGTGAGTTCCCACGTCGCATAGGATTAGCCTGGGTAGCGTTTGGTAAATTAAACTATGTATTTAAATCGGATCTACCCATATGCCTCAAAAGGAAAATCTTTGACCAATGTGTGTTACCTGTACTCACTTATGGAGCGGAAACATTAACACTCACAAAAAAGGTAGTTAATAAGATTCATGTGACTCAGATGGCTATGGAGCGCCAGATGTTGGGTGTTTCTCTGAGAGACCGAATCTCAAACGAATAAATACGTCGTAGAACAAAAACAACAGACGCTATCGAAAAAATCGCGTCGTTAAAATGGAATTGGACAGGACACGTCGCCAGATTATCAGACAACCGAAGGACAAAACGTATTTTAGAGTGAAGACCAAGGCAAGAAGCAACACGGAGCAGAGGACGCCCACTAACTAGATGGACTGACGACCTGAAGCGTCTTAGCAATAATTGGATGCAAGCCGCACAAGACAGAGACAGATGGAAAGAGCTGGGGGAGACCTATGTTCAGCAGTGGACGCATACAGGTTAATGATGATGATGAGATATAATTTCATATAAATACAATTAGTAAAACATTTTAAAAATTTTCATATTTATACAGTCCTAGCGGAAGAGTCCAGACATAATTTGTTGTTTTGATTTTTGAAATGTTTGCCATATAAACTAAATTGCCAACTAAAGGTTATAAGAAAAGTGGCAAATAAGAGGAAAACTTCAGTTAAAAAGAGAAAAGAAGGTGATGAAATCTGTACCATTTGCGAACAACTTGGACCCATGCTCATTGTACTAGCGCTGAAAAAGCGTGAGTGTATATTTGTGACCCATGCTCACTGTAAAATAATGTTTAAATATTAAAATTAAATGTATTTCCAAATATTAGTGCCTGGTCGATATTGCCCTACATCAGAGTCGATATTATCCTACCGGTCGAAATTACCCGATTTTTTTCCTCTTTCTAAAAAAGTATCTTGTAAAAAAATATATTTCTTTCTATGCAAAACCAATTGAAAAAACTCATAATGGATAAAGTAAAAAAGCACATATCCCGAGTTGGTCATCTTATTACAAAGATTACTCCTTGAAATTTTGAATAGAGCTTAATTGGTCGATATTCCCCCACTCTCCCTTAGGACACATATACCCTGATATGATAGTGAAGTTTTTTGTAGGCAAAGGAAAGAGATAATAGTTAAAGAGAATTCAAAGCTGGCAGAGGTCAAGAAAGAGAAATAAAATGGAATATTTTTAAGTCTCACAGAAACGCAGTTGTAAACTTGTTAGAAAGGAAAGAGAGTATTATTTAGATAAGATTGATAAGTCTTCAAATTATTCCAAAACACATGGGGAGTACTTTTAAACAGCTTGTTAATCCGAAATACACTAAATTTCCCAACTGCATTGAATCTAACACTTTCAATAGAAATCATATTTTATATGATGCTGTAGAGATTGATAACATATAAATAAGTATTTTGTAAACAGTATTAACCCTTCAGTAGTCGCTAGGAATTTTTGAAAATTAGTAGTCGCGCGCGGTCGAAACGACCGTTTGGTCTTTTACTTCTTAGTTTGTGTTAATAAAAGTATTTGGAACCAGTTTAAGTAAAACACGATTGTATTAAGGTTTAATAAGTAGAGTAACATATTACAAAATAATATAAAAAGTAAACTTATGTTAAAAACACTGTACAGAACATTTAAAAAACTATTTTCTACTCCGATAAAAAAAAGGAAACTTTTAGTTAATCCGAATAAGTTCAGTTTGGCACTCTGCTCATACTGCACGTGTATGTTCTCTGCATAAAAACTTTTTACATTTACAGCAGGAAATAGTCGTTTTCCGGTTCTTTTTACGGTCGCAAAAGTAGCATCTACCATGTACTCCTTCATTCGTTGGAGTGCCATCTGTGTTAGGAATATTACATATGGCCTTAATACGTAACTTCAGATCTCTATTTAAATTGTCTACTGTTGCTCGGGCCCGTAGATGTTCATCCATAAGAGAAAATGCTAAATGCTTCAAAAATTTTCTTCTAAGCATTTTATTATCAGCAAGGTTGTTACTTGCATGAATCACTAGTCAATTAATGCCTGCGATATTTAGTATGGTGTTAAAAATTACCATGGGCCAACGTCTTGTTTTTCGCGAAACAACATAAGATGAGCATAGATGATCAACGACGTCAACCCCGCCTTTTGTTTTGTTATAAAACGTTAGAATTTCTGGTTTATAATGTTCAAATGTTTCTCTATCTATAGCGTCATCATGTAGACTTGAAACAAGCAATACAACTTTCTTCTTTTTGGGGATATACGACACTAAGGTACATGTATCGCCAAAGCCACTTGATTTTAGAGGACGAGATCATTGAAGTAATTCAGGGGGCAGTTCCCTTTTGTTCTTTCTAATGGTCCCCACAACAGTCAATTCAAATTATTTTTTTAAAACATCTATTAGACGAATGCTAATGAACCAATTATCTAGAGTAATGTTGCGCCCAGAATTTTTTATTGGCGCACACATTCTTTTTACAACTTCTTTCTGGGAATTGTTTTACAGTAAATGGGGCATCTGGTTGACGACCCACATAAACCTCCATATTTATGGTATAATACATTTCAGCATCACATAAACTAAAAATTTTGAGCCCATACTTTGAGGGTTTGCTTGGAATATATTGTATCCAAGGGCAATTCCCTAAAAATCCAGGAAGCATTTCATCGCATGTTAAATTTTGCGAAGAGTTATATCCCGATTTACACTTTTCTATGAATTTTTCAAAAAATACTCGGATGGCGGCCATCTTATCCAGTCTCCTACGTTCTTCACGATCGACCTTATCATCAAATCTAATGCATCTTAGAAAAAAACCGAAATCGGGATAAGGACATAACTAGTCTAAATATTTCGATAACTTCACCATTAGTTTGCCAGATATCGTCTGTATTCAGGTGATGGGCTTTATATGTCCCTGCCAAATATAAAAGACCTATAAGAGCGCGAATTTCAGATGGGTTTGTAAGCTTTGCATCCCTCTCCCTAGAGAAATTGCTTGCTATACTTTTAATGTATTTATTAGTGGATTCTACAATTATGTAAATCATGTCCTCATCAATGAAATAACTCCATATTTCATAAATGTCTTTCAACTTTTTCGTAAATCTTTTAGGCCCAGGTGATTGTTTTACTAAATTAGGCTTGCTCATACGTACCCTTTTATTTTTTCTTTGATGCTTTCTGCACACTGTACCATATGTTCCCCTAAAACACTTTCTTCTTGTACATTATTCAGTAAAACTTCTCCTATTTCCTCTAAATCCTGTTCTTGTTCGCTTTCCGAATCTTCCGACCTCTCATCAATAACTTCCGGATTTATTTCATTCTCGTCATCGTCGTCGTCATATTCTATATCAAGCGGTTCTTCTTCCATGAGGGCTTGAGGTCTCCTTTGTTCCTTCTCATAGTCCATTCTAAAAATAAAGCCAAGCAAGTTATTATATAAAAGTTTGCTGTAGTTTAAAATTTAAAAAAAATAATATTTCATTCTCAATAATAAAACAAAGAAAATTATGAATAGTAATTTGCTGCATAGTAATTTAAAATTTGATGACTAATTACATAGTAATAGAAAGAGAGGTATATTCAAAAGGTTACTAAACAATAAGACAAAAGTATAATAGTATATTATTTAAAAAAACTAGCGTTTATACATACCTTAAGGTGATAAGAAACACAATAAAACGATTTATAAAAACTTTTTAGCTGACTAGACGCGCGCGGAAATTATGACATTTGCGCTGTAACTCCTAATCAACAAACCTCCCGCTACTCTGATTTAGTACTGAGGCTCCTTGTATCGAATGAGTAAGTTACTGAAGGCCGTGGTTGCCAAATGTAATGTTTTTCCGAAATATTAGCAATTTTTAATACGTGCGGTCTTTTTGACCATGTAGCGACTAGTTAAGGGTTAAGGAAATTATTGCCAATATACGCTGAAGTGAAACGAGTTTTCGTAACATTAATGGCAGTGGAAAAGAAACGGGGGATAGTAATGACGAGAGTGAATGGACGACCAACATTAAAAGAAAAAAGAAAAGGAAATCGCACGGAGAGAAATACATATGAGTTGGTGGAAATAAGAATGAAAGTAAAATAAATTTAAAAAGAAGTGAAACAGGGAAAGGAATGTCAAAAATGAAGAGGTGCATCGAAGAGTTAGTGAATTTAACAAAGACGGTGGCAAATACGAAGAATGAGATACAGGGAGCCGCAAAGGTACGGCAGATTTGGTGCGAAATGGAAAGAAAGATTAGAGTTAATGTATAAAGCTACAGAGGATATTGAGAAAAGGGAAGGTATAAGAAGATGCGTGACAACAATAGGGACGCAAACAAAAATAACTGTAGCAACAACTACGAGGTGCGTAGGGACACAGGTAGAAGTAAATTGTGAAGAGGACCCAGAATTACAAATAAAAAGGATTGAGGAACTATATAAGAAAATGGAAACGGCAGAAAGCACCGAGGAAATAAGTGAAGTATTAGATCAAGAATGGCCAGAGGAGGTTTATAAGGTAACCATCTGCGAAAAAGGAATTTTGGAGGCACCGGACGATGTGGCAATCTTGGTAACAGAGGATGCTGCTGACGCAAGAGTGAAGGAGGATTTTAGTGCAAGGTACCCAGACCTCCCCGGATCATACGTGGAAGAAGATGAATATGAAGGAATTGGGACTAAGTCTCAAATAACATGTATAGTAGAAGAAAATGGGAGAGAGAGGACATAAAAAAATTTTCCACAAGTTGAAACAAAAGACAGGAGAACCAATAGCTATTAAATTTCTGGCATCAGCCAGAAAGCTATTCGACTTTATGGAAAGAATGGATAGAGAAAAGATAGGGATAGCAGCACCAGCAGCACTAGAAGTGAAAAAATCAAGAAACGTGCTGGAGTGGGCAGCAAGAAAAAAGAAGGTAACAGCAACGATATACGGCAAAACATTTAAGGAAAGGCAAATAGTAGTCACAGAAAAGAAACGGATGGTTATCATCACAAAACCGAAGGACAAGCCCTATGCTGAACTTGTAAAAGAGTTAAGGGAGGAGCTAGAAGAAAGAGAGGATGTCGTCGTAAACAAGGTTAGACAAACCAGACAAGAAGGTATGGTCCTGGAATTAGATGGAGGCAGGAAAATGGCGGAGCAAGTCAGGAATTTAGTAGCATCAAGACAGGGATGCACAACAAGAGTAGTGGCAAAAGGTGGAAGAGTAAAGAAAGGTTTGATGCTGGCGGACATGGATAGCCTAACCACAGCCAAAAACATCGTCGAATCGGTGGAGAAATTTGTTGGTAGGGAGGAAGCATGTGAAGTAGTTGGAAAAATAAGGACAAACAGGGGAGAAAGTAGAATTTGTTATGTGGAGGTGAATGAGGACATAGCCAGAAGACTTTTAGTGGCAGAAAGAATAAAGATCGGAATGGTACACGTCACGGTAAAGGAGATGGTGAAGGCGACAAGATGCTATAGATGCCAAGCACATGGCCACATAGCAAGAGACTGCGAGGGAGAAGCAAACGAGGGGTGCTGGAAGTTTGGGATGGAAAGCCATGTGCAATCCTAGTGTCAAAGTAACACTGTAAAGAGCTTCAATTGTGACGAGGAAGGTCATATATCTACGTCCAAATGGTGTCCCAAATTCAGGGGAATTATCAGAAGAGCAAGAGTTGAAGGTCGATGAAGGAGGTTACTGACTGAGCGACAAAAGAAGAAAGCGTGAAAGAGAACTGGTATTAAAGAGTGCTACAAACAAATGTTGGGAGGTCTAAGCTAGCTCACGATGTCGCTGTGGTCGGTCGTGGTAGGAGTGCGGATACTTAATAGAAGACTGAGAGTATATGGTATTGATACGCATGAGAGATTTGTGACGATATGTGTGGAGGTAGTAAATGTGCTATGCTGCTACATTTAACCGAATTATGATTATGATCCGTACAGCGGAGAATTATGAAAGTAGACTGGATGAGATTATGAATGAATTACGATTATTGGGAAGAAAGTGTGTAGTGATGGGGGACTTCAACGCCAAGACAGAGAAAGATTCATCTATCGATGTCACCTGTGCCCCACAGAATGCTGCTGCTACAGATACCGCTACATTGGCTTTTCGATCGTCGGAGTAGGGACTACAAACGTGGAGTCACCAGCAAACCAAACAGGAAGCAGAGGTGGAGATAGAACGGACTGGCTAGCGTTTGATGAGTATTCTAGATGGTTGATAGCGAGGAGAAGATGCCAACCGCCATCGGTAGAAGGACTTAAATCAATAATAAGAGAGACTATGAGAAATTTCATAAACGGGGTAGATGAAAAAAGAAAAATACCTTATTGGTGGTGCGAAGAGATCGCCAATAAGAGGAAGGAATGCATTGCCATCAGAAGACAAGCTACGAGAGCAAGAACTAGAGAAGTAACCGAAGCTAGCAGAATGGATATAGTATACAATGCGTGAAAGAAGGAACTGAAAAGGAATTTTCTTAGAAATCTTTATAGGAAGATAATTTCTTAGAAATCTTTTTTAATATACAATTAAAATGGTCATTAAAAGACAATAAATTATTCAATTAAAAACCAAAGTACTTAATTGTGATAATTTCTATTTTATCACTGTCAATTTGAAGATTAGTAGTATTTATATCAATATTTGAGTATTTATATTTAGTTGTTATTATCATAGCCTTCGTTTTTAACACATTTAACTTAGTTTGCTGATCTTTAAATATTTTTTAACAGACTGCAATGCTGAATTCATTCTAGATACAGCATTTTTTAAGTTTGTAAGAAATCACATTTAACAAACAAGTTTATATCATTTAAATACAATATCAACAAAAGGGGTCCTAAGACACTACCTTGAGGTACCCCAATATTAATACTAATTTCAGAAGAAGTAATATCATCACTTGTTGCTTTCTATCCAATAAGTAATCTTTAAACAATTTAAGAACATTTTCTTTAACATCATAGCCTTCTAATTTAGTGAGAAGTATATTATGATCAATAGTTTCAAAAGCTCTTTTTAAATCAAGGAATAGTATCACTACATAATTATCATTGTTCAACTCAGACCTGAGTTTACAAAGTGAAAGTTGCAGTTCAGTTTCACATGAATGCTTTTTACGAAAATCTGACTGATTATTCATTAAGATTAACTTGATCCACAACTTGATCATATACTACCCACTCTAATAATTTCTAAATGGGAGGAAGTATATTTATAGGTCTAAATTCATCGGCCTTAATAGTATTATTAACTTTTGGTATTGGAACAACTGTACTGATTTTTAATAAATCTGGAATTTTGGATGATCTAAGAGAAGTATTTATAAAATTTAATATAATGTGACCAGAAGTTACAAAAAACACTTTTAAAATTTTGGAGTTTAGTATTTCATTAATGTTACTTCTATTATCTAACAACTTAACCATGACTGCCAAGTCACTCAGTGATAGTAACCTAAATTCGTGAATCAAAACTCCACAATTCTTCGGAGTCGATAGTTTACACAATTTGCTGAATACTAAAGACTAAATACTCACCAAACTGACACATAATTTCAAATTTGTAACTCAGAATGAATAACTGATTCTGAACTTTAAATTCAATGCAAACTTTAAATACAATTAGTGTGTTTAGCGTTATTTTTATACCTACTGATTTTATCAAAATAATATTGTTCTTTTTTTCTGCAAGTTCCTTCATCATGATTTGTAATCTCTCCAATGTGCTCACTATAATCACAATGTCATCACCGAATCTAAGGTGGTTTAACTTGTTGCCATATGTTGACCAATTTGTAGTTTTGAAGATATCTTCTTGGGCTAGATTAACAAACTTTGGAGATATTATGTTGGCATATCTAACTCCTCTCTTAATGGGGATGGGATTTGTATTTTCATCTAGTTGTACTATCATAGTTGCATTTTCATATATAGTATTAGTTGCCTATACCTCGAATCTATTCTACAATTATTAATAGCTTGTTCTATAGCTCACATCTCGATGTTATCAAATGTCTTCAGGGATTTTGATATTATGGAGACATCTATTAAATAGCTGTTAGTATAGGGATTGTTACTGTCTTGTTTGTTTTTAAGATTTTTTAAGAGCTTTATTATTTTTTAACTCTTTTATTTTTATAATTATTTTATATAATATTATTTTTTTTTTATGTTTTTTTTATTGATACATTAGATTGGCTTTGCGAGTTGTACAAGGTTTTTTAGAAGTCTTTGACTATCTTTCTTATTTTATATTATCTTATGTATCCTCTAATAATTTTGGTATTGGTTTTTAATATCCAATTTGACCTGACATATTGGTCTTCTTCAGTACTGTGCAGCAAAATTAGCATAGTTAAAATTAAGATGAAAAAGGAATATATCTATTATTTTGTGTTATTTGTGGTGACACAACAATTACTGTGTGGCAATTGTTACCTTTTTTCACACACAGTACAGAAGAAGCTTTCAATATGAGATTGCTTCTAGTTTATGTTAACCTTGATGTGATAAATTCTTGAACAAAAGCTTTGGTTTGAAGTGGCTAATTAATAATTTAACAGTGGTGCTGAGAGCTGATGGGGCTGGCACACAATGTTTCATCACTCCATGTTGGACCAGTGTGACCAGCACTACAAAGTTTTATCATGTCATGTAGCACCTACAGAGCTGGAATTCAAAAATTGACAAAAAAAAGTAGCTTCTAAATAATCGCAAGAGTTATTGTGGAGGCATAAAAAACTATCAGAATTAATTATTCAAGATTAACTGATTTTGAACTTAGCATAATTCTTAGATATGCCTGTAGCAAATATGTTGTATTTACTATTATAATTTACTTATTTAAGTCCTTATTTAAGAGTCCTTAAGGCTGTCCTTATTTAAGAGTCAATATCCCAAACATACCACATTCCTAAAATATCACATTCTAAAGTATCATTATGAAGTCTACAGTATATACTTGGTTCGCTATCTCCAGTCCGAACTATCTAGTGAATTTAGTAATTATTTTTTTGCGAAGTTAGTTACTTATTGACAGACTCGAAGTGGCTGGATATTACTATACAACCAAGCACGCATACTTATAGCAAATATTAATAGTAAACAAACTAAATAGTATATAAAATAGAACTTTACAAATTACTGACAATCAATATTTATTTATTTGCACCATATATAATAAATAGTTATGTTAAATTATAACAACTAAAATATATCTTTTAAATATATACTACCCAAAATGTTATGGGTTTAGTATGCACTTCCACTACTTAGAATAAATCTTCTTTTTTCAAAGAAAGAAGTCTGCAATAGTAGTATACTTGAGCTATTAATACTGAGAAGTAGGAATTGTGTTGTAGGTTTCCGACAATGAATCTGTCAAAATATGCCCGAGCTAAGCGAATGGAGTTTTTTTTTACCTTAAGCTTACTCACAGTTAACGAAACTCAGGTCAATTTTAAAAACATTACTGTTTATCCTTACAAAAATACAATGAAAATATTAAAGAACTACAAAAAATATACTTACACACATTCATTGCGATTTTGATGATGATCTGATTTATCTGTGTAAAAATGAGTTTTATTCTTGTCATAGAAATCTTGATATGGCTCTACAATGTTAACATCTTTTATAGGTTCCAATGCCCGTGCGTCTACTACCTTATTTAAATCAAATAAACTGCTTTTTTGAATTAGCTCACTCTCATTAATTGAGCCTTCTTTTAACTGGATGTTATTAACCTGAAAATTTGGTGTGAAAGTTTGCACACATTGGCATTCACCTTCAGCTAAATTAGAGTTTGATGAATGTATAGCTTTTTTCAACCAAGAAGGAATAAATTCTGGTGCTTCAGGTCGAAGGGTAATTTCATGAGATTTATATCCAAAATAAGAGTTTTTTTGATGGCTTTGATTAGCAGTAAATTCTTGTGTGGCATCAGCTTCTAGAGACTGTGTTATATGAAACGGATAGTTAGTCAAAGATTCGTTCATCATTGAGGTTTTTATCTTTTCCAAATACCAAATTCACCTTTTCTTATATTTGTATGGTTATTGGCATTTCTATGGGCAAGAACAAGTCTTAGAACAATTTATATTTATAATACTATGTATTATGCAATAAACTTTCTTTAGGTGAACTTTATATGACTTTCTTTATGTGAAGTACTTAGGAACTAATAATATGTCATACAATAATATATTAAAATACTTTTTATTATCACATATCACATCATTTATTTTTTTAATCTATGACACTGTCACTGTCATATTTGTTATTTGTTTATACTTTGATCCTGTCAACCTTAGACAAGGAAAGAGTGTTGTCTAAGCTGTCAACTACAGAATTGACCTTAGACTAGACCATAGTACGTGCATAGTACCATCATTGTACCATAGAATAACCGAACACGGTGTGTTCGGTTGTTCTCTGATAGTACCACTTTGGTACCACTCTCTTACATATCTCTGGTTCGTAGTGGTAGTGGTTCGTGGTTCGTAGTCATAGTTCGTATCGTAGACTCACTACAGACTGTACAGACTATCGTAGAAAGACTACCAAGTACCAAAGAATATAGACGCTTAAGCGTCTACAATGTATGTATATTCTTTGGTGATAATAAATAACAGCGCCATTCTACCCTTGACTGCTGTTAGAGAAGTATGTAAATGTATGTTTTGTATATTATTGTAGTGTAGATGCTTAAAATATACATTCTTATTTTAGAGTGTAGCTGCAGCTTTAAATTTACATATTTCGACTGTGAGTTCTTTCTCAGGCCGTAAAAACTAATACAATGCTAATACACCACTTCTATCACCGCCCAAAAAACGTATCAGGCCTGAGAAAGTTACCAATAGTAATTTAATAAATACAATCGAAATTCGTAATAATACAATTTATGAATACTTTTCGTTAGATATCATAAAGTTTAGACTATTATCGTTAGATATCATAGAGTATTAAATTAAGACTTGATAGAATTATGAAAAAAGTATTGTTTTTGTTTGAGTATTCCATTTTACATCTTTATACGACGCATACAAGCGGCTCAAATTGGCTTTAACAATATTATTTTTTTATCTTTTGTTTTGTTTCTATTTATTTACATTAAATATTAATTTGTTTCAATCAACAGATCTTGGGCACTTGAAAAATGAACCAGAAAATTCGCTAATTCACCAAGCAATGTGATGTAATATGTAATTTCTATGTTTTATTAGCTGTTACAGTAAAAGCTAGCATTAAGGGAGAGTTTGACCCAAGATATATAGAGAGTCAGTTATCTACATCCCTAGATCTTAGAGACATAAAGAATGTATCAGATGAGTATATCTCAGGTAAGATAAATGATTAAAGTATGAAGTTAGAGCTTTAATTTATTCTATAGTTACTTTTCATTACATTCTAGAGATGTTAGGTGACAGAGTATGATTTTTTTTTTCTTCTATTACATACACTTGTCATTAAACTTTTACTCAACACAGGAAGACTCAATTTACTACCATGTTTGATTCTTCTGATAATATTTATTCATTTTCTTCCTTTCTTTATTGGCCTGTATACTTGTGCATCTGCCAGTACATTTGGTAATTGGTAGTATTGTAGCTTGTCTTGCTCTATAGTCTGGCAAATAATAAGTGAAATGACTCATGAGCATGATCAGTTGGGTTTTTTTGTATCGTTTAGCTATAGCAATGAATGTTAGGATGAAGCATGTCAATAGCGGAGAAAGTGTGTGTATATAGTCAGTATATATTTGGTTTTCTCAGAGTTATAGGTACATTGTGTGTTAGATGTATACAGGTGTCTTTGTGTTTAACAATATATTGCTTTTGTTAAATATTGTTTAATTAAATAAAAATGTAAGAACCTAGTACTAGCAGGGAGAGTATAAATGTGAAAAGTTCTCACAAATAGTTAGAACTTGAAGCTAAAAAAATAGTGTCTAATGTGTATAAGTATTTGAGATAAACATTGTTTCAGGCGGCTGTAGTAAGTCGTTGTGAATTTATGACAGGAGTATCATCATCCACTGTTTACAGGATTGTCTCTACTGTACTGCAACTAGTAGTCAGAAAGTTTGTATTAAAGGTCTATCTCAAGGATTCCAAGAACCTACAGATAAAGGACTCATATTAACCCATATTGGAAGTGACAGTGGCTTTCTAAAAGACAGTGGTATAATTTTTTTATCAAAAAAAAAACTGGTGATTACCATGAGGATATGAATGTAGATATTTTCAAACAGTGGTTTCAATATGTTCTGCAACATGTTGAAGATAACTGCATCATCGTTATGGACAATGCATCATACCATAGTCGCCAGAGTGAACAAATTCCTACTTCAAACAGCTGAAATGCAAAAATTGCTCTGGGAAAACATATTCCTTAGGGTAGAGTTGATGTGTTTATCAAACAACATCTCTCTAATCATATCGATTACACAGTGTATGGAATGGCCTGTGCTCATAGTGTTACTGTTTTAAGACTTCCACCATATCACTGCGAATTGAACTTGATTGAGCTAATCTGGTTACAAACAAAGGGTTATGTGGTATGTCATAATGTAACTTTTAAAATTGAAGATGTGAAGCATCTACTAAATACTGCTATTGATGAGGTTATGCCTTTAGCATGGCATATTGCTATTTCCCATGTAGGGAAGGTCAAAAAACTAATGTGAGAGTTAGATGTTCATATTGATACTATAATTGAACCCGTAGTGATTATGTTAACAGGCAAAAACAGCAGTGATAGTGAGAGTAATGATAATCTCCCTTAAATAGACATATAAAGCTATGAAAATTATTAAATGTAAGTACTAATATAAGTAAAAAATATTATATTAGTAAAGGAGCAACACGAGAACTGGATATTTAACCATGTTAAATCCCATAAGAAATCTCTAAGGTCCATTCTGCTCATTTTTTGAGCTTTTCGTGGTGGAGGCGCGACAGCTCGTCAGATCGTGACATACGACCATGATACAAATACAAACAGATAAGATACCGCGCATGTAGGCGTGGCTTATGTGACGTCAGCTTGTGCTAAATTTTGCCATATTGTGTTTTGATATTTATGTACATTTACGGTTCATAGCCAATATTTAGTAAAATAATATTTTGAGAGTGTTAAAGGCTTTAAATTTTTCGCAATATGAGGTGTGCAGTATATGGTTGTGCCGTTGACCATATGTGCATGGGTTTTGTACCTACTCGGTACAGCATTTTATAGCTTTCCAAAAGACAAGGAAATGCAAGATGCAAGCTGTTTGGAAACATTTTGTGTAAACGCCAGGATAGTTTTAATGTTAAATTTGCTCATGTTTGTTCCGTCAATAAATTTATCTAAAACAAATAAACAGAACGAGAAGGCGAATTTTCATAGAACGAACCGACTTTTAATGACTTGTTTTAAGGGTTAATACTAAAGAAGATAATCGGGACAAAATAATACTTGCCCTAAAACTGCACCATACTGAAGACGACCCATAGTCAGATATAGGGCTACCTTCCGTCTTATGCACATATTTTATTATATTTTTCCTTTGTTGCGAGCTACGCCGATACTTTCTACCTTTACAGAGAAAATAATTGTAACCATATTTTAGCATCTCCTGAAGAAGCGAATAAATTTTGCGAAAGCTATATAAAAGAACAAAGAGTTTAACTTACTTATCCTGCCCTATTAATGACTGATACCTCAAAATAAAACGTCAGTTTACCTAACGTGTCATATATATATATATATATATATATATATATATATATATATATATATATATATATATATATATATATATATATATATATATATATATATACTATATATATATAATATATATATAATATATATATAATATATATTATATATATATAATATATATATAATATATTATATATATATATATATATATATATATATATATATATATATATATATCTATTGTCTATTGCAAGCCGCATTCCACGGTTTGCAATTTGTGGCATTCGGCCATGGCTCGCTCCATCAAACTTCACTCTCATGGAAAAAGTGTTATTTTCTACAATATACTAGTTTAAATACTTAAGCTTAAATTCACGTAGCGAATAAAACATCTACTAAATTATATTAGAATTGCAACAATTCGTTTCATCCGCAAGCATGGATACATTTTGAAAATTTAGCACAAGGTGACGTCATGCGTGAGATGTACGAGTTTAGTGCATGGCAATATCATATCTTGTATCCTTGTATCATGACATACGACGGCTCTTTGAAAAGGGAAGGGGATAACGAGTACGTTAACACAAAAAACGTGTGAGGTATCTTTGGATAGGGGAGGGGTATCGAATACGTTAACATAAAAAACAAACACAAAGACATTGCCAAAACAGCATTACAGCATATCTCCGTTGTTATTGTTCCGATCGTGACGTAAGAGGTATCGTCGGAAAGGGGAGGGGGTAACGAATACGTTGAGTATTACTATACATGGATCTCCCTCCAATCATACATCTGCGCTTTTCAAAGAACATATACCATTCTTACAGTATGACCAAACCAACAACAATATAATACACTCAATGACTTTTAAAGTGTACCTCGTAACATACATTTCGTTTGAATGGGATTGTACTAACTCGCTATTCGCAATATGTAAGATAAACTATCACCATAATCCAGAGTGTTAACTAAAGCCTAATTGTTTTATTTTTTTGTTGAGCGGATGTGCACATTTTTTCCAAGTGCATATATATATATATATATATATATATATATATATATATATATATATATATATATATATATATATATATATATATATATATATATATATATATATAATGTGCACTCGTAAGTGAAAGGGATATTTTCGGTCAATTTGGAGATTAAAAAAGAAAAGAGTTGTGCTACTTTATCTGTTTATTGAATACGTTTATTAAATTAAACGGTCATATTCCTTAAAGATATATATATATATATATATATATATATATATATATATATATATATATATATATATATATATATAAGGTTCTTGAACCCCTAAGTGGAGCATAGAGCTTCAGTGAAAACGCGCCATCGGGTTCTATTTTGCGCTAAGGCCTTCACCTCATTCCAAGACTTTCCTTGGCCTCTTATCTCGTCCATGATGGATCTTCTCCAAGTTTGTACTGGGCGACCTCTTTTTCTTTTCTCTTGGGGATTCCACTCTAGGGCAGTCTTTGCGATACTGGAACTATTTTTCGGAGTGTGTGACCGATCCAACCCCACTTTCTGGACTTAATTTCATTTTGTACCCTCTTTTGTTCGGTCAGGTGTAGCAGATCTTCGTTTCTGATGGTGTTAGACCAGAATATACGAACAATTCTTCGTAGACATTTGTTAACAAAGACCTGCAGTTTGTGAGGGTGTTTGTCACTTTCCAGGTTTCACATCCGTAGAGTAGAACAGACATGACATTTGATTGAAATATTCGGATCTTTGTCCTTGTAGTATACTCGCCAGATCTCCAAACAGGGTTGAGCGTGCTGAAAGCTTGTTGGGCTTTTCTTATCCTCATACGAATATCGTCTTCTGTACCTCCGTTTTCTGTTATGACACTTTCAAGATACGTAAAGTTTTCCACATTTTCAATCTGCATATTGTCGATAGTAAATAGCGTGTTGTTCCTTGCATTTATTCTCATGGACTTGGTTTTACTAATATTGATTTTCAAACCTATTTTATTGGCTTCAGTGGAAAGTGTTTCCAATTGGTAAGCCAGATCTTGGAACCTTTGACCTAATAGGCAGATATCGTCCGCGTATTCTAGATCGCTTAGGCGTCTGGTTAACGTCCATTGTATCCCTCTTGTGTCGGAGTCTAGTTTGGAGAGAACATAGTCTATAGCTATGTTAAAAAGAAACGGAGAAAGCACGCATCCCTGTCTAACTTCAGTAAGTACGTCGAATTCGTCACTGTTAATCCCATTGTGTGTCACGCTGCATTTCGCATCAGTATATAGTGACTTTATAATAGAAATTATTTTTTGCGGGATGTTTCTTAGCTCTAAAATTTTCCATACAGCAGCGTGAGACAAGCTATCAAAGGCACGTTCAAAATTAACAAAAACCATGTATAGGGGTGTGTTCCATTCAACTGATTGTTCCATTATTACCCTCACAGTATTAATGTGGTCTATGCAGGAGGATTCTGGTCTAAAGCCTGCTTGATTAGCTCGAAACTCAACCTTGTTTGTTATTCTTTTCAGTATGATGGTCGTGAAAATTTTATTTATGACAGTAAGCAAGGTTATTCCTCTTTAATTTTTGCACAGTGTGAGGTTGCCTTTTTTTTCTAAGCTTGATAATGTTACCTTTTTTCCAGCCCGCTGGAATGTGGTTTGTTTCCCACACCTCTCGGATTATGGGGAGCAAAAGTTCAGCAGTTAGATGCGGATCAGCTTTAAGTGTTTCATCAGCAATGTTATCGATTTCCGGTGACTTGTTGTTTCTCAGAGATTTGATAGCTGCTATTATCTCCGTTTTGGAAGGGGCCTCGCAAGAAATATGCAAGTCTATATTCTGCAGGTTTTCGACAATTTCGTCTGCGTTATCTCTGGGAATAATTAGCATCTCCTGAAAATGCTCTTTCTATCTCTCTACTTGGTCATCTGTTGTAGTAAGTAATTCGCCTGTCTTGGATCTTACAGTATTCGAACAGTTGGACCCTTTTTGTGTTAGTCGTCTAGTAATTTGGTAAACTCCATAGTTCTGTTGTGTTGCGCAGCTGTTTCTGCTTGTTTTGCCCGTTCTTCGGCCCACCTTCTTTTGTCTCTTCTTGCTTTTCTTTTAACTGATTTATTTATTGTTTGATATTTCTGTTGTCGGTGTGCTCTTCTTTCTATAGTTCTTCCTTGCAGGATATCTTTTTTTCGTTGTTTTCTTTCCTCGATAAGATTCCATGTTTCATCTGATATCCATTTCTTTCTATCTATCTCGTTTTTACCCAGTTTGTCTTCAGCTATTTCTGTCAAAACATCTGCGAAATCTTCCCAGCTATTTATTTCACGTTCTCTTGTTTTGAGTTGAGTCACTTGCGATGTCTGCTCCTCTTTTATTACGTACATCAAGAAGAGATGATCTCCAACTTTTTGATATAGCGATGTGGTCTATTTGATTTTCTCTTGTATGGCCAGGTGCAGTCCATGTTACCTTGTGAATATTTTTATGTGGAAAGATCGTTCCACCAATAACTAAACTATGACTGGAACAAAAATTTGTAAAGCGCTCTCCGTTTTCATTCATCATTCCTAGGCCATGTTTGCCCATTACGGTTTCTAAGTTAATATTGTCTTCTCCAACTTTAGCGTTCATATCGCCCATCACTATTAGTATATCACCTTGGTATACTTGTTGGGTCGTTTGTTCTAGTTGTTCGTAGAAAATGTCTTTTTCTTCGTGGAGAGATGTGTTTGTGGGAGCATAGCATTGAATCACTGTTATCTTACGGTATCTGGTATAAAATCTGGCAGTCATAATTCTATCATTAATGGGTTTCCATGAAATAAGGCTTTTTTTGGCTTGTTTGCTGAGTAAAAGACCCACTCCGCTCTCGTAGCTTCCATTTTCTTTACCACTGTATAATAGGAGTTCTCCTGTTTGGGTATGGTGTTTACCATTGCCCAACCATCTTACTTCCGATAGACCGACAAAGCTTAATTTGTACCTATTTAACTCTTTTACTGCTTGAGCTAGTTTAGAAATCTCATACAGAGTTTTAACATTCCAGCAACCAAATCGTGTCCGTGTTTTCGGTGATGTCAAGGTCGTCAACATGTGTTCCGTCCGGTTTGTTTCTACCAAAGTTTCAGTAATAAGGTCAAATTTAGGATGGGTAGGTTATTGGCCTTCCCTATCCGAGTCTGGTGCCGGGGCTGTCGAGTGTAGCTTCCAGACAAGCCTCAGGGGGTAGTGGACCTGGAGATGGCAACGACATTTCCTCCGTGTAGGATGATAAGGTTATACCGCCTATACTCGGTCGTCAGAGCCTCGTTTGTGATAACAGGGTTCACCAATGGGAAGGTGAGGTTGACTGTTGAGTAGGAGAGGCTATTTGAGACGCATCACTACCCCATTAGAACCCCTTTTTTGCGTGCTTCCTAGTAATTTTAATAATAATTTTATTCTTATGCGACGTTAATAAGATAGTCTGAAAGAGATTATTAAAATTCCTAAAAGATTTTTTTCTTCTAGGAAACTACCATTTTGATATACCTTTTAACTAAAAATTTTATATCATATATCTATTTTAAACCTCGACTTCAAATGTGCCTAAGGTACCATACATTATTAAAAATAATGTTCCTATGTAATGGAGTTGATTTTTCAGTAAGAAATTTTGCTGCATACATTATGCGGTCATCATTTCCGTCGCAGTAATACCGAGTTTATTAAATATAGAAACATCCCCCCTCCCAAATCCCCCACCCTTCCACCCCATTAGTGTTAGTTTAAAACTTTAAATGTTTTACAGGTATCATACATCAAGAAAGGATATTCCATCATCGATGTTTGATTCTTTCCACCAAAATATGTTTACCTTACACCCTAGATGTAGGAGTTAGGCACGAATATCATCATATAGTTTTACTTGTAATGGACGTACGCATACTATCGGCTTTGTATCAAGGTTTGTTACAGATGACACCGATAGTGCACAAACAAATAGTGCTCTATCAGATAATTCAGATGCTATTTCAGATATCGTAGATTTCTAAAAATGCATAATTTATTACACTATTAACTGCTATAGAAAATTTAGTTTTTAGAGAGTATACCGTAATTGTTCTATTGATAATGATAAAATCTAAAAACTCAATATTTGTTTTTATTTTTTTCTTCACCTTTCTTGACAGCAAGTAATTTAATCTATAAATTAATTGCTGGCGAACAGCCTCAAGTTCTTGAAAACGATAATTAACATATTATAAATACATGAATCTTATCGATTTAAATTAAAAAAAACAGAATTGCAAAAAAGTATTTATATTTCTGTAAATAAAAAAAAAACAAAAGTATTGAAATATAAAAAATCACATGTTTTATATACATGCACGCCTTGTAGTGGATTGGAGGAACAGCTGAAGGTCATCAATTGTGACTGTGAACAAAAATCAAATATTAAAACTTATAAGCGAAACACGTGTAAACCTTACTTCAGAATCCAAACTACGAGCCCCCAGGTCTCCATTATGAAGTATACGGGGTTGGCCCGCACACTTCCCTTGAACCCTGGCTTGAGGGGGTATTGTGCACCCCTCCCTCTCCCATAGAATCGACATTGGAATCCTCTGCAACATAAATTACATGCCGCCTTCAACCTAACTAGTGTTCAAACAATAATGTAAACCCCTCTTAAAACAAAACTTTGAGGAAATATTCTAAATTAGTAGAAATTATCGCAATACTAAAAATTATTACGTAACATAAAATCAAGTTTACAAACAAATAAATGTGGAACGATTTCAAAATATCCTAAAAATTAACAGAAACCTACCTACCCATCCCACACAATTTGAACTGGCAGCCTATCATAGTATGTAACATAGATTAACAGAAATTCCGATGTCAAAATAAAACTTTGAGGCATAATTAAATATCAAGCAAATAGCAGTAAACAATGGATACAACGAACAAACAATTAATAAAATTTTAAATCAAAAACTACACAAGAAAGCCGTGAAATTAGTATTTCCACCACCAGAGAAAAAACCCAGTACCTTCTGCTCGATTACATATACAGGCAAAATATCAACAAAAATAGCCAAACACATAAAAAAGGAAGGAATAACACCAGCTTTTAGAACAAACAAAAACTTGGGCAAATCTATTAAAAACAACGAGAGCCAAAATAAAAAACACACAGTGGTGTATACAAACTTAAATGTGGCGACTGCCCAAAAACTTACATCGGTCAAACTGGTAGAAATTTTAATAAACGAATAGCAGAACATAAAAGGGCTTTCAACAATAGAAAAACAGATTCTACATACGCACTTCACCTTCCAGATCATAATCATTCTTTTAATGACGAGTTTCAAATTCTTCACATTCAAAATAAAGGCCTTAAGCTATATTTGTTAGAATCTATGGAAATTATCAAATTAAAAAACACAGATATAATTCTGAATGACCAACTTGAGACAAACAGTTCTCCCCTCCTCAACCTATTTGATTAAAGACTATAATATAGTGTAAACGCATGCCAAAAATAGATCACTCTCAAAGAAACAGCTGTAGTGATAAGTTTTTATAATACATTTTGTGGAAATTTTTGACAACAAAGTTTTTAGTGTTTTATTGTTACATCAAATGAATTTCCATCAAGTAACGGTCGAATACATCAACCATCAATTAGAAACCTACCTTTTTACAAAAATTAATATCGAATGATAATAAAAGAACAAGTTACACATCTCCAAAAAAAATTCTTGAGAAAACTTTAGCAACAGTATTTCAAAAAATATTGCCGTAACGAAATTGGTAATAGATTACAGGAACCTTTTTATTTTAAAAAATACCCTCGATCGCTACACAAATTCAAACAACCTAACTAGTGTTCAAACGATAATGTAAACCCTCTTGAAACAAAACTTTGAGGAAATATTCTAAATCAGTCGAAATTATCGCAATACTGAAAATTATTACTTAACATAAAATCAATACAAAAAAAAAATAAATGTCGAACGATTTCAAAATATACTAAAAATTAACAGAAACCTACCTTTTTACAAAAATTAATATCGAATGATACAAAAATAACAAGTTTATTTATTTATTTCAACGGTAAAACCATTTACAATAAAATACAACAAATAGTAAAAAGTAAAGATCATGTACAATAAACATAAAAATAATAACAAAGAAACAATTAAACGGTAAAAATGTCTACATTAAAACAGTACCTATATCAAATCACAAAAGTTAAAAAAACATCACATATTTAGATTAATAAATAATTAGACTCTTAAGTTGCCTTTTGAAAACATTAATGTTTGAACAGAATGAATCCAATAGGTCATTGCAAGAGCTGAGCATTCTCGACCAAGAAAAATGACGAGCATAATCAGTCCTATGAAAAGGAATATAAAAGAGTGCAGTGTTGCGAGTTCTATGTATTGTGTTTAAGTACACGTTGGCTAATAACGGGGGACAATTAGTCCCGTTGTTTAGAATTTTAAACAAAAATAACGTATAATCTCTCAACCTGCCGTTCTTCAGTGTAGCAATGTTAAATTGAGACATTATTACAGAATAATCAATGAAATAATTTTCAGTATTTCTTATATTAATATGTGCTTTAAAAGCTAAAGGTCTTAGAAACTTAGACTTAATGAAATGGGGACCAAACAACAGAGCAGTATTCAAGACCTGAGCGTACCAGAGAGCAATACAATAATTTTAATACAATAGGTGAAAGATCATGACTGTTTACGATAAATAAAACCAAAATTACGAAATCCTGTTTCTTAATTTTTAGAAAATGGCTTCTAAATGTCAATGCACAATCTCTGAAGTTACACATCTCAAAAAAAAATCTCGAGAAAACTTTAGCAACAGTATTTCAAAAAATATTGCTGTAACGAAATTGGTAATAGAATACAGGAACCCTTTTATTTTAAAAAATACCCTCGATAGCTACACAAATTCAAACAACCTAACTAGTTTTTCAAAAATTTGAATATGAAAATATCGAAATACTATATAATTATAAACTAAAAGGCTTTTTCTTATGGTTCCCTATCCAATTAGTGGATGTTGGCGACGTTTCTGGTATACTCCTCTCGGTCTTGTGTGGCTCTAAAGAGTGCATGGGCATCGAGGTTTGTCCAATCCCTTATGTTTTTAAGCCATGAGTATTTGAATATGAATGCCCGGTTTTCCTTCTATCTTCACTTCCATAATAAGCTTTAAGATCTGATACTTGGAATTTCGAAATATATAACCCAGATAAGCAGTTTTTCTTCTTTTTATTATTGGCAGCAATTCTCGTTCTCTGTCCATTCGATTTAATACTTCGACATTTGTTGTGTGATCTGTCCAGGCAATTTTAAGTAGTCTTCTAAATACCCACATTTCAAAGGCCTCCAATCGGTTCATCACATTGGCCTTTATGGTGCAGGTTTCTACACCATATAGCAGTATGGAGTAAATGTAACATTTTACAAATCGATATCGAAGCGTTAAGTTAAGGCTGCTGTTGCTTAGCAAGGTTCTCCTTCAAGGTTTACTCTTATATTTAATTGCATATTTCGTGTTCTGCTAACCACCATTACCTTCGTCTTGTCTATATTAATCTTCAAGCCCACTCGTTCTCCTTCAGTGTTTATTCTATCTATTAGTCGTTGTAGCGCTTCTTGGCTATCAGCTATTATGACTGTGTCATCAGCATAGCGAAGATTACTAATAGTCTGTCCGTTGATTTTGATTCCATCTTCAGTGTCACTTAAGGCTCTATCGAAAATCGTTTCAGAGTAGAGATTAAAAAGGAGGGGTGACAGCACACAACCCTGCCGTACACCTTTTTCGATTAAGAAATATGATGTAGATTCCAGTCCTACTCTCACAGATGCCACTTGATTCATATAAAGATTCTTTATGATTTTAAGGTCATTCTCATCTATCGAACGTTCCTGGAGCAATCTTTCTAATTCTGAATGATTAACACAATCGAACACATTCTGGTAATCTATAAAGCATAGGAAGACATATTTTTGCTGATCTCTGCATTTCTGAAGTAGAACAGTTCAGCTATAAAGTGCTTCTCTTGTGCCAAATCCTTGTCTGAAACCGAACTGTGTGGGGCTGATGTCTCTTTCACATCTGTTGTATATTCTTGTGTGAATGATCTTTAAGAAGAGTTTTAGGACCTGGCTCAATAAGCTGATCATTCGGAATTGGTCGCAACTATTAGCGTTTGGCATTTTGGGATTGGTATAACGGTTAATTGAAGCCAATCCTGTGGTGCTTGAACGGACCCATAAATGTCATTAAAAAGATCTACCAAGGCGTCTATATTGTCTTCACTCAACATTGTTAGAACCTCTATGTATATGTCGTCTGGGCCTGGTGCTTTTCCCCATTTGCTCTGTTTGATTGCCCTTTCAACTTCTGACTTCAATATTTTGGGGGAGGGTTCACTTTTATATTCACTTTCGGAGTTTCTTCTAGTGTTGTCTAAGTATGGTTGCTGTATGTAGTTTCTCCAATGTTGAAGTAGATCCTTGGGATCGGTAATTAATTTATTGTCCTTCACAATTTTGTGCCATAATTTACAGTTTTTAAGCCTAAAAGGCTTAAAAACTGTAAATTATGGCACACTGCAACAGAAAAATTGTTATAATAAACAGCTCTGATATTCAATACGTCATACTTAAGCATTTTCTCTTAAAACGTATATTGAAAACCCTGTGACCCTATTTTATATTCTCCAAATAACATGCATTTTTGCAATAAGCCACTATTAAAATCACATAATGGTATTGTAATAAAGGCAACCCGTTAAGATAGTGGTTTTTTCTCCATCAATATTCTTTGAAATATTTTAAAGTTGTACAAGTGATAATAACAACTTAATGAAATGTAGTGTATAAGGTAAATGTATCAGGTCATACCTTTTGAAAACGAAAAGTTTGAAAATAGTTTATAACAGGTGTTGATTTAAAATGATCAGGATAGCTAAATATTTTGACTGCATTTACTTTTCGTAAATAATTGATACAGTTAAAATCATCATCTTTGGCTCTACAACCCTGTGTAGGTCTTGGCCTGTTCAAGAATTAGTCTCCATTTCCCCCTATCTTTCGCCCTGGCTTTCCAATTTCTGACTCCTAGATTCCTCAAGTCATCTTCGACTTGAGTTTTAAATCTAGATCTTGGCCTGCCTCTCTTCCTGGTTCCTAATGGCTCTTGATATAATATCTGTCTTTGGGGGTCTCCAGTGTCCATTCTTTCAAGGTGTCCTAGCCCCCTTAGTCTATTAATTTTAATAGACCGGACGATGTTGCATTTTTCATAGCATTGATACAACTGAAAATTGTAGCGTCTGCGCCATATCCCGCTTTCTTGTACTCTTCCGTATACGTGCCTAAGTATTCTTCTTTCAAAGCGGCCTAACAGTTTTTCGTCGCTTTTTACCATAATCCATGTCTCTGACGCGTATGTCAGGACAGGTTTAATCAGGAAGGTCACGAACAGCACACAAATAGCGGAACCACAAGATCTGGTGACAGAAGCACACACATTCGAAGGGGTCCCGAAGTTTATATATCTTGGAACACAACTAAATAACAGCAACCTAGTAAGCCTAGAAATTAAGAGAAGAATATACCTGGCGAACAGAGCTTACTTTGGACTAAAGCAGCTCTTAATATCACACGTAATTAGCAGACTTACTTTACTTTTTCGTGTCTGGATCTGACTACAGTTTTTCTGCCCAATATAGGGCTACGTCTACACCCTTTGTATTTGCGAGCCATAAATCATCGAGGGTGCACTGTGATGGGCAAAGTCTGCATACTCTCAGGTGCTCCACGTTCTGTATTTCCCCACATTCACAAAGTGCGTCGCTGTCTGTCTTGATGCCCCATTTAATGAGGTTCTGTTTTACAGGGGCAACACATGTGCGTATACGATTGAGTGTCCGCCAGGTTCATTCCATTAGGTCGTTCTGGATGTAGGGGGAACAGTTAATAATTAGCAGAAAAACCAAGATACTAATATATGAAATAGTTAAAATACCTTAATCAAAAACATGAAATTAGAAGATGGTTCCTGAAATTTTTGACAGAAATACTCGTCACATAAAGCGATCGTTTGATGCTGGACTGTGCTATTTTTAATTGCAACAAAGGATGTCTTACGCAATATTTTGGATAATATGCTATTTCTAATGTTTTGCTAAAAGCCGAAAAAGTGTATGTCTCACACACAAACCATATGACTTATTCAGCGTAAATAGAATGTGTTCCCATGAAACATATTCCCCTATACGCTGAATAAGTCATATGGTTCGTGTGTGAGATATACACTTCTGCTTTTAGAAAAACATTAGAAATATCATATGCAAAATATTATTCGCATCAAAGGAAATGCGTTTCCGTTGTCCTCGGACCGTAAATATTACACAGTAGTGCGAAAAATATGGCGATAAATATAATAATTATTTTCTAATAATTAAGAATGAAGTCTTGTTCTCTTGTATACGAGGAAACTCCAAATGTATAATTCTATTTCGAATCTGTACCTTATCCGTAAAATGAATAAAAGCATTGAATTTAGGTATATGGGGCGTCTTTTACATGATAATCTTTTTTCGTTATCTAACGAATGCTGATAACATGCTAAGTAGTATGAACGTTGCGTAAATCAGCTGAGATGATACACGATGTAGATTCCGAATGAGGACAATCTTCTATTATATAAGTATGATTTTGTAGCCTCACCTGATATCATGTCAATCTCTTTTTCTACGATTTTTTATGATCATATTGGTAATAATAACTTTGTTTACGGCAGCTCTAAACAGATTAGCGGAGGTCTCTTGATACCACTGCCGGAGATTTCAAAGCCAGGGTGTTCTTCTGCGGCCTGGGCCTCTTCTTCCGGCGATCTTGTCATGTATTATGATGTGTAGAAGGTTATATCTCTCTGGATGTCTTATTACATGGCTGAAATATTGTAACTTTCGAATTTTTATTGTTTTTGCTATTTCTGCGCCCTTATTCATTCGATGTAAAAGTACCTATTTAATTTCTTATTCAGTCAATCCACCTTATCCGTAATACTCTTTGATAGATATCAAATGCCTCCAATTTTATCATTAGTGTCTCGTCTCTGTAAGGGTCCAGCTCCTCATACCATACAGCAATGTGGAGAATATGCAGCAGCGTATTAATCTGATTTAATTCTTAACTTGATGTCTATATTAATAAGAATTTTCTTTAGTTTATAGAAGACGTATTCTTATTTCTATACTTGTATCCCAGTTATCGTTAACGTTGGCGCCCAAGTAGGTTATATTGTGGACTCTTTCCAACATTATTCCATACGCTTTCCATAACCATACTACTAATTTACTAGATAGGAAAGTTTAAACTGATATATTCGTAAATAAAAAATATAAACATATCTTCTACAATTTTAATTATATATAGATACAAGTTTAGATAGCAAAGTTTTTAATTGATATAAGATATTTTCGTTTAGGCATGGCACTCCAAATAGATTCCAACTAAATGGTCCAGCCGCGACAACTTTTCTTGTAAATTTATAGTAATTACTTTGATGGAAAAAGTAAATGTGCCCATCAATCGTTTGTGTTTGGCGACACAATTGTAACCAAATCGCCGCTCGTTGTTTGAAAAATGTATTGTAAAGTGTATTGATAATTGTGTAGGAACATAATCGACAAGAAGTTCAGGTTGAGATGAAATAATCATGTCGTTCAAGTCTAGTTTCCATATAAAAATGTCATAAGCAATATATAATCGGTAATTTGTAATAACAACAGGTAACTATTAGATAAATTTGGTCAACACACTATATAAACAAATAATAAATATATTAGGTGGACTCCGTTCACCTAATTACCTACGAAACTTAATCAGCCTGATCTTTCTTCTGGTCAAAGGTATAATAATTATTTAATATAATAAACAAACATTCAGAGGTATTGTTATATCAGGAAACTTATTAGGAGTCGAGAAATAAAATTCATTGATGAAACAAAACAATATATTTAACACCACTATGATATAGGCAGCTGAATGTACAGATAAGTGGGTTCTGAAGAGGTCCCAGTTGGCGTGTTTGTAGTCTCTTATTCTTTTGGGTGGGTTGGGAGGTAAGGGATTAAATATCTATTCTTTAACCAGCAGGGGTAGGTGATCCGACGTGATCGAGTCACCCAAAAAGCATTCGTCATCCAATAAGTCAATCACATCGTATGTACACACGATGTCGTCGACGGATGACATGCCCTGGGAACCCATAAAAGTAGGTTCACGGTTACGAATGCGATGTAGGGGGAGGTTAAGGAGCAGATCCGAAAGGTCATTGCCTGCACGGTTTGTAGCCGTGTCGCCAAATTGTATGTTCCTGGCGTTAAAGTCTCCAAGTATGATTGCCTTATTCAGGCTGGAGACATAACCAAGCAATGCTTTGGACAAGGGTTGAGCAGGATGTTTGTAATAAGAGACTAGTGTAAGTGTGGTGTCATTATCGAGGTGTATGTCAACTGCTAGGAAGTCTTGGATCATTTAGGATAACATGGGGAGGGATGGTGTGAGGAGAGAAAGGAATACCGTATTTAATGAGGAAGCCAAGGCTGCGGGGGCGGTGCAAGGTGCAGTATCCGGGGAAGATATAGTCACTTTTGGAGAGGGTGTCGGAGAGGGCAAGGATTTGTATATTGTGACGTTGTAGGATATGTTTGATGAAGGGACGTTTTCTCCCAACACCCTGGCAGTTTACAGCACCTAGCGAGCTGTCCATTACAGGGGCAGGAAGGAGATGGACGCTCTGTTGTTATGTGCCACAAGAGTGCTCCTGTGGCCGAACATCAGAGTTGAGAAGTGATTGGTGACATCTAATATAAGCTGTCGCCGATCAGGGAGGAGGTTGATAAGAATGAGGGATGTGAACTCCATAACTGCCTTCATGTCTGAGGACAGGTAATAGAGGGAATACGTTTTTCCGTGGTGATTGGTTGGGTTTCTTGAGGGGTTTTTGGGATTTCCCTTCTGTGGGGGCATTTGGCTGAATAAGCCGAATGGTCACCGCCACAGTTTAGGGCATTTAGGTGATTGAGGGGTAGGGCAGGAGGTGGATTTATGATCTTGGCCTCAAGTCGGGAATCGATACTGTTTTTGCGGACACTCCGCGATGGTATGCCTGTTTTGACTACATTAGCCGCATTTCTTGGGCACAGGGGGTACGGGGTTGGAATTCAAGGAGAGCTCGTCATGTAGTCGGAGCCCGTCCATGAAGATGCCTCTAGTCAACATCTCAGTGTACTTAAGTTTACTGGAGGTGACTAGTTTGACGAAGGTAGTGTTAAGATTGGCTCGAGATATTATCCGCCAAAGTCTTTCTACAGGGATGTCCATCTCGGTGAAGGTTTTGGTTAAGTCGGCATCGGAGTAAACCTTGTCTACGCCTTTGACGATCACCATGTAAGTAGGTGTGGTGGAACGTAGGTGGCCTTTTCTTACTGAAACCACCTACTATGCCTATACCGTGACCGACAGAATCTCCGTAAGAAAAAAAGAATCACTAACCTGCACAAAATAACCTGGATTATCCCAAAGTTCGCTGGAATCCTTTGTTCTCTTTGTTTTGCCTTGTTTTAGGCCACGTGGCCCCCAAGCGGTCAGAACTGCGGCTTTGCCTATTGCTGCCGTCTGACCCTGCGCTGTAGGGAACGCTCGCTCACCTAAAAATACTTCCGAGCGCTACGAATACTCACTGCGGACTCTTGCAAATGATAATTAATAATCATTATCTTCCTTCCTCTTTTATACCTTCGGTCGTTGGCTTTTGCTGACTCCTCATAGTCCGGGGGCTTACGGTCACATTTCTCCTCCCTCCTTTGGATTAGACTTCGTCCTCGAAGTCTTGTTTACCTCTGTTATCAGCTCTTCTAGTATTTGGATTTGGACAGGATGCAACTTTTCAAAGAGAAACTTGGAAATTCTGTTTCTCTTTTTAATTATGAAAAACAGTAAGAGAGCTGAAATAAATAGTAATATCGCAATGGGCGAGGTGCTTAGTCCTATTAACAGTTGGGGCAGAACATCTGTTGCTTCTAAGGGTTGAATTTGACCATGTGTCTCTGGGATTCTTAATTTTTCAATTTTCATTTTGTGATCTGGTATTAACTTTATCGGAACAATCTTTGGAATAGAAATATCTCGGGACGTCTTTTTGTCAAAATGGATGCCCTCAATGGTTATCGGTTCTTCTGTCATCAGGATGCTGGTTGATTTGATCTCTAATTGTTGGATTTTTATTGGATGAACTATTCCTAGCAATATGGCTTTACTAGTTTCTCGGAAAGAGTTCTCAGTAACTATTGTTTTCGTGCAGTTATCTACATTGGGTATTGTACATTGGGACTGTACTTGGCGGGAACATACTATACTATCGTCTTGTCCAATACAGGTGTCGAACCATTGACATAGTAATTTGTAGGTGGTAGTATCATAACATGATCTTTATTGGGAACTGGGTAGATTTTAAAGGCTGTGTATGGATTTTCATGGAGTATAAAAATTTTGATTATTATGAGCATTGTATTTGGTGTTACGCAAACTAAAGTTTTAGATGATTCTATAAGTTCGTATGGGTGATCATTATTGCTAAGTATTGAATTTCTGGGATAAATTTTATGAAGATTATTTTTCAGATTTTCCAGTTCTTTTAGAGTAAATAACTCTATATTTGAAATATTTAATTCGGATAAGGTAATAGTTCTAATAAGTTTCATTATGAATTCATTTATATTTTGTAGATTTATTATTTCATTGTGTAAGATAATGTAACTGTCAAAATCAGAGGATAACTTGTTAATGGCCGAGATAAGTATGGTATTATCGGTATTTATTTTCTCTAAAAGCTTATCGAATCTCGTATTAAAAGAATTTCCATAAGATATTTCATTATTAATTTTTTTTATGATTTCATTTTGTTTATTTTCTATAGAAACTATGTCATCATAGCCATGATGATTTCCAACCTTCGATAGAAGATGGAACTTAAAGAAGAAGAAGAAGAAACTATGTGTCACTTTAATAGATCTAAATCAGACAGAGTCGTCTGGATCATGAATACATGTACCCATGGTCTGGATTACCTGTAAAATACTTGATGGCACTGATGGCAGTGCCCATGAAATTAAAGAGTCCTCTTTTGTGTTTACGAGTTATTTTGTGGAGGTCTTTTTTTGTTTGTTCCAATAAGTGATTGTATTGGGAGTAAAGTAGTCAAAGATATTTGAGTTTTTCTAAAGAAATATGGAGGAAGTGTCGGTGATACTGGGAGATTTCTCTTGATTTTCCTATCTCTTCAATATATGTAGTATCCATTATTCGGAATCTCCTCCAGGGCGAGGATCTGTCTGTGAACAATTTTGATTGTGAATATCTCTATCCTTGACCTTTCTCATTCGTTTTACAAATTTAAGGTGTGTACTAGTTACATTTTGTTTGTCTGTTTTTCCGATAATTTTTGTTTTATATTGTTTCTCTGGGTGTATTATCGAATAAGGGGCTTGTAACTTAGGTTTATGTTTTTTCTTTGAAACGTATAATGATTCTGTAAGGTCTACTTCTGGCATGAGTTCGGCATTTTCATTTTGCTTATCTAATATGTGTTGATTCTTTTGTTTTTGTTTACTATATAATTCAGTAATAAAAGGTTGGAATTCGTCTTTATGACGTTGATTACATGTTTCATATACTGGGAGATCAAAATCAAAGTTAATTTCTTCTGCATATGGACCATATAAAATTGAAAAGGGATGGAAGTTTGTGGTACTATGAACTGATTGATTATGGATTAGAATTGCGTGTGTTACAATGTCATCTAGTGAATCATTTGGGTTTTCAGCTTGGAGTGTCCTAAGTTTCTCGATTTGAGTGGAGTGAAAACGTTCTACGGTAGAGTTTGAAGAAGAATTATTTACTGTCGTAAAATGGATTTCTTTTCTATGCAGGTTCAGAAAATCTTTAATAATCACAGCTGAATTGAATTCTGTACCGCTATCACATACAATCTTTTTTGGATAATTGTGGTGTGAAAAATAGTGCCTTAATTTACTTAGTATTGAAATGGAAGTTTTATCGGATATCTTGTAACATTGGCCATACTTGGAAAAGGAATCTATTATTGTTAAGTACATATTTTGGTTATAATGAAAAAGGTCAATATGTAGAATATTGAAGGGTTTTTGACCTAATAACGGTCGTAGTTGTGGGAGCTTATAGGGGTGTCGCTCATATTTATTTCTTAAGCAAATTTCACATTTATTAATAAAGTCTGAAATAGTCATTTGCATAGACGCCCAATAGAATTTTTGTTTTAGATGCTTGTAGGTCTCAATTATTCCATTGTGGTTTTCAGTATATTTTTTCACACATTCAATTTGTTGATCTTTTTCTTCAATATCTTGTAGTAATATATTGCAGAATATTGTTTTTACTATGGACTTTATCTTTTCTCTAAAGTAATTGCAGCTAAATGGTCGAAATTCATGAGTTATCATCATTGAAAATTTTTGATTTGGTCTTAAAATACTTTGTAGTGTATCTAATATTTCTGTTTTCCAATTTTTCGTGAGAGTTACGGTGTAGCAATGTTTATTAAAAATTCTTTTGTATTTTATTTCAAATTTATTACATTCCGTTTTAAAGATAATTTGATTTGAAGATAAATTGATCGGCTCAGGTGAAATCTCTATTCCTGTGATAGGGTTTTCAATGGAGGTATGTTGTGTATTACTGCTGTTTTGCAGATTTTCAAATACCGTAAGGAACTCATCAATGTCAAAATTATCATTTGAGTCTGGTGGTTCAGCACATTCTGAACTAGAACTCAGAGCATTTACTTGGATTCGACTAAGAGCGTCTGCTACTTGGTTTTATTTACCTTTTTTGTATTTTACTTCGAAATTATAGTCTTCTAATTTAAGTCTCCAGCGAGCTAATCTTTAGGTGGGGTCTTTAATTTTATAAATCCAAACAAGAGGATTGTGGTCTGTTTCTACAGTAAATTTTTGGTTATATAAATACATGCGAAAATGTTTGCAAGAATCTAAAATGGCTAATAATTGTTTTTCGATAGTAGAATAGTTTTGTTCAGCAGAATTTAAAGTTCTAGAATAATATGCAATGGGATGGTTATTTTGGGATAATACAGATTCTATAGCTATATTAGAGGCGTCGCGTCGGTAGTTAACACAAAGGGCTTTTCGAAATCTGGATATTGTAGAACAGGGGCATTGGTTAACAATTGTTTGCATTTTGCAAAACATTCTAGATAATTTGGATTCGTAGGGTCGATAATGGCTCCTTTTCAGGTGCATCTAGAGAATGGGGACGTAATATTTGCAAAGTTTGGGATGAATCGCCTATAGTAACCTATTAATACGAGAAATGATTTTATTTCTTTGACAATTTTTGGCAGAGGATAATTTTGTATAGCTTCGATTTTACAAGGATTTGGTTTTATACCTTCTGTGGTTACTATGTGGCCTAAGAAAGCAACTTTGTCAGGAACTCCGACTTGTCTAATTGAACTTTCAAATTATTTTTCCTGAATGTATCGAAAATGGTAGAAATGTGAACTAAATGTTCTTGTAAATTTTTAGAAAAGATAATAACATCGTCCATATATACAAAGCAAAATTTGTGGATAAAAGGTCGAAGAATATTGTCCATGAACCTCTTGAATGTTGCTGGACTATTCTTTAAACCAAAGGGTATGCACAGAAATTCGAAATGACCGTGTGGTACCGAAAAAGCAGTTTTTTGAATAGAGTTTGGATGAATCTCAATTTGATAATAACCTTGAGCTAAGTCTAACGTTGTAAAATACGTAGCATTCCCTAAGTTGTCCAAGATTTCATCTATTTTCGGTAAAGGGTATCTATCGTCTATTGTATTCTCCTTTAATTTTCTATAGTCTATCACCATTCTAAATTTTATTTCGCCCGAAGCATCGGCTTTCTTAGGAACTATCCAAACTGGGACAGAATACGGTGATATTGAATGCCTTATAATCTTATTTTTTAATAATTTATTTACTTGTTTACTTATTTCTTGTTGCATTACGTTAGGGTGCCTATAACCTTTAACATAAATAGGAGTCTCGTCATGAGTTTTAATTTCATGTTTTACGACCGAAGTGAATGAAACAGCATTTCCTTCGTCATAAAAGATATCTTTATACTTTTTACAAAGAGTTGTAATTTTTTTACTTTCTTCGCCGTTTAAGTGCGACGTTCGCAACTTTTGTAATTCTCCTGTCTGTGGGCCAGGTGATATATCAAACTCATCTTATCGCTGAACTTGCACCGTTTCATTGAATTTAGTTGGATAAGGCAGGTCAATGTCGTTAGTTAACCCATTTTCTGCCGTGTGAATAGAATGTGGTAATATAATATCATGTAAGTGGATCGCACGAAGGATAATGTCGCCATTTTCGAAAGAAATTCGAAATGGATTTTTATCTTGGGTTGTTTAAATGTTAATGTATCGTTGCGATAATTTATTATGACGCCAAATTTGTGTAAATTCCGTATTCTTTGAGCAAAGGAGTATTAATATTCAAATGAAATTTTTTTGTCGTTTTCATGGAAGTTTCCTTGAAGGAAATCCTCCAGAATCGATTAATACTTTGAGGTGTGTTTTGGGCGTAATAAAATAAGGCAACCGGGGGGAACTTTTCTGTGTTTTCTGCCGTTGGTGTACCAAGTGGTGTCGATATTTCAGAATGAGAACGTTTCTGTATGGTAATATCTGTATGTAGTTTTTGGAAGTCCATTACGTTTGATTCTAAACAGTATGATTTTGCTTTCAGCTATCGCATTGGAGGAAGGAATAGATTCTTGATAGGTTTGGAATGTAAGTATGGATGTATTTGACTGAATCGCCACATATTGGTACATGTTGAGGTTATATGACCAAATTGATGGCAGAGATAGCAGATTAGTCCAACAGAAAGAAAGATTCGGTAAAATGTATTATCGAAGTCAACGAGAATTGATTCAGGAATGACAAGATTGTCGACAGGTGTATAGTACACCTGTCTACGGAAGCTTAGGACGTGACTATATTGAGGGTCTTGGATTCTCGCTCTTAAGAAAGACATCGGTGAAAGTAGATGAAAGCCCTTCTCAGCAAGATATTTCTCGATGATGTGATGAGGAATAGTCGGACAAACATTGGACAACAGTAACCTATTAGCAGGAAAGACTAATCTTCTCGCTCTAATGACATTATCTCCTAGTTTTATTCCTCCGTGATCTGTTAAAAAGGTGTCAACAACTTCTTTGCTGGAGAGGTAGATGCAGATTCTGCTATTAGAAATTCTTGATGAAAAGAGTACATTTTTGGGCCGTACGAGTGATCCTACTGCTGTAACGTACTCTTCTAGTTTTAGTGTGTCTACTGCTGGGATAATAATGGCTTGTTCCTTGGAAGGAAATGTAGCTGCTTTATGTTGAGTAAGAGGGTTTTAGTCGATCGAGTAACATTGCAGAACCCCTGTAGTCAGTAGTACCGGCCATCGCATAAAATTGTTAAGTACCTACTTTTAATTTTAATTTTTTTGTTACGTTTCATTATATTGTAATTGGGTCGATACGACTCTGTGTTAATTATAAAGTCTTTAACTTATCGAAGATAAGCCAAAAAACAAGTTATTGTTAAACACTTTTTAATTTAAAAACTGTATGACTGGATTGAAATTCGTAATTATGTGTGATTTTGATGAAACCGTATATATTTTGATAAAAGTACTTACGGATAATTAAATCACCACTAATAACTAAACTACTAATTATGTTTCTTATAATTAATTTAAAGATTTACTATAGGAAAACGATGAAAAACTTCGAGACCAAGTTTTAGGTGTACCTAATCAACTAAGTTCAGGCTCTTCACATTTTTTTACACATTTATCCCAAATTTCAGGAGTGGCAGTATCCATTACTTGTTGCCATGTTTCCAAGACTGCCTCGTCAGTGTAACCATTGTATCCAATATGGTTATCGTGATATGTTTTGCATATCCCCCAAATACATTCAATTGGATTGAATTGGCAATGATAAGGTAGTCTTAACACACGATTCAGAAATATGCATAAAATTTTTGAAATTTAGAGATTCAGAGAAGAAAATTTCTAGAGAAATTTCTTAAGAAAGTTAGAAGCTTATTTGAAAGTAGGAAAAACATTGTTCCTGTTCTGTAAAACTAATAGAACGACAAAGTCGAGAGATCATTTTATTTATTGAAATATAGAAAACCTGGACTATAATCTCAATCTCGGAACCATTTAGCCTTAAGCACATTAAGTTTTTATTGTCACTATTTCATTTTGTTCATAAACTTTTTGTAGTAAAGAAACAATTCAAAATCAAAGTTATTCAATCAAACAGCTATAGAGCGTTTCACGTTAAGAAAATAACATTAGGCTTATGGAGATCAGTGTTGCCAAAACTCTCAGGAATGCGGTTTACTAGATTGTCGATATATTTTTCGAATTTCCATTTTCAATTAACATTTAACTGTAAAGTCAGAATAACAATTTAACTGTAAAGACATAAAATCACTGACATACGCACACCGTATTATTTTAAGTTGCAATTAGTAATTAGATATATGCATTCCAAGCGGTCCGTTTATTTGCTTTTAAATCTTTAATAGCCGGCAAAGTGCATGATTTAACTAACCAATATTTTCTACTGATTTCTATGATTCATGGTATATGATATTCTTACCGAAAAACAAATAAACTGTCGTTACTATAATTAAAATAAGATAAAATAAAATTATCTTTTGTAAATACTATTTATTTAATTAAAATCATTTTCCCTACTTTTCATCTCTTGTTTCGAATGGGCACTTTTGGTCAATTACGTTAAAAAACGTTAATTTAATTCATGTCTGTGAAAACGAAAATACAAATTATACAACCCTGAATCGTGCTTGTGTTCATCGTGGCATCGCTGTGTTTCTATCGTCCATAAGAAATACATGGCCCTATCTCCGCAATGTTATTTTCTTAACGTGGAACGCTGTATAGTTACACTTAAAATTTTTTTAAAATCTTAGTTATACCTACACAATTTCAAGTGTAACTTGTCAAAAAATTGAAGATTCTTAGTCAGTTTAATCCCTAAAACAACACACGTCTTGAAAGAAAAGCCTTACAAGCGTGAAATTTGTTTTAAACAATTTAGCCAAGCAGGTCATTTGAAAATACATTTGAGAGAGAAAAAACCCTGGGAAAAAATCTTAGAAGTGTGAAATTTGTTTTAAGCAAGAAGGTACTGTGAAAATACATTTGAGAGTGCACACTGGGGAAGAATTTTAAATTATCGAAAAAAAAAAGAATTTTTGAATCAGCAATTCCTCTTGTACTGAACATGAACGTCTAATCCACACACTTTGTCCTTCTGTGAGCAAACAATTCAACGTTTAGTGAATTCTGCTTCGCAATGATACAAAGAGCAGACCAAAAGCTGACAAATGATTAGCGACCACAAACTAGTTATATGTATGGGAGTATTTTCGGGATGCTCTTTGTGAAGTTAAGTGCCAAAAAACGAAAATAAGAGACAGTAATCAGCAATATAAAACTTAACGAAGGGGTATTCATGTAGTTCAGTGTTTTCCAAACCTTTTTACTCCACTTACTTTGTGGTCTTCGGAGTAAACTCTTTGTGGTTTCTTACTAAATTTGTGGTTTCCATCAACGCCGTAATGTCAAATTTTTTGAAATTTATTCGATGCGCTCAAGTCTGTTTAAAAAAAAACTTAATCACTACCTCGAAATATATTTTTGTTAGCTGATGCATTGTTTTGCAATTTGATGTTATATTAAAATTTAATTTTTTGTGTGGGCGATAATTGAAAAATAAAAACAAAAGTTTAATTCGTATTTTATTGAAAATTCTCAAAAAGATGAATTAATACCCAATTAAAGTTCACTGCTAACCGATGAGAGGGATCTCAGATGCCAATTATTCAGTTTATGTTAAAAAGTTATCAAAAACGTTTTTGCAACAATTCTAAATGTAGGTTAAGAAAAGGGTACAGCTTTTTGAAGCCAGAACTGTTGACGTCCCATTGTGAACTCTTGAAGAACATGATTATGTTCTTCGTTAGTGCTAATAGTCCAGTCATCAAATGACTTTGACCTCTAAAAATCATACGAACACGGTGCATTTTGCTGAGAATGTTAAAATTTTGAGATTTTTTATGATTGATATGAGATCAATAAAATTTATCACTTTCATTGACCGGTCATAGTGGAATTTCCATTCTTAGTTGTACCATGTACCTTATACGCATATATATGCACCGTATAATTAGTCTAATGAGTCACACACTAAAAATATTCTTAAAAATTATCCATTTAAGAATTTTCAGAAAAGTGGAACAAGACATCACTGAAACCTAATTTGGATTTGGGAATGCTATGGGTACATGAGAGGCATTATTTGGAATTAACGTCCTTATGCAAAGATGTATGGATGTAAACCAACCACTCTATGTTTGTTTTATTGATTACAATAAGGCGTTCGATAAGGTCCGACACAACCGTCTTATACAGTTACTTAAAGATAAACACAATGACAAAAAAGACTTAAGAATAATAACTCATCTCTACTTTAACCAAACAGCAAAAGGCAGAGGAGGCAAAGAACTTTCGGAGGAAGTAGAGATAAAAAGAGGCGTAAGGCAAGGTTGCATACTCTACCCCTTATGGAAATAATTAAAAAATCACTCGAAAATGTAACAATTGGAATAAAAGTCAACGGCAGACTCATCAACAATATCAGATATGCCGATAATACTATACTAATTGCAGAGAATATACAAGATCTACAGATACTTTTAGATAATGTAGTAAATGCTAGTGAGGAAAGCGGACTAACGCTTAATGCTAATAAAACAAAATTTATGACAATTTCCAAAACACAACAAGACATTTTAAACATAAGAGGGACTCCAATAGAAAAAGTAAAAAAATACAGATATCTTGGTACAATTATTAATGAAAATAACGAGTATACAGAAGAAATAAAAATGAGAATTGGTCAAGCTAGAGCAACATTTAATAAGATGAGAAAAGTATTATGCAGTAGAGACCTTAGTTTGCAACTCAAAGTTCCAATATCTCGGCCACGTTAAGAGAGGGGATAAATATGTGTTGCTACAAACCATAATGCAGAGAAAAATACAGGGAAAACGAAGTATTGGAAGAAGACGCATCTCCTGGCTCAACAATCTAAGAAAGTGGTATAATTGCAGTTCCGTCGACTTGTTCAGAGCTGCAATCTCGAAAGTGAAAATAGCTGTGATGATTACCAACCTCCTTAGAGGAGACGGTACCTAAAGAAGAAGCAGATGGCAAAGGATCGCACTTCATGGAAAATGACACCACGAAGACGCTTTTGGGTGAAATTTGTAGCTAAAGGTGTGTCGTTTCGAAAAACGAACTTGTGTAATTGAGAAGCAGTTTTAGGTCGTGTTGAATGTGAAAGTTTAAATTCAGCGTTTTTAGGCATATTTCAAATGCCCCACATTTATTGCCAAAACTCAAAACCGAAATTTGATGCTATAGGTTTTGAAGATTATTCTCTAACAATGGAAATTCCATAGTGACCGGTCAATACAAGTGGTAAATTTTATTTATCTCATGAGAATCATAAAAAATGGCAAAAACGAAAGTTGTACTTTTCACCTTTAAAAGGCATTTTGATTTTGGTCGATAGGACACTGTGACCAAAAGATATCGAATTTTGACCATCGAGTTGATACAAATTTTATTTAAATTTGATTCAAAATCGCCGGTCGCTTCAAACATTGTTTCTAAGAGAACGGTTAATTTTACACAAAAAGTGCTAATAAAAATTTTTGTTCAAAATTACCTCGGGTAAATTTTTTATTTGAAACATTTTTTCCTACGGCGTACAGATTCTTGGTAAATCTTTTTTTTCCGTTTTCCCCCCTACGAGAGGGAAGCCGAAGGGTAGAAGTGGTAAACTGTTTTGCATATTTTTGTGGTCCCAAAATTGACATTTTCAGCCAAATTCAGCTTGTTCGTATGATTTTTAGAGGTTCAGTGGTATTTTCGTCTCTGACGAGTGGAGTATGTATAATTACGATCAGTTATTCTTTTATTATAACATTCATTTCAAAAAATTTCACAATATGGGCTGATAATTCACTGTGGTATTTCCATAGTCAAAACGTCCTTCACGAACTTTAAGAACGTCCGTTTTGGGGCTAAAGACGTCCTATTTTGGTTCAAATGTCATGGTACCAAACGTCCTAAAAGGATGTTTAGTGAACGCCCAGCGACGATAACTGGACCTTCATCGAACGTCCATAAAACAAAAAATACGTCCGATGGATTTACTTGACAGACTTTTGGGATGTACCTCGCTTACCAATGCAGTGAAAAGACAGAAGCTTACAGATCGTTCGCCGTTTAACATGTGTAATTTTAAAATTGGCATTTTGTAGTGTATAAAGTCAAAAATACAGATTACAGTTCCCTTTTCTGAATATAATTGCTAAATTAACAGGCCTTAAGTGGCATAAACACTAAAGGAGCACTTCGAGAATGGATAGGACAAAGACAGTCCTTGAAAGTTATGACACACAGCAGTGTCTATTTTCTGTAACCCTGTAGCTGAGGCTAGGTAGCTTGACTACTCTGTTAAATAGGAAACTTAGCTAAAAACCCTGCCTTTCCATTTCAGAGTTTGTCTTTGATTCTAACATTAACCGATGAGGTACAAATACTCTGAAACCTGTTACAGTATCAACGACGACAGAGAAAATATAGGTGCATGTCTTCTGGTGAATTTTACGCTGAGTTCTATAAAAACAATTACAGAAATTTGTTTCTGAAAGTAATGGGATTATTCAAATGTACAATAATAGTTTACCTTTACCCAAAATTTATCAAAAAAAAATAAAATCTAAAATTTTAATTATTATTAGATTTCATTTAGACACCTTTAATTATTTTGTGAAAAAAATCTATTTAATCAAACTGCTTTGAATAGTCGAAAACGCAGAGGTTACGTTTCTAGGCTAAACTCACGAAGATTTATTATTTCCGATAAAAAATAAAAACTAAATATATCGTTAACTTAATTTTAATAATTTAAAATCTCACAACAAATGTACATATTGTAAAATAAATAATACTTATCTCGAATTCATCTACAAGTATTTAAAATCGCGACTAGACTGTTATTTAATCATAACAGATAAAACTAAGCAACTTTTTTTATTAACCATGATATTACATATTACAAAATTTAAATATCAATAAATAACGAGGTAGTACGTTTTTATACTATCGTCAATAGTTCTCTACATGTTCCAGGATAACTATAATGTAACTTACAATATCACTGGATTTATAACTGTATTCATTTATTGTAAATTGGTGATATATTAAAAAATTTTAAATCCGTCAATTCACTAATTTCCTAGTTCTTCCTTTCATAGTTAACAAGAGGGCTCTGAAGCATTATTATAAGACTGACTTCATAAACAATTTGATAAATAAATATGCTTCTAAAAACTTTAAATTTTTGATCCACTTCGTTCTTTCTATTATTATGGTATCTGAAGATACATAACACTTTCGTATCCTAATATTAAAATAATAACTAATTCCTCTAACAATCCAATAACATTCGATCAAAAAAATGATGTTGATGAGCTGCTCTGTCACAAAATGAGCTCATTCTCTCTAGATAATACATAAACTAAAGCAAAAAATGACTTTCCTCGAACTATCATAAAAAATCTGCCTTGTTATTATCTACAATGATTAAATTTCGCCACAAAACTGCAATGAATCTTCTAAGCAGTTTTTGGTATTTCCAGATTGCTAATAACTGCGTAGGTAAACTGCTGAGTAGTAGATTGTCCCCCGACATCTTTTGTCTTGATCTTACCGTCCCTCAGAACTTTCTCGATGGCATTGCGAATCATTTCGCCGTAGAGTGGAAGATTTACATGCCTAAGCATTTTAGATGCGCATAGTAACATGGCTGTTGGATTTGCAACGTTTTTGCCCACAGCTTCAGAATATGTGTGACGCGCACCCTAAAAAAATAAAGATGAATAATACTGAATTTGTGAAACGGCGATAATAAAAGTCGAATGAGTAAGTCTAAATACAACTCGGCATATAAATATACTGAATGAGAAAAAAAGATAAACACCTACATATATTTATCCAATTTTAATAAATTTTTCAGTGTCTCTAGTAAAATGATTAAATTTTCAGCTTTATTGGTCAACTTACTGCAGACACTGGTTCAATAATGTGTTGGGGATCCACAATTTCTTATATACTCATTGAAAAACATTGGCATCGTTCTGATGAGGTGGTCGATATCCTGTTATGCTATTTCATTTCAGACTACTGCAACTTCGTGAGTAAGAGCAGCTAAAGTCTGTGGAGGGTGTTACATATTCAAGAGCCTGCGACCTATCATGTCCCAGACATGTTCAATTGAAGACAGATCAGGCGATCGTGGTGGCCAAGTTAAATGGTTGATCCACGAAGGCTAACGATTCTCTGGCAACGAGCGAACTAGCATTGCCTTACTGAAAATTCGGGTTTTGATTGGTGTTTAAGTGTGCAATAATATGAGGCTCCATTACGTCCTGAATATAGCGTCGTGCTGTCATATTGACAGCTTAATACCATAACTCCCACGGTGTGATGAACGTGCTGCTTTTTGTCAAATTTGTGGTTCACGTCTTTAACTACATCGCCTTCTCACTCTTGCCCGACCATCGTGAATGACATAAAACGTTTGTACCGATGTTCAGCTGTGCCAGGTAACACCCAATGTGGGCGAAAAGAAAATGGGTACATTTGGTGATGTACCGGACGCATACCAACCATACTTCCATGCTCTTCAAACCACCTCGAGCGATGGCTCGAGTTCTATTGAATGTGTGTCTTAGAGCCAGAGGTCTTAATAGGCTATTTTTTAAATGGCGATGACTGTTTTGTACTGTTGTGCATAATAACGTATGTCCCTAAAGTTTTAGGAAAATTTTAGATTTAAAAGTATTATTGGTAGGAAGCATTGGATCAAGTTGCCATTGGAAACCAAAGTTAGTAAACAACTTAAACGATATAAACAACGTCAGTTTTGACACATACGGTTCGTTAAGGTGTCTTAAAAACTTAATATTCGTCAAAGTATTTATCGTTTAGTTGGACATGTACCAAAACGCGATATTGTAAGAATTTTTACTGCTCAAAATATTTCTGTGTCAACGATTTACCAGACAATTAAAGAGTGCGAAAATAGTATACCATCCCTTAATTTGCCCAAAAGAGGAAGACCAAGAGTTTTAACTCCTGCTCTGGAACAGAGATTAATTCGGAGTATGGAGAACCAATTAGGAAAGTCTTTGTGAGTAGAACAATTTCTAGAAAGAATTTAAAACGATATAAAAAAAGCTCCTAAATACACACCAGCCCAGTTAAAAAAAATTCCTAGATGCTGCCGTGCATTAGACCGTACCAGACTGGCCGTGCCAGACTTTATAAAGAAGCTTATCACGCTAATTCGGTATAAAACTTGGTGATCAAGATAAACCTTGGGCTCCACACAAAGTTTGCTTTCAGTGTGTCGAATTACGGAGAAAATGGACAAAAGTTACACGTAACTCTTTACCTTTCGGCATTCCTACGGTATGGAGGGAACCAAAAAACCATGGAGACGACTGCTACTTTTGCTCCTGCGATATCAAGAGTTTCAATTCAAAAAATAAACACAAAATTCAATATCCTAATTTACCTTCTGGTAAACGACCTGCATCTTATGGACCAGAAATCCCTATTCCTCTACCTTTTCTTCACACCATTCAACAGTAATCATCAGATCAAAGTTCAGATGAAAAAACCGATGAAGACGAATTCAATCCTGAGATAGACCAACCTGAAAAGTTTATCCAATCTGAACTAAATGACTTAGTGAGAAACTTGGGTCTATCGAAGGATGCTGCACAAATCTTAGGATCACAACTGAAAGATAAAAATCTATTCGCTCTAGGTACCACATTTTCGTGGTATAGGCATCGTGAAAGAAAGTACGCGGAATATTTTTCTGAAGAGGGCTCACTGGTGTATTGTCATAATATTCCTGAAGTAGTCATGAAACTGGGAGATGACAATTACGATTCCACATCATGGCGGTTATTTATTGTGTCCTGTTGCACAATAGTAATACGTATCCCTCAGTGCCTGTTGCTCACTCCGTGCATGTCAAAGAAACATATGAGAATCTTGAGCTGTTGCTAAATAAAATAAAGTATAGCGAATATTGTTGGCAACTCTGAGGATATCTTAAAATAATATCCATGCTTTTGGGTCAGCAGTCTGGATTCACAAAGTATCCATGTTTTTTGTGCGAGTGGGATAGTCGAGCATGAAATTTACATTACGTTAAGAAAGAGTGGCCACTCAGGGAAAGACTTGTACCGGGCCAAAAAAATGTGCAACGTGATACACTAGTTGACCCAAAATTAGTTCTTTTGCCTCCTCTTCACATAAAGTAAGGATTGATGAAGCAGTTTGACAAAGCTTTAGATAAACAAGGTCACTGCTTTAAATAACTGTGCGACAAATTTCCTGCACTTTCTGAAGCTAAACTTAAAGAAGGAATTTTTGTAGCCCCTCAAATTCGAATCTTGAAATTGGACAGATTGTTCCAGAATACAATGACCCAGGACGAATCTAAAGCATGGAGTTCTTTCGTAGAAGTCATAGACGGTTTGCTTGGAAACAACAAGTCTCCAAAATATAAAGAAATTGACATGGTCGAAAATTATAAAAAACTGGGATGCAATATGAGCACCAAACTTCATTTTCTGGATTCCTACGTTGACCATTTTCCCGAAAATCTTGAAGCTGTCAGCGAGGAGCAGGTAGAATGATGGGATAGGGTAGGAAGATGGGATATAAAAATGATGGCTGATTACTGCTGGACCTTGAAAAGAGACTCGATTACAAAAATCCATAAAAAGAAAACCACAAAACGCAGCTTTCATGGAAAAAGAGAACGGTTTTATTAAAAAAAAACCAAATATTGTCTAACGTAGGTTATACTGAATTCTTTTTTTTAAGAACAACTAAAGTTTGCAGTGAAATTTTGTATTAAATAAAGTTTCAATAAATATTTTCTCAGTATTTTTGGCCGATTCTGTGAAAATTTTCAAACACACTTTTCTTGAAAACCTGATGTGCTGGAAAAAAACTAAGTACAGATTCGTGATCAGCACATCCCATTTACTATAGGACACCTATTAAACTTAAAACACTTTTTCATGAAAAAAGAATGTAGGCCTGTCTAATGTAAACAAAGCATTAACCTATTCGTAAAGAAATAAATATAGTGTTAAAATGATAGTAGTGCCAAATATTTAATAAACCCTCTAATATCCCTTAAATAACACCTGACGGCCTTTTTAAACTACAAGCAGAAGTTTGTAAAATTCTTTTTCTTTGGCCTGTAATACCTTTCCGGTAGGTTGTAACAAGTTTCTTTTTCCATTTTCGAATAAATCATTATTCGACTTTCTAGGGTATCGCAGAAGGTTCTGGCCCGAAAAAAGGAGTACTAACTCCTTTTTTAGCTAGACTATTAGCAATTTTGTAGCCATCAATTTCGTTATGCCATGGCACCCATAACATAAAGCTTTTGTTGTGCTTCACCAGTTGTTTAAAGAAGTATTTGCAGTTCCAAGCTGTTGCAGACTCATAAATTATAAACTTCATAGTCTTTAGCGTCGCTTGGCTGTCAGAAGTAATAAATATTTTGAGCGAATTGTGGTGCCTTCTTTAGTATAAGAATTTATTGCTACTACTTTTGCTTGAAAGAATGTAGGAGCGTTTCCCAGAGCTATTGATAGTCTTCTCTTTTATGTACTTTTGAACCATCAGAATAATAAGTTAGGGCCTTCTTGTGATTTAAACGAATTCGTTTTATGTTAACTCACACTCATTTACAATTATATTTAGATTAAGATAGCATTCAAAATCTTGTTTTGCAGCTGTAATATTTATAGACATATTCATGATGTTCCAACCCTTAATATGTCCAGATATGCCGGGGATAAAGCTAGATACAATACCTAGGTGATCTAGATTTACAATTCTCCTTACATATATTTATAAATCTTCTCTTACCGGTTCAAAGACAACACAGTTTGCAGAATAGGAAGCACCAGCAACTACTCCCGCACCTCCTACTAGTCCAGAAGCCAAATTATCAACAATGTTACCATAGAGATTGGGAGTAACCATTACGTCAAATTGCTGAGGATTGGATACCATCTGCATGGTACAATTATCAACAATCATTTTTTCAAATTCTATTTTTGGGTATAATTTTGCCATCTGAAACATATGTACATGTTAGTTATGAGTAATAAGCTATCGTCAATATAATATATTTTTAACAAATACTGTATCAAATATATTATACGGAATAATTTACAATCCCTTTCCACTAACGAACTTATTTTTCTCCTTTTATATGCTTATGAGGCCCTCCGAAGTGTTCATATGCTTATGAACACGGAGAAGTGAAGTTTTATTAATGTACACTATAATCTCATGGAACCTATATGTGAAAAGCATGATAGAACAAAAGTTTATTAAGTTTAAGGAAAAATAAATAATGGGCGAGTGGGAGAAGGTGAGAGGAAGAGAGAGAGAGAGAGAGAGAGATATGAGTCCCGCAGAGGGAAGAGATATACAAGCGCCGCGCTAGAATATAAGACTGCTGAAATTTGCATAATTTGGTTGGTTCTCAGGATCGTTTGTTTTTCTACATTTATACTTCTCCTTCTGAGTCCATTGTTAAGAGCGTAGGCGCAAAATTTCGGGGCAATGCTTTTTAAATGCATTCATTTTTTTCGAATCCTGAGAAAACTAATAAATATTTTTGAAAAATGTAAACGCAGAATGAAAGATTACATTATTACCGAGGGCCAAAAGTCCCTTAGAATAAACAAAAAGATTCTTTTTAATGAGATATTTTCAATTAAAAATTACACTCTTCTCTTTTCTTCTCTTCTTTTTCATCCCTGTAACTTAATAAAATAAACATTATAGAAGTTTTCAAGGACTTTCGGCCCTTGATAATAATGTAATATTTTATTCTGCGTTTACATTTTTCAAAAATATTTATTAGTTTTCTCAGGATTCGAAAAAAATTAATGCATTTAAAAAGCGTTGATCCGAAATTTTTCGCCTACACTCTTAAATTTTCTTAACATTTATGTACGTGAAATAGTAGCTGTCTAATATGTACATGTTCCACCATCTATTTAAAGATTCTGACTGATAAAATTACTAAATCGCAATGAACAAAGAGTAATTACACGTGCCCATCTTTAAAAGTGCTAGACTTTCAAAGGATGATATGACTTTAATATACAGTACAAATAATAGTAATATAGGACACACTTAATGCAGAAAGGGTAAATATTCCAAGTAGATAGTAGGAAGATAAATGAAACTCATATAAGAATTATTTAATACTCTGCATCGACACTATATTATTTAACTGTTAAGTAAGCGAGGTTAAACACTTACAGGTATAGACACAGGGGGCTGTGTTTTCTCAATATTTAAATTTTTTTAACATAACCAACAAAATTATTTAAACAGAACCAAAGTCCCAGAGCGCTGGCGAACTCTGGGGGATTATAGCTTTGGAATGGTATGTGCGGGCTGTCGTACCTAGCAGTATTTTGTTCCAACTCGTGGGAATAGAATGAACAAAAGATAAAAAGACCCAAAAGAGGAAGAAATTAGTGACTTTTCTGAATCCGTAATAAAAATGTAGAGAGAACGACTACAATTAATAGGTCTCAGGGACTACAGTAATTATTATAACATTAATTTGAATGTTATCATTTTTTAATAAAAATTACAATGTACTTAAATTTTACCCTTTTTATTATTTTTTGAAAATCAATAAACTGCTAAAGATAAACTATACACAATCTCAACCCAAGATACAAGAAATGGTGCAGTATGATATATATTTGGTTACATCAAACTAACAACGAGAGCTCCAAAGATAATAATGAGGTCTTTAATCAACACCAAAAACCCAAGTCAACTACCGAAATACTGACTCGATAATGAAGTAGAACTATTTGTTGTATAATGGAAAGGGAAACTATTATCCAAAAGAAATCAGAGATGTAATAGCAAAATAAGGTAACTTAAATAAAGCTAATCATCAATTAAAACGAGAGATACAAAATTTAAAGAATTCAACTTTTACTACCTATCTAAATCATCCAAAAGGTGATAATAGTATAGATTACTTATTAGGAAAAGTAAAAAAATAATTTAAAGATCAATTAGCCACTCCCCATAAATCAAAATGGAAAATGGTAATTGGGACAGAAGCGATAAACAGAATGCTCAAAGATTTGTCGTACATCTAGAAAACATGTTCACACCCAATGATAATCAGGGAGATTAGTCTTCCCACCACTACAAAAAAACACAGTACCTTCTGCTCAATTACATATACAGGCAAAATAATTAACAAAAGTAGCCAAACACATAAAAAGGAAAGGAATAACACCAGCTTTCAGAACAAACAACAACTTAAGCAAATATATTAAGAACAAGAAGAGCCAAAGAAAAAGCACTTAAACAGTCGTGTATAAAAACTTACAGTAGAAGACTGCTCAAAAACTTACATCAGCCAAACTGGTAGAACCTTTAACAAACGTTTTGCAGAACACAAAAGTGCTTTCATTAACAGAAAAACAGATTCTATGTACACTTCATCTTCTAGATCATAATCATTCTTTTAATGACCAATTTCAATTTCTCCATATTCAAAATAAAGGCCTTAACCTATCTATATTAGAATCTATGGAAAATAGTAAATTTAAAATACATGTATAATCCTGAATGACCAACTTGAGACAACCAGCTCTCCCCTCCTCAAATTATTCAGCTAAATACTAAAGTGTAGACGAATAGTAAAAATACATCATTTGAGAAAGGCACTCTGCCGAAACAGCTGTAGTGATAATATTATAATAAATTTTGTGGAAGGATTGAAAATAAAAGTTTTCAGTGTTTCATTGTTACATAACACTTATCTGAGCACATTTCTTGAGATTTTTTTAACACAAAAGAAATAATAATAGAGATGTTAATTGCCATTAATTTTTAGACAGATAGGACAAGCATTGAAAACTTTTTTTGTGACTTCTTACAAAAATTATTTACATCAAGCAAAAAGAAAGTCCTATTTGAATAAAGATTAATAAAGCAACAATTAAGTAGCTTTTAATATAAACTTACCTCCTCGCAACTTCTTAAGAATAGCCCATCTCCCAGTTTCATAATATTAGCTTTGTGGACAGCTGTAACCTTCTTCCTGTTGTTTTTAGTAGCATAGTCAAATGCAAATTTAGCAATTCTTTGCGATTTCTTAGCAGTAACAATCTTTAAACATTCTACTACGCCTTTTACACCTTCATGTTCCAGAGCAGAGTATTCCCCTTCTGTCTGCTCTCTTATAATAACACAGTCAATATTGCTGTGCCTTGATTTGACCCCAGGTAAAGATTTTACATGGACAACGTTGGCATATAAATCAAGTGCATTTCTGTAAGAAAATAAGTAGTTAATACCTACATTGATAATTTTAAATATAAAACATACACTCTCAGTAAGTCAGTAAGTGTAGGTTTTTGTAGTCTGTGTTTTGTAGTGATATATTATATTTGGTGTTTATAGGCCGTAATTTTGAAATTTATGTTTATTCCAGAGGGCCTGCGTAGCGCAAGCGGTAGAATGCTTGCCTCGCATGCCGGTGGTCCGGAGTTCAAATCCTACCGCCGGCAAGAACAACTAGACATTTTTAAAAATGTCTATAGGCCCCAGGTCGACTAAGCCTGAATAAAATGAGTACCTTGGGTAAAACCAGGGGTAATAATAGGCGGTTGAAGCGTAGCACTGGCCATGTTACCTTCCTTGTATACCGTAGGCCCTAGATATAGCAGACTACCCTGCTATACTCCCAAAGCCGCGAAGCGGTATAAAACGGGAGACTATTATTATTATTATGTTTATTCCAGAAATGTTATCTACAACTGCGGCAGACATCATGAAAACTTGTATTAGAATTTTGGAGCCTCAGGGCAGACTTACTTTTACTTTTGTAATCTGGAGGTATGGGGAAGGTAAATTTATAAATTTCATAAATTTGATAAAATTTCTAAACCCAAAGATCCAATTTGCCATCAAAATTTTATGTTTAGAAAACTAACGCACAAAGACCGTTATTTAACCCTAGAACCACACGGTTACGTAGGATCCGATATCGAGTCTGACATTTTATGCGTATAAGGTAGTGAGGTGAGGTTGGCGTCTACTGCCGTCTAGTACCCTCTACCCTCCTAAGTAGTCGTTCTCTTGATGCCCACGAAGTAAGGTGAGTCCAACGTTTTTCGTTCGGATTTTATTACGCGTTGATGTCGGATACGACGTTACCGTGTGGTTTACGTAATATATTTTTTTTTTTAGAAAATGGAATTTAATCGAAGATATTTATCTAAAAAGGAGATTTTGGAAGAAATTTCTAAAATAGAAGATGGAGAAAGCGATTCTTCCATAGATGGCAATATAAGTGAAATTGAGGACAATATTTTATCGGATCATGACTATGAGGATATCGAGTATGTACCCTCTGACTGTGACGAAAATGACGAAAGTATGGACGTGCCTTTAGCAAATGAACCACTAGATGAGAGAAACTTTTTTTTGGGTACAGACAATTAAACAATTTGGACTGACATTCCATTGAGTAGTATACACGCTCGAACTCCTTCGAGAAATATTATTACCCACCTTCCAGGAGCAAAGAGTAAAGCCAAAGGTCTTACTGACGAAATAAATATTTTTTATCTTTTTATAACACATGAGATGATTGAACTGATTGTTCAATATACTAATGAAGAAATTGAGAGAAAATCATCGTCATATAATTCAGAACAGTCTTACATATCTTCAACAGATGTTACAGAAATAAAGTCCTTTATTGGCTGGCTATATTTGCTTGGTGCACTAAAAAATTCAGATTTTTTTGAGTTTTTGTTGAAAGTGTTCCGCTTCGATTCTAAGATCACGAGGGAACAACGAAGGAGAACAGATAAATTTGCTTCATTCAGAGAATTCTGGAGTTTATTCGAGAGTAATTGCAGAAAAAATTCCACTCCATCGGAGTATATAACCGTGGATGAGACTTTGTTAAGCTTTAGGGGAAGATGCCCGTTAAAAATGTATATACCAAGTAAACCAGATAAGTATGGACTCAAAATTATTTCTCTTCTCTTCTCTTCTCAAAAAAGGGGGACGTCGACGTCTTTTATCAGCTCTGTCATTGAAAGACCACCAAAAGAAAATCCAACCGATGGCCTATGAGGTACTTTTTTTGGAGTTCTTGACGCTGCTGCTTTGAATGCTTTTGTAATTTACAAACTGAATGTAGATACACCTGTTTCGAGATCTCAATTTTTAAAAAACTTATAGCTCGCCTTATCGGCTACTCACATGGAGCGAAGAATTCAAAATTGCTGGATAAAGATGTCCCTTCTGCTACAAATACAGCTGCTGACGCTCAACAAGGAAGCTCAAAAAGACCAGGATTGTGTGCCTTCTGTGATCGGAGAAAGAGAAGGAGAGGAAATTACAGTTGTGGCCATTGTAATAAAAGTGTGTGAGCACAAACGAATTGTTTGCCCCCAGCATTATAATTAATTAATAAAAATTTTGTAATTTGTTATTTTGTTTAACCGTTTTTGTTGTTTTTTTGTTCCATTTTATAACTTGGAATATGAAGAATTGTATTACTTTTGTTTAATCGTTTATGTACTTCTAATGTATTTTATAAATTTTTTTATATATCAAATAAACGTATTTTTCACTAAAATCTATTGTGAGTTTGGTTATTTAGTTTACAATTGTCTGTTTTGTACATTAAAGTAAGTTTTCGATATAAAATAGCGGTAAAATTAGAATGATGTAGTATCCGACGTCACGGTACTAGATATGTGCCAATCATCACCGTGTGGTTCTAGGGTTAAACAACAGACTGTGAGCAAAAATATAATGTAAACTAATACAAACTGCAAAAGAAAACATAACTTAACATAGTCAGGAAACTTAACCTTAAGACAACAAAAATATCAAAGCCATGGTTCAAAACGACATCAGAGATTTGGTATCCGAGAAGAGAAAAGCAAACCTGCAATATTGTAGCTGATAAGTCTGATGCCATTTGTACTGAAGACTCTAGAAAACCTTCTCGATAGGCATATTCGAGATGGTGTATTGGTTGAAAGTCTGATACATCAGGGATAGTATGCGTATCAATTATAAGTCTCCACAGTAATGGCACTGCACCATCTCACACAGAGGGTGGAGAACATTCTGGAAAACAAAGGGGTGGTTCTGGGTGTATTATTTCTTGATATACAGGGAGCATTCTGATAATGTTCTGAGAGTTTTAGCGGAGGCAATTAACATATCTTTTTCAACAGGTCACTTTAGCCATCATCATCTTTCGTCGCCATTCTGTTCAGTTTTTGGTAATGTGCTGCCATCTTCTGATCTCTAGTATCCTTAAGTCAATTTAAACTCCATAGGTCACTTTAGTGATTGTTTAAAATTTGCTAAGGTTATTGCTCTGTATAAAGGTAGTGACCACGATTTACCTGCTAATATCGTTCCATCTCTTTGCTACTATCGCTTTCAAAGGTTGTAGAAAAATTGGTAAAAATCTGAATGATGACTTTCTTACACAAAAACAATTTAATTTCTTCCTTCCAATTCCGTTTCCAGTAAAAAGTACATATGATGCCATCTTCGAATTCATGGAAAAGCTTTACTTGGACTTAAATAAAGATTATGTTGCTGCTGTGGTTTTCTGTGATCTATCTAAAGTCTTTGACTGTGTCAATCACAAAATACTTCTTAATAATCTGGAAAGATACGGTTTTAGAGGCACTGCTCTAATGTGGTTTAGTCCTTACTTGGAAGACAGATGCTAGTCTGTATCAATCAATGAGCGCTACTCTAGGTTTTATCTGTATTAGTTGTGGTCTACCTCAAGACTGTGTCTTGGGTCCTATCTTTTTCTTGATATCATAATTAACCTCAACCTTAATGGCCAGTTAGCTATATTTGCAGATGACACCACAATTTTATGGCAAAACAAGGACTCTAGGGTACTGAATGAGATTATTAGTATTGATCTGCTAAAAATCTAAGAGTGGTGTAAAGACAATCATCTGACCTTTAATTTTTCAAAAACCAAATTAATTTATTTTAAAAATGATCTAAACAATATTACTCTAGGCAATGAAGGTATTTGTTCTGACACTGTAAACAAATTTTTAGGTCTCTATATTGAGAATAAACTTAAATTTGAGCAGCACACTGTATATTAAGGCAAAAAGATATCATCACGTTGCTTTGCTGTCAAATCAGTTACATACCACTTAGATTTCAAGAGCAGAGATCATTTATTTGCACTGGAAAGAGTTTAATCACCTACCACTCGATATAAGATCCTTAAGCGATATCTTTGTATTCCATAGAGCAATCATAGTACAAAATCCCACTGAAGGATCACTATGTTCATAACGTAGTTCATCAAACTCACATTTTTCATACATTTAAAATTAGAATATATTGATAATAGGTTGCCAGTCAAAAATTGGCCGCAAATATTTTTAATTCAATTAATAGTTATTCGTTTTTTGACAAATATTTTATTTCGTTCCTTTATTTAAAAAAAATACGCTGCTCATGACGTATATGCCTGTTTTTTTTTATATCAAATTAAAGCTAATTTTTATCTTAATCTGATGATATAAGGTTGCCTGAGAAAAAATGGTCGAAAATTAGGGTTTCCAGCTGTTAAAAACGCGAGGTATCAAAGATAAAATAGAGTTAGGGTGCAACGACACTGTTTTGACAAGTGATCATATGTATATTGTTTATATATCTAATGACGCATACTTTAAAAACTCACACAACTGACACTTCAAACCAGTAGCGTTGCGCGCTAGCTATCTTTTATTTTATCTTTGATACCTCGCGTTTTTAACAGCTGGAAACCCTAATTTTCGACCATTTTTTCTCAAGCAAACTTATTATCATCAGATTAAGAAAAATTTAGCTTTAATTTGATATAAAAAAACATGCATATACGTCATGAGCAGCGTATTTGATTTAAAAAATAAATAAACGAAATACAATTTTTGTTAAAAATCAATTAAGATTAATTGAATTTAAAATATTTGCGGCTACTTTTTGACTGGCAACCTATTATCAACGTATTTTCCTACTTTTAAATGTATGTAAAAATGTGAGCTTAATTTGTAGTGATCCTGCAGTGGGATCTTAGGCTATCAAGAAGTTTGTATTATCTAAGTGTTACTATGATATTGAGAAATTTTTTGGGAACAGTTGTGCTGATTTATAGCTTGTTATTATAGAAATTTTATAATTATCATTTATAATGTACTTTGTTTATCAACTTTGGAGAAAAATTACAATAAACCTTTTTTATTCAGAATGATCCAAAAAACCGAAAAACAAATTTGTCCGGGCAGATGAAATTGATTTATACAATTTGTTTAAAAACAATTATTGTTTAAATAAATTAGAACCACTTCTGCTGGTATTATGTTTTAAGACGAAATAAGTTAAATACAAAGTTATCGATTAATTGAATTGTCTGTGTATGTAAATTAAATGTACACTACCTTTAATAATGAATGTTCTCTCTTTCGACTTCGACTTGACTTCGACTGAACTGTGTGGTACTTTTGTGGGGTCATAAATATGACACTCTCTATATGGTACTGATATTATATACTTAATGTGACTGTGCAACCCGAATAGTCTCTAAGTACTTAAGAATATTAATGCGGCATTTATATGGAGACAGAATATTAGGTTACACATGATAAGAGACACACAAACACGTTAATTAAAACTAAATAAGAAATGAAGTAATTAATAAAATGTTAAAAGAACTAAAAAATATATATGGAGAGACGGAACACCGAGCTTATCACCTTGAGTAGTTTGTATTTATAGGCCGTTGTTGGTATCGTCATCTAAATTTATAATAATCTCATGCGCTTCATCCAGAATGAATTAACGGCTGAAGTACTCTTCTTCTACTTTATCAACATGCCTGCAAGTATTTGCCCATATTTCTGGCGTGATTTCATTTAGCCTGATTTTTGCTTCTAAAAATCAGGCTTTTAGAGTTCTAAAACATCTGCTAATTTAAAAGTCGTGTTTCTTGCTGCAACTTCATTCTTTAAAATGGCCCATATCTTTTCAATTGGGTTAAGTTCCTGATGATATGGTGGTAAACGTAAAACCGAGTGGCCGTGCTGTGCTAATAATTGGTCTACAGCATACACTGGATTTTTAGGTTTAGCAATGAGTACCTTATTGTAGAGCTCCGGTTATGTTTCGCTTTCATCGAAAAATATATTTCTTTCTGTCAACCATTTTTTCATGATGTCTTTTTTCGAAGCTGATGTAGGACATTTTTCAAGAGTCAAATTATGATATGAGGCGTTGTCTATTACTAAAACTGAATTGGAAGGTAAATTGGGAAATTTCGACCATTTCATATAATTCTGGTGATTCATGTCATCATGATAATCACCAGTTTTTTGTCCGGATTTGAAAATGAGAGCAGCATTTTCGACAAATCCATTTTTACCACCACAATGTAAGGGTATCAGTCGTTGCCCTTTAGATACCGGAGATTTTATGCCCTTGTTTCGTCCATCATCCCAACCTTTTGGAACTGTGTGGGAACTATGTATATAAGTTTCATCACTATATACAATATTTCTATCTACAAAAAATTGTGAATTACTTTAAAATTAGTTATAATGTAAATAAATATCTTACTTTCAGATTTGCACTTTTTAAGTTTTCTTAGAAATTCTGTTCTTTTGGCTCTTATGTCAGTTTTTTCAATTAAAATTTTCCTATTGTGTTCCACTTTTTTCCATCTAAATCCTAATTTCTTCACAATTTTTCTGAAAGAAGATAGTTTACCAGTTACAATTCCTTCTTGTCATATTGCCTCTTGTCATATTGACAAAGTGTTTGCACAACAAAGAAAGTGTGTTCATATTATCTCTGGGCTGTTATAGAGCAGACTGTAGAAACTCCTTTAGAGCTTTTAAAATATTAACTTTACCTTGTGTATACATTATGCAGTGTCTGTTGCACATTAAACAAAATCTTAGCCAATACAATGCGCATGTAGATTTTCACAATTATCCCACTAGATTTAACAATAATCTTATACCAGAATTTGGCTGACTTGAGAGATCCAGAAATGGTTCAAGGTATTTAGCCATAAAATTCTATAACTTAGTGCCAGCTAGAATAAAAGCTCTAAATTTTCATCAGTTTAAGGCAAAAATTAAGAGTTACCTTATAGTGAATGCCTTTTTTTACATATGAGGAGTATTTTACTTCCAATTTTAATTTGTTGTAATTGTCAACAGTATAAGTTAAAATATTGTATCTATGTTTTATGTTTTATATTTATATTTATGTGTATATTAACTACATATATTGACATATATTGTTTTTATCTTTGACTTGTAAAAAATACTTTTGTATTCATTTCTTGCCAATAAACCATCTATCTATCTATCTAGCTACAATTCCTTCGTTTCTAACAGATTCGTAAACAGCTTTCATGGTAGAGTATGTTTCAACTGTAATGGCGGAAATTTCTAGGAACAGTAAAGTCTCACCAAACAAAGCAGTGGCGTTCCAAAAAATACTTATGATTTAAATCAAATTGTTAAAGATAGGTACACACAATTTATTAAGCAATGATATTAGATTATATTTTTGGCAATATTGTACTACATTTTGAGACCTTTAATACAGTGGTTTTCCGTTCCCTTCCGTATCCTTATGCCGTTGACTACTTAACAGTTCCTCCGCCTTCGAAGCTGATTTCTCAACTCCAGGACAAAAGGGTGCCCTACCACTTACCAACTCATCCGCCCGAAGCCGTTGGTCAGTAAGTGTGGGATTGCTTATACCGGCAATCGCTCGGTAAAATTTTCGCCATATCTGGCTACCCTCACTTAGTTTAGCCTACAGACCAATGCAGTTGCCCATTTGGGTCACATAACCAGAGGAGAAAAATATGAGCTGCTTAGAATTATTATGCAAGAAAGGATCCAAGGAAGAAGAAGCATAGGAAGAAGACGCATCTCCTGGCTGAAGAACCTTAGAGAATGGTTTAACTGTAGTTCATTACAACTTTTCAGAGCAGCAGCCAACAAAATGACCATAGCCGTTATGATATCCAACCTCCGATAGGAGATGGAACTTTAAGAAGAAGAAGTACTACATTTTAATACATATTATTATATCACATACATATATTGTCTGTATGTGAAATCATAGATACGTATTACAGAATTAATAAATATTAATTACAAAGACTGTTTTAACTTTAAAACCTTTATTATTTGTATTATTACTCACCTAACGTCACAAAGTTCAATAGAAGAATATACGAAATGATTGTAATAAAGTAAAAAAATAATACATACATACAGGACAGTTTGGAAAACTTATATTCACATAGGTTACATAGGTACATTAAATTCTATTATTCACTTTCATAATCAGATGCACTGTCTTCGTCACTCGTCGTCAAATTTTTTTAGAATCATTTAAATAAATCCTTAATTCTTCAGTAATTACATCTATGCGACGTTCACTTTCCAAATACATACTTATCTTCAACCTTGACAACATGTTCACACACTTTTTTCCAGTTACCTACAGTTACTCTAGCAAATTCCTGTTCCACCAACACTTTTACGTCTTCTAACTTAAAATACACGTTTTGTTTTGCAACTTCCTTTTTTATTTGCGCCCAAACCATTTCTATAGGGTTCAAGTCTGGATGATATGGCGGACGTTTTAAAGAAACATGTCCACATTCTTGCAGCACTTTGTCAAATTTATATTGAATATGATCTTGTTTGTGTTGTTTGATGATTTCATACAATTGCGGTTTTAACATTGATGTTACAAATGGTAAATTTTTTTCTGTTAACCAAGATATCATATCCATTTTTTTAGAATTACTGGTGGGTGCTTTAATGATTTGTACATTATGATATGACGCATGATCAGTAACAACAGATCCAATAGGCAAATTGGGGATTAACTGTTCTTTCATCCATTTTTCATAATTTTCTCAATTCATATCATCATGATATAATCTCCTGTCTTAGCTCCTGACTTAAAAATCAAAAGGGCATTCTGTATGAAACCCATCTCCCCACCAACCTACTTCCTTTTGAAATCTTTTTGAACAATCCTTTGCCACTGTTATCTGTCCAGTGTTTATCAACATATACAAGTGACTTACCTTCGCTTCGGTAATATTTAATTTTGTCCAAATATTTAATGCATAGAGCACAAATATCATTCTGTTCAATTAATAAACGTCGATTATCTTTCGTTTTCTTCCATTTAAATCCCAAATCTTTCACAATTCTGTAGAGAGAACTCACACTTCCAGTCCACTCGTTCACGTCTTCAAGCCTTTTCTGCAAAAGCTTCAATGATACATGACAACGTTCAGTCTCATAAAAACGATGAATGGTATTTCTATTGAACTGTTTGTCATACTCCCTCAAGTCTGTCACGGTTGCTTTCCTTTTAGCAAGTGTTGTAGCTGGAAATTTTAGTGTATTATTTGACTCTGCGTTTGTTAACATACTCGCTTGTTGAATGATCCTTTCTACTGTACGTAAAGATACTCCAGAAGCTTCACTCACATGTTGTTTAATACTGGTTCGATTATCTTCAGGAAATAGTATTTGCATATATTTAAATACATTGTAAACTATTCCTTTGGATTCTGGTGTCAATCTGATCTGTTTACTCGTACTACACTTAACCATCTCCATTGTTCAGCTCGGAAATTGTCGGCGAGGCACTGGTGGGGTCACTGACGCCAAATAGGTGACACCAATAAATACCAGTAGAAGAGAAGACCAGCCCAACTGCATCTCAGCATGCATCACCGACTAGTCCTTATCCTCACGGAAGGATGAATGGCGAATTCCCGGCGCCAAAAAACGGGGACCTTTTGGCTATGGAATGGTAACCCAGACAGAGGAGTCCAGATGGAGAAAACCAGCTTTTAAAAAATCCGCAATTCAAGCTGGAAGACATCGCGGCGAAGGATGAATGGCCATGCGTAGTTGGTCGAGAGCGATTCCTGTAAGGAACCAGGCGACACCTCACAGTAATTAGCCTTACTCGGGCATGCGGGGCTCTGCTCGAGTGGACTGCAATTCCCTAGCTACTCGTGGGAACAATATGGAAAATAATATGGAAACCAATATTCCCGAACAACCCGTAGTAGAAAGCCCTGAAGGCACTACTATACAGATAGCGAAGCCGACCAAAAGGAAGGCGGTCAGAGTCACCTCCCTAGAGGAGGTGGATCTAATGACAGACGAGGAGGTTATTAAGGCCAGGCTGGCCGGGGCCTCCAAGAAGAAAGTAAGGGATCTGGTGGGAAAAGGCCAGGATTACATTGAAGCCAAGCGCTCGGTGATCAAGGCCAACCTCACCAAGGTGCTTGGACGACAAAAGGACAATCTCCCTAAGTCTAAAGAGAAGGCGGGGCAAAAGTTGGAAATGGCTACGCAAAAGTCTACAAAGAAGCGACAAAGGTCGGACCACAGTACGCCGCCAGCGGAAGCCAAAAAGAGGCCGAGGAAGTCAGAAATGACTTTTACACAAGCCCTTTGCTCGGCAAAGGTAGCTGTAGTATGTGATGGCTTCCCTGGAGTCAGGATGGAACCCACAAAGCTTAAGGCAGTGCAAACATCCATCTTGGAGGCTCTGGAGAGAACGCCAGAGGAAGGGCCGCAAATCAGGCTGCTAAAGAGCACGTTCAAGCCCGGTTACCTGGTAATGACGTGCGCGGATAGTGCAAGCGCACAATGGCTCAGGGACACTACTCCCACTCTGAAGCCTTGGGAAGGTGCAAGACTCCAGGCTAAGGACGAGAGTGAAGTCGAGAGGCCGTGTTCTTGCACTGTCTACGTCCCAGACGAGGACGGAAAGAGGTTAGAGGCGGAAAGTGTGCTGACTCGATTAAGGGTCAGCAACCGAAAGCTCAACACCCTTATATGGACCGTTTTGGGCAAAACACCTGCAGAAAAAGGGCAGGTATGGGTTCTCTCAATGGACAAAGAGTCCTTTGAGGAACTCAACAAACTTCAAATGTGTCCTTACTTTGGCATCGGAAGAATTAAATTCCGTGTCAAGGATGAAGAAGGTTGCAGAGGCCGGACCATCGGGGTTGCAAGGCGTAACTGCCGCAACCTCGGCAGTCAAGGCTAAGCAAAAAAGAAAAGAAGTAAAACCTTCAGAGGGGCAAAGCTCCAAAGCAGCGCCAAAGAAGGTTAACACTTCGACCAAACACAAGGCTCGCCCTAAGGATGATAAGTCGAGGGAAGGAGCTAAAGAAGGAATAATCCCGAAAGAAGTCCGTACCGACTTGCAGGGGAGTGCTCCAAACCCGCCCAGAAGGCTAGAAGCCACTGAGCGGGTGGCCGCTCCCATGGAAGGGGTAGAGGACACGGGAAAACCCGAAAGATAGCCTTCAGTTCAGAGGAAGGCAGAGTAAAGGTCCTGCAGGTCAACCTTCATCATGCTAAAGCTGCGTCGGCGGTTTTGTGCAGAAGGTTTGACATGGAAGGCCTGGACTTGGCCCTACTGCAGGAACCATGGCTCCACGGAGGGAAGATTGCAGGCTTGAAGCCGCAACAAGGTAAGTTACTATACGATGCGAAAGGAGAGACACCTCGAGCATGCATTGTATATGGTAACGAAGTAAACTGTACACTGATTCCGGATCTTTGCTCCAGAAACTTTTGTTACAGGTATTTTAACAGCTTCCACCGAGGAAGGTAGTAAAAGATGGTTGGTCTGTTCTGCCTACTTCGCTGGAGAGAAGGTCTTCCGCCCAGGCATAGTAGAGGACATTATAACCTACAGCCGAAGGGAGAACCTTCATCTAATACTGGGATGTGATGCCAATGCCCACCATCTGGCATGGGGGAGTACGAACATCAACAGTCGAGGTGAGTCTTTACTACAGTTCATCTTAAGCATGGGTTTAGAAATAGCCAATATAGGAAATAAACCTACCTTCGTTACGGCCACGCGTAAAGAAGTCTTAGATGTAACACTTTGCAGTGAAAAAAACGTACGATACTATAAAGAATTGGCATGTGTCAGAGGAACCTTCATGTTCCGATCATAGGCACATTCGATTTGATTTAATTACTTCGACTCGAATGGTGGCAAGGTTCAGGAACCCGAGAGAGACGGATTGGGAAGGCTATAGAGGCTCACTCGAGAAGTCTCTTGAGGGAGGAATCGGCACCATAAAAGATACGGAAGATCTCGAACTGACGGAACGGAGGCGGACTGGAAATTAGCTACCGACATCACGAGACCGGAAAAAGTCAGGTGGGCCATCAATAAATTCCAGCCATACAAATCACCTGGAATGGACGGGATTTATCCAGCCTTGCTACAGAAGGGACAGGATGTGATCATCCCGCATCTAACAAAGATCTTCAAAGCTAGTTTGGCATGGAGATATATTCCAACCGCATGGCGAAGGGTGAAAGTCACATATATCCCCAAGGTTGGTAGGGTAATGGACCAGACCCCCAAGTCATACAGACCAATAAGTCTATCCTCTTTCCTAGCAAAAACGCTGGAAAGATTGGTAGACAGGTGTATTAGGGACGACGTGCTGATGGAGAATCCACTTAGCAATCGCCAATATGCATACCAGCCAGGAAAGTCAACTGACTTGGCGCTGGATGATCTTAACAGACTACTCTCAAAGTCGCTAGATGACAAGGAGATATCCGTGGCGACGTTTCTGGACGTGGAGGGAGCGTTTAATAACGTCTCCTTCGAGTCTGTAACGGACGCGCTTAAAAGAAGAGGAGTTCCTGCCTTCATATGCGAGTGGACAAAGGCGACCTTAACAAACAGGATCATTGTGTCCTCGTTAGGTGAAGCCACTATTGAAGCGAAGGCAGGAAGCGGCTGCCCACAAGGAGGAGTTTTATCCCCATTACTGTGGGCTACGCTTATGGACGACCTACTTAATACACTGTCCAGGGAGGGTTTTTACTGTCTGGGTTATGCGGACGAATTGGTAATTGTAGTCCGAGGACGCTTTACCAAAATAATTTCGGAGAGCCTTCAAGTCGCTCTGAGGATGGTGGACAGCTGGTGTGAGGAAGAAGGCCTGAAGGTTAGCCCTAAAAAAACATCTGTTGTTCCCTTCACCAGAAAAAGAGCACTGCAAGGCTTACAGCCACTAGTGCTCAAGGGAGTAGAAATCCCATTCACAAGTCAGGCCAAGTACTTAGGTGTAATATTCGACCAGAAGCTGACATGGAATGCACACATTCAGAAAGTCACACAGAAGGCCACTATGGCCCTGAACACATGTAGACGAATGTGTGGTAAAAATTGGGGGTTAAATCCTAAAATGAACCTCTGGTTATACACAAGGGTTATAAGGCCCATGATAACTTATGGTTCAGTGGCGTGGTGGAACAAAACGCAACAGTCCGGGGCGATTCGATTGCTCAGTAGCACACAAAGGCTTGCATGCTTGAGTGTTACAGGAGCCATGAGAACAGCCCCAACGGACGCGCTAGAAGTTCTGCTAAACCTACCACCTCTGCATATATACATACAGAGTGAAGCCAGATCAACAGTACATCGGTTGATCCAAGGCCAAGCTCCAATAAGTATGATGCAGGGAGCTGATAACTTAAGGCTATACCAGGACATAAAGGCAGACCCCGTTCTAGGAATGCCTATAGACCGAATGGTTACGAGGTATAGTTTTAACAAAAATTTTCAAATTACAATACCAAAAAGAGAGGACTGGGAAACTGGTCCGCCGCTAACAGCAAACTCAATATGATATACGGACACATACGGTCGCGTATGTCTAGGAACATACGCGACCGTATTTCAAGCCGAATTAGCTGCTATACACAGGTGCGCTATGGAACTAATCGGCCGAAATGTAGATAACGACTCCATCGTTATCTATTCGGATAGTCAAGCGGCTCTAAAGGCTCTCAGTTCGGTACAGGTCGATTCATGGCTGGTATGGAACTGTTTGGATGTCCTCTCTCAGGTGGGAAGTCAAAACAGGTTGACACTTGCCTGGGTGCCGGGACATAAGGGTCATCGTGGCAACGAGAAGGCCGATGAATTGGCCCGAGAAGGCGTATCTACGCCACTGGTTGGTTCGGAACCCTTCTTTGGAATCGCAAATACGATAAAACGGGCAGCCATACACAAATGGGTGCAACAGAAGTCTCTTGGTGGTGGAACAGCTCACCAGGACAGAGGCAGGCCAAACAGTTCATCTAAGGACATTCGGCTAAATTTACAGCAGACTTACATTCGCACAGACGCAGGACTGTCAGAATGATAGTGGGTCTGCTCACTGGGCACTGTAGACTCAATAGACACTTGAGTCTCATAGGCCTGACAGAAGAGTACACCTGTCGTTTCTGTCTGGAAGAAGAGGAAACCGCTCTACACGTTCTGTGCCATTGCGAAGGTCTCGCACGAATGCGGTTTCTAGAACTCGGAGAGGAAAAACCGGAAGCACCAGGCTACATGAAAAGACCACTATCAAGGCTGTTGAGTCTCATTAAGAGGACCAAGCTAGATGAAGTGCTTTAAAATAAGGGGGAAACACAATAGATCTGCAAAGGTCGCAGTGTATCAGGCTCTATTGGCCGCCCCATTTTCTACATTCTACATTCTAACCATCTCCATTCTACAAACTAGTTCTAATACACGTAGTAGCACCTTTCTTGTTGAGACTCGACAATATAATGAGACTAAATTATGAACTCGTTTGAAATCCAGTGACTAGAATTCTTATCAGTTCTTTGTATGTCCTTAACAAGTCGTTAAGGAGTCATTAATGATGACTTTATAATTACGGTTTTAAGGTAACTGATACGAAATTAGAAATTAACTTTTACCAAACTTTATAGAGTATCAATTATTAAGAATGGTATTATAACAAACAAAAAGTTTGGTATCTATAAAACAATCTGTGTACAATCGAACTCCATTTATTATTTAAGTGAGTAATAATTTTGTAATTAGTGTGATTTCAAATAATTTAATTTGTTTAATATTGCAATGCCACTGCATGGGTCTGATCTTAGATATTTTATTGTCTGTGTGATTAACTATTTTGTGGAAGGGCTGGCCACTCGATTTGAAATAAGCTTTGAAATAAGGTCTTCTTTTGTGGATAGTAGCAAACGATAAAGGAGTTGTGCAATATCCCAAATCTTTTTCCCGTTTTATAAATAAATAAATGTTAAAGATAATTTGCCTCCCTTGCCCATGGACCACTTTTCCATTGTTACTTTCTCTGTAAATCCGCTAGGTTTTAGATAATAGATAAAATGTTAAATATTAGTTATGTTTAAGAAAAACATTTACAAAAAAATGAATTGAAAGGAAAAGTACTTTAAAAGTATGTAAAGCATTTAATTTCTAGCTTCGGCTTTATACAGTCTAGGAACTAAATGCTTTACACACTTTTAAAGAACTTTTCTTTTTAATTCATTAATTTATCATGAACTTTTTATTTTAATTCATTAATTTATCACAAGTGTTTACAAAACATATCAGTCTTTTGTAAAAAATATTAAAATAAACAATAAAGTTATCAGACTTTACACACTTTTAAAAGTGAATTTTTTTTATTTCATTGCAAAAAAATATGAAAATAAACATAATTTAACTTACATTTTTAGGATCTAACTGTAAAATGTTAAAAACGACTTGAAACGAACTGAACATAAATAGTACCTCACTATAAAATATTAAAAACAATTATTCACAAAAAATTAAAATATTAAAGTTATTTCACTAAAGCAAAAACTAGTTTGTCTCTATCCCACTACGATAATACACTGAAGAGAACTGCATGTTTTAGCAATGCCTGATATCATTGTTTTGTTCGTAGATCGACTTCACTAAATGATTACATCAGGTCCAAGACATTATGAATTATCTTTACCAATAGAACTTGTAATATGATGTCTTTTATCATGATTTTGATGATCACGTTTTTGTGAATTTGTTAATGAATATTTAGCCTCTATTCGAGCCTCAATTCTATCCTAGTATAAGTATTTTCAATAGACAACTTAAATTCAAATCTCTGATACTATTTTGACTTTTTTCTGGTAGTCAATGTACTACCTTAAATGTGATTTATTATTAAATAATAATATAATCAGAAATCACAAAAGTATATCTATTTAACATACATTTTGAAATTTAATGAAATTTAAAAAAAGGCTATAATAGTTTCCATTTTAGTTGGTACTCCCCAACTTCCCACAGTAGAACATTTGATATATTTGTAATTTCAATTTCCGTTTATAGCACACAATCAAAAACATACTCATGCAAAAAATTTAAAGGTTTTTATACATACAGAACTTCTTATCAATACCATATATTATACAGAATACATTCTTGAACAGCCAAAACCATTAAAATGTGTCTTATCACAACAGTTACATGAAGTTTATAGATCAGCCATAAAGACAAAAGTAATATTTCTATATAAAATGTGCTTAAATTACTTATTACCTAATAGAAATATAAGGTATCAAAGACAATTTCGGAATCAAAAATCTATTTAAAAATTTGTTATAGAAACAAAAACTTTTATTTTCATTAGTTATATTTAGAAACAGTACCTGAGTTTCATGTTAAGAGTTTGCAATTCTCCTGTATGACTGTAGTCTGGTGTAGCCAAAATTCCTTTCAAGCAAACTCTGTTTCTTGAAATACTATCAGCTACTTTTTCTAATGGAGCACTAAGGGTGGGATTTACTTCTGAAAAGAAGTATGTGTCAAAATCCACAGGTATTCCTGCAGCTTTAAACACTTCTGTGACTGAATATATTAATTCTGGACCCACACCATCTCCAGGGATCAGAGTACATGTTGTTCTTGCATCAGGTCGCTCAGCTATTCCAGACTAAAATATTTATAATGCAATATTTAAATAGTTTTAAAATAATTCAAATAAGATTTGACTTACTGATAGGCATCTTGTAGTTGTTCTTGGTAAGATTTGTAGTGCCTAAAATAATACTTATGTTAAAATAAACTTAATTCCATAGAACAAGTTAAAACTAAGCATATTTTTTTAATTGTATAATACAATATAGTGTTCCTGGTATAAATATGACCACCTAGGATACCAGATACATATTTATTTTTATGAATTCATTGAAGATGCCAAAAAAATATACTCATTATATTTAACATTTTTCTGTATAAACATTATTCATCCAGTTCTTCATACTAATTCCTGACCTATGGTGTTATATCATCAAATAGCCTTATTGGATTACAAGCAAAAATTTTACCTGTACAAGTAATCGTGGTACATTTCTGGTTGTTACAGCCATGTTTATTGTAGATTATTATATATTAATGATTTATTGTCAATTAAAAGTACAAATGATCTTTTTGTACTTATTTTTTTAACACCCAAATCTTTGGGTCACAAGAGAGGTTAGGCTGCTCGTTTAAAGTGACACGGAAAATCCCTAGAAGTGCAACTTGTTCAATTATATTGGTATTCCTGATTGGTGATTTTGCGATGTGATTTTGGCAAAGAAAATTTTTGTGTCAGCAATGTTGCCAAGTTAAATTTCTATTTTTACTTATTGAAATAATATACTCATGAAATTAAAATGTTAATAAAAAATCTTCTACAAAGTTTCTACAAAATTACCACAAATTAGGTATGATACATACTTTGATATTATGTTTATACGGTATTAAGCCACAATTATTGGTTGTAATGAAAATCACATTTTTTATATATTTATATATACATATATTTATATTTTTATAGGTATATTTTATTATTTATATATATTTTGATATATACTTTAATATTATGTTTATATATACATATTTATATAAACATAAAATTTAAATTAGACACATGTCACACGAAAGTAAATTCAGAACCATGATACATACTTTTCAAACAAATAAGTTTGCACAGCATACGTTTGATTCAGCACTTTTAACTTGTCTTACAAATTGCATTTTTTTGTACTTACCTCTATTAGGTTTACGCATCGACGTTATTTTTTATGCTTGCCTAGACCTCACTTCCGATGCAGCAAGTATTTTATAGAATTTTATCTTTATTTATCATTTCTATGATTTTATTTTCTAGACCTAGAAATAGTAATAACATAGTACTGAATTTGGTTAATTTTTATCAGAATAATAATGTTTGATATAACTGGGTTCTGGGGTGTTAACTAATAAAATCCATTGTTTTTGTTTTGTGTGCGGACATATCTTGGGTCTCAGGAACATATATTGTATAAAGAGTTGATATATTCTTTTTTGTAGTTAGATTATCTAACTACTTAGCCGAGGAGTTAAATTTTGGATCAGACTAATATTTTAATGTTGTTTGATGTACCATCAATATCGCTATTCGATATAAATAATAATATATATGTAGGTATATGCTTCTGTACACTTCCAAATAACATATTGTAACGAAATAGCCCATCTCCGATGCATGGTATGCGTTACAATTCTTAGAAGGATGATTCTCGAATACACAATCGATATCGATGGCATTTTCAATAGCGCCTGCCTTCGAGTCGCTTCGAACGAATTAGAGGTGGACTACGCCAGAATATTCTAGTACATAATAACTTTTGTATATAAGCATACCTTCTAGGAGTTAAAGTTTAGTTGATAAGATATAATCGTGCTGTAAACTTATAAATAAATATATTTATATAAATTCGAACCGCTCGTTTTATTTAATCTCGCTGCAATATTTAACTGTTGTTTTTATATTGTGATAAAAGAGTAGCGAGAAACTGGCTACAAGCGGCCCAGTGTAGAGAATTAATACTGGAAAGAAGTCAGCGAGGCCTATGTACAGCAGTGGACGCGATTAGCTGATTGATGAATATTAATTGTGATATGATAGTCTTCTTCTTAGTTCAGACGAGACACTTTATAAGTCGGCCACGGCCGATAAATCATGTGGCCTTAAGGAAGGCCAACAGTTATTTTAGGATCTCTTCTGGTTCAATGGATCTGGATCAATGGCATAGAACTGGTCCGATACGGTCGGATACTGACTGCCACCAGTCCTTCTTCCATTTTGCATTTTCTGTACCCTAGTTCATTCACCTTACCTATTTTGTAAGTATAGGTAGGTGTATTCTTAAATGACAAATGATATATTATAGTATAGATATTAAAGATATTTATATTATAAATGCTATAAACTTTTCCACATTAACTCTGACGTGAAAGATATTTTGTGTATAGCCTACATCTGTGTGTTAGTTCAAAAGATCCAGACTTTTATAAAAATTTATTATTCGTTTTGAAGCTACGATTATTTTCTCAATGTTTAAAAAGACCTCTGTTCCAAGTATTTATGGCGTTGCTGAACAAGTATCCTGCAATTACAGATCGGCCGTCGGCTTCCGTATTTTCGTAAAATCTACATAGTTACCTATTACTCTGTTCATTTTGCTCATTTTACAGACGTAATATCTGAGAGGACACTGCCCAGTAATAACACTTATGATTACTCTGATTTACTTTTCGGAAGCTATATTATTTTGAATAGTAAGCACATGATTATAACACTTTTGCTTGCTTTTGGCTTGGAATATTTTCACAATCGGCACACGAAGTTTCTTTCCCCATTTTCGAATATTCACTTTAGGCTTTTTTCAACAGCAGACTCACAAATTCTAGACTAATGCAGTTATATGCATATTTTAGTCGAATTGAAGTGTTTGCTCAGGCACTCTTGGGTACAAAAATCTATTGTTAGATATAAATTCCGTTATAAGGATTATTTACGAGGGCTATTGATTCTATATCTACCTGTGGCATTGGGCTTCCATTATACTAGCCCAACTGGAGGGTTTAGATTGAGATTTCCCCCAAAAGAAAGATATAAGGTATTATAAAGTTGGTTTAGCAGTAAATGGTTGACTTCAATTAGTACCGAATATAAACATCCTGGGTTAACCGATAATAGTATAAAAGGCCCGGTTTCAGGTAACAATGGTTTACCTGAGATACAAGGTCTTAACAATGGGTCAAGTCAGATAAATTTAATAATATTTACTTTTTTACTTTACTGCAAATTTTAACGTGCTTACAATTAAGATCGGTCGCACTTGCGACTTACATAACTACGATTAGCAAATATGCTCACTAGATTGAAATATGAACGCTTTATGTTTACATTCGTCACTTTTAAATATGTGGCTAACAAGGCCGGTTATAATAAATATTTAATTATTTACAATAAAATTTCTCATTTACATACTTGTTTTACCAATATCACATTCGGCATTTACCTAATTTCAATTCGAAACGCATGCAAAACAATCTGCACATAATGTTTTATTTATAATTAAAGATATTTCTTTTGTTCTTATTTTTTTATTTTTTAGATATATGTATAAGCGACTGAAGTTATACTAATGTAGATTTCTACTTTTAAATCTTTAATAAAATTTATTAGCAATAAGGTTTCTCTATTAGCCGTTCACAAAATGTGTGATAGACTTAACGGAAGCAAATATTTCATTTTAATAAGCGTGCGAATTAATTTATTACATTTTTCTAAATATTTGTTGCAGCCAAAGAAAATGTGGTTAAGATCTATGAAAGAACTTATATCACAACTGCAGGATGGTTTCAGTAATATGCCAAGCTTAAATAAATGCGACAGGAATCGACCATGATTCGTTTTTAGGCGAAATACACTTGCCGAAAAGAATTTAGTAGTCTAGTAATTGAATATGTATTGGGGTGGGAGTGGTAAAGGGAGGCGTATCTGGAAATACGCATTTTGCGAGTTTTCAATAATATTCTCCCATTGTTGTTTCCATTTTATTTTTTATTGAGTTAAATATATCCCTTACTGTATAAATATTGCAACACTCCATTTTGTACTGCTTCCTTAGCTAGAATATCAGCTTTTTTATTCTCTGGTATACCTACATGGCATCTCACCCAAATAAATGTTATAATGTTTAAACAACATAACATGGGACACTTCATTCTTTAAAATTTTCTGTTTTTTATAGACTCTAATGCAGATTTAGAATCTGTTAATAATGCCATAGTATAAAAAAGAATTTTTGTGGTTAAACTGTGATAGTACTCCTTCGTGTATGTTATTGAACATTAACCAGGTAATACCCTTTTAATTGCAAAAAGCTTGGCAGTATAAATGCTGCATACAGGTGGTAATGTGTTTATCAATGATTGGTTTGTATTTTAGATAAATACTCCACAACCAACTCTTTCTTTCGTCTTAGATCCATTTGTAAATATAAGAGTTTTGTTATAGAAATCACCTAGTATGGATTTTAGGAGGATGTGATCTATTTGATGAGACTCAGTATACTTTAAATTTATGATTTTGTGTGTTTTTATTAAAGATTTAAAAGGTATGGTGTACATGTATTGTAATTTGTTACTACCAAACAAATTTTGGACTCCATTGGTCTCAATAAATGCTTCTGCGAGCGGGGGAGTATTTTTTAGTTCCCAATACTAATTTGTTGAGTCTTCTTTCACAATATCACTTAATGTGTTTATTATGATTGACTCCCGGGCTTTTAGTTTTATCAAATATTTTGCGATAATAAGTGATGGCGCAACTCCAAAGAAAATTCATTACATTCTGCCAGTATTGCATTTAGTGGTGAGGATCCCACCGACAAGTTCTAAGACATTTATATTGAACTCTGTCTATTTTTTTAAGTTGGTATTACTTAAAGATCCGTATAAACAACATCCGTAGTCGCACATAGGCTCTATAAAACATTAAAGCTATACTAAGGGTTGCGCCCCAACGATTTGTTATGCTCTTAAGTACATTAAAACCTTTCTCGCTTTTGCTTATTAGGTAACGTATGTGACTGGACCATAGTAATTTTGTGTCGAGTATGGTACCCAAATATTTATATTCGTTAACTAACGACAGGGTACGCCCACACAAGGTTAGGTTCCCCGGTGAACATAGTATATGCCTGGTAAAAAACATAATAGAGCACTTTTCTGTAGAGATGGTCTATTTCTTCTGTCCGTGAAACCATTGTATTCATAATGTTCTCTAGAGCCCCAATGCAAACATCATAAGTATTTTGGATGGAGTATATATAGATATCGTCTGCATATTGGATACACTTGATGGAATTAGAGAAAAGTGAATGAATATTGGCAGAATATATATTAAATAATGTAGTTACTAAGTACCGATATCTATCTGAGGCAACCCATGATAAATAATTCTTGGACTGTGCAATATATTTCTATGGTCTTTGATATAATATATATATATATATATATATATATATATATAAAGAGAAATATAATAGTACTATATCCATATTGAGTAGAAGGTAAGAGAGTATCGTCACATTCTTTTAGCATTAAACTGTGGTATTGTACTAGAAATACCACTCCAGCCTTGTTTTTACCATTCTTTTAAACATTTTAGTTATACACGACACTAAGGATATATGTAGTAACAGGCTAAGTTTCTATCTTTATTAGGTTTTAATATTATCAAATGGTGACTTGTTTAAAATGTTCAATATATTTTCCATTTAACCACCAATCGTTGTATATTTTTATTATATTTTTAATGAAATCGCATATAATAAAATTATGACCAGGAGCAGTACATCTATATGTCTTAATTGCAGCTTTTGTTACTCAATGCTGAAATGCCTATCCAAATAGTGCTTTACAGTATTAACTTAAGATCCTTTAAGCATAGGTATTTGGTACAAAGCTAGGCTCTACAATATAAAAAATTTGGTTTATTAGTTCTTCATAGACAAACTGTTTTTAGAAAGTTGAATTTTCGTTGGATATTTTTCACTAAACTCCAAATTTTTTAGATTGGGATATTTTTATTTAATTTATTAATGAAATTCTTACAGCATAGCTGCTGATTTTGCTTAAAAATCAATATGACTTTGGCTTGAATATGCTTAAATCTCAGATAATTTTAAAAGTTTGTATTGTTTTTATACCTACATCTTATAGGCCTCTTTTCTGTTTTTAAAAATTATAGTACATTCAATATCCCACCAGATTGGGATTTCTTGTTTTTTTTTTTACAACTATTTAAACGAGGTTTGATTGACTTCGCGGCTGCGTCATTTATTGAGTGCATTGGAATTCAAAAGAATTATTGTGATTATAATTTTTATCAAATTGGGATTCAGTCAGCTGAAGACTCAATCCATTTTCTGGCAGGTATGATAGCGGGGGTGTATTCTCGAGATAGTGTACTCGTAATATGAATAGGAAAATGATTAGATCTAGGGGTATCGTTCTGAGAGGCTAACGAGACCTGGATAAACTAAAGTGAGATCAATAATGGAAGGTCTTTCATTCGGTCTGCCTATCTTGGTCGGTCATCCGTTATTTAGAATAATCATATGGCATATACCAATCCATTTCCTTGAGTGCTATCTAATATGGTGCCCCAACGAGTGTGATGACAATTAAAATCGCCTCATATAACATCACCCTGCAGCTGCGAAAAAAGTTTAGTCCAGTCATTTTTAGTTACTTGTATTTTGGGAGGTTTATAAATACAGACTAAGGAAATTTTAAGGTCATTGATACATGCTGCACAAACTTCTATTTGAGAATGAAAATTTTTTCTGATTGAAATTTTATTAAAATCCAGACAATCTTTTATAAGTATAGCCAATGCCTCCGTATCTATCTGATCTATCTACACGTATTGTATTAAAACCTGGTAAATTGAATGTTTTATTTTGAGATAGGCTTGCCTAGTCAAGTTTCATTTAGAGATATTAAGCCCAACTAAGTTGTTGATTCGTTGAGAAAATTAAAGAGATCGGGTTTATTTTTATTAGAGTTACAATTCCATTGCATTGGATATTTATCATCTAATAACAATTATCGTCACTATCAGAATCACTGTATTGTGTTGTACCTAAAATTGTTCTTAACTATGTTTTTGTCTCTTGTAGTACTTGTTGGTCTGAGATTACGGAATTAAATTTTTTAAACAGATTTTCAAAAATATATAGAGAAGGTTGTGTAAGATATGTATTTCTCATTTTTCTTTATATGATTGAAAAGATTTTCTGTGTTAGGGAAGTTGTTTAAAATTTCGAATTTATTATTTGTAACAATTTTGGAATAAGATGGAGTTTTACTAAAATTTCGGCTGCATTAAAGGATACAGTTTGTTTAGTCATACTCCTTTTAATCTAAAATTGTTCCTGATATTTTGAACATTATTACACAATATATACAATAATCGTTATAACTGCATTCGGAATCGTCTATCATGCATTTATGCATCACGAATTATGTCAGTTGGTAATAATCTTCGCGAAAGGTTTCAAAGATGTGTCTCCTTCTAATGTGTGACTACAATAACTGCATTATTTCGCTGGCCCGATGTTATTATTTCTTAATTAATTAAATTCAACCATAGAACAGTGCCATAGATTAGTCAACAAAATAAAAGAGAGCCTAGAAGGGAAACAAATCTGTCTATCAGCATTCCTTGATATACAGCAAGCATTTGATAGAGAGTGGCACGAGGGTCTTCTCTTTAAAATAAAAGCTCAGCTAACTGACCAAATCTACCTCCTCCTTAAATCATACTTGTCCGACAGATACTTCCAAGTTAAATTCGAAGGTGCTCTATCCAACTACCACCAAATAAAATCAGGAGTACCTCAAGGCAGTGTGCTTGGCCCATTCCTTTATCAAATCTTCACTGCTGATATTCCTATTAGCGAAAATACACTAATGGCAACATTTGCGGATGACACTGGTATACTAGCATCAGACATCAACGAAATATTAGCATTTAACAAATTGCAAAATCATCTCAATGAACTAGAAGACTGGCTTAAATGCTGGAAAATAAACGTCAACACAAACAAGTCTTGTCAAGTAAATTTCACAAATCGAAGAATTAGATGTCCACAACTACACCTAAATAATTCACCTATACCTATAAAAACAGAAGTAAAGTACCTGGGCCTTCATCTAGACGAAAATCTTACTTGGAAATCACATATTGCAGCCAAACGACGACACCTCGACCTAAAAGTTAAAAATATGAGCTGGCTAATCAACAGAAGATCGCAACTTTCATTAGAAAACAAACTGACCATCTATAAAACAATACTCAAACCAGTGTGGACATACGGAATTGAGCTGTGGGGCTGTAGCAAACCATCCAACACCAAAATACTACAGACATTCCAGTCAAAAACTATTCGTATATTAGCTAAAGCCCCATGGTATGTGTCAAACCAAACCCTTCATGCAGACCTCAACATCCCCTTCATCAATGATGTGATTGCCGACCACTCCAGAAGATACATGAATCGCAGCGCAGACCATCCAAACCATCTCATAGACGAATTATTCAACCCCCCACTGGTTGACAGACGTCTAAAAAGACTTTGGCCAGAAGATCTAGCTGCTAGGTAAATTCCTGAGAGTCGTCAATGGACGACACCTGCCACAAGCCAAGAACATACATCATATTTACTTATTACTGTATTGAAGTAGATTGTAAATTAGCAATAAATAAATAAATAAATAAAAAAATAAAAATTAATTAAATGGTAAGTTTGGGGTAATAATAAAATACTATAATCGTCGTTGTAATATATTTTAAATACTATCGGAACCTACGATCTAATGTATAAAAAAATAATACTAGAGTGCTGTTATAAAAATTGTTTCTTATTCTTATGTAAAAAAGTAAGGGCACTGTGGTTGTCTACAGTAATACAATGATTATTCGAACACAATTAATCTAATAAAAAGTTCAAGGAATTACATAATACAATTAACCTAATATCAATTTGAGATCAAACAATTTCGTAGATATAATTGTTTTAAACGGATCTAATAATTGCTGTACGTAAATAACAAGTTCCTTATTTCAAAAATGAAAATAACAATAATTTAACTATGAATTAACAAACTTTGCCCTCCTTTCCAACAGACATTCAGTACTTTTCATGTAAAAATTATTGTATAAACATTCAAATAATTAATATCTACAGTTAAAACGGGTACAAAAATAAACTCAAGATAATCTACAATTACATACTATAGTTACTTAAACAAATATAACAATACGATTAGAAAACTAAACCTATATCATTGTAACGAACGATGTAAAATTCCTAAAACGAATTGAACCAATTTGTCTTTTTTTATTGCAGTACAATTATCACTTCCAAGCAGCATAATTTAGATACCTCTTAACAATTACTATTGAAGCAATAGAATACAAAAACTTATACGGTGTAAACTCATGAAGCTGGAGAAGGTTACGAAGTCAGACATGAGTTATTTGCAATAAACATATAAACATATTTCTAAGCATTATCCACTACATTGTGGTAAAGAGTAAAATGGCAGCAACTTCTAATTTAAACATTTTAAGATGAGTCATAAGTTACATCAATGATACGTTAGTAACATGCGATAGTTTAATAAATGTGTTAGTATTTCCCCACATGTTGTTCTTACATCGTCTTTACTAAAAGTAGAATTCAGACATATCCCTTTAGCCCAGTATAATTATAAACAGTAGTTAGCCCAAAATAGCGCTACCGGAAAATTAAAATAATTGATTATTAAATAATATAAAAAATTCGGATATTATTTAAAATTATTTAGACGCATTTTTTCATATATATATATATATATATATATATATATATATATATATATATATATATATATATTGTTTTTACAACCGAAAGTTGTTTAAGGTTATGTTTTTCACTTGACGGGTTAGGTTACGTTGACGAATTACTTTGGTCTCGATCTTGCCTACAACGACTTGAAGTTGGTTAATAAAATAGCTTCTGAATAATGTTAGTCTCGCGAATAAAGAACGCACATTTTTAAATCAATACTTATAGTCGGCACGTATTTCGGTCCGAATGCGCAAAAATTTATATATTTTGAGTTAAATTATTAAATAAATAATAACCAGAATACGAATTTACCAGGAGTAATTGAGTGCTAAACAATATTTGAATAAAATACATTATGAGCCTGCTATAATTACGGCTTGAATGTCATAAGAATTTATGTGCTCGGTGATTTTCTGGCGGTGTTAACCAAATGTATAAGACGTTTATTTTTTATAAAAAATACTTGCAATATATTTGAATATTTGTTTTAAAAAGTAAACTTAAGGAACAATCCACAATCTCAAAAATTTCTATTTGAAAATTTGTTTTTTAAAGATTCGTATAGTAAAAAAGCAGTTATTACAAGTTGCTCATTGTATTTACACAAATATAAAAAGTAGTACGTTGTTGGTAGCTGTGTTTGCAATAAGGGCATACCATGCTTAGACTACCACATTATTTTTACATTCTAAACCTAATTCAGTTTATATGAGCTCAGCTAAAAAATATAAGAAGACGAAACGTGGTTCCGAAATTTTCGCCAGCTGTTCTCCAGATTATTACCAGCGAAAACCTGTAAAAATGTAATAAATCATGTAATCGTGGTGTTAAACGAATATATGAAGTATATGCCAATAATAAACAAATTAATTATACATGTAGAAGATACCAGTGTGGCAGCGATAATAGTGATGCTGAGTAAATTAGTAAGTAATTTGAATAAACTGTTTCTAACGTTACAATATAGGTATTTATTGCCAACTATTTCATATGCCTATTTTATGATACATTACAAAATCTAGCTTAAACATATATAATTAGATGCCTTAGTGAATTTAAAATCAACTTCTCAATATTAATTATTATTTAATCTTGAAAGTCGTCACGTCGCTGTTTATAGTAATTTAATTTTTGCTTTTAACATTGTTGCCATTTTTTTTGGTATCCTACTTCCGCGCCGCTATACAAATCGAATACCGAATTGTAAGTTAAACACGTGCAAAGCCATGCATTGAGGTACGATAAAATTCGTAAATAGGGAAATATTTTTAATACCAAATGTTCAAACTTTCGTAACTTTACTCACATTATGAACCGAAATAAGTTATTTTTTGGTAGTACTTAACAACAAATATTTTTAAGTAAAATAGTAATAATGTAAAAATATAATAAAATACTGCTTGGAATTTTTTTATCATTATATTTCACCATTAAGTTATGGGAATCATATGCTACCATATTTTTGTATAAGTCTTATAATCTAGTATTCAAAAAGTTTGTCTAAGTTGAAAACTTTCTACAAAACATTTAACAAAATTATCTAGATATCTCACGATTATAATGTAAACGGTTAATATATGATCAAATATGTTCTTCTATTATAAATGCTTGTTCCATACAGTTGCATAGTCTGTTTCATTTTTTATTAATTGGGTAACACGGAAATTAATTTTCGACGGATCGATTCGAAGTGAAACAACAAATGTATAACGATAATATGTGTTATATCGAGCTAATGAGAAAAAATCGTAATTAGAGTAGGTTTTCGAATTTACATTCAAGTGACGCTGGTTCGCGTAATTTAAAATATTGCAAATAGCAATATTTTAAATTATAAATAATCACAAAACGTAATTAATATTTTTTATATAACGCATATAACCTATTAATGTCTTAAGGATTATCAAAATATGTAAAAAATAATGACAACTAAATAATGGGACAATATGAAGTAACTGCTGAAAACCAAACAAGTAGACTGCGAAAACGATGCAGCCAGTCATTCCAACAATCGTCCCTATATTATACAGTTAATTTGTTGTCAAACTGAGTGAATAGCTGTATTCTATCAATAAAATGGTGCGTGATATCTCTATAAATTCAAAAATTCATGAGTTGATAATTAAAAATTATTGCCGCAATAAAATAATCCGTGAAGTGGCGAATGAACTTGTAGCGAGGAATGTAATTAAGCATTATGGGGAAACAGGAAGTGTCTTAAATAAAAAGGTAAAAGCCTGGGTCGTCTAAAACTAGTTTCTGTTAGAAGTAGAAGAATATCAGTAAAGGTTTTCAAGGAAGGTCAAAGAAATACTTACTCTTAATGCTAGTTACAGCTGAATGGAATCATGAAATTGGATTAAATTTCTCAAGGGAATGCTATCGCAAATGGATATATAAGTCTGGATTAAAGTTTTATAAGGTTGAATGATAGGTAATAATTTAAAGGTGTACTTGTAGTTTAAACAATTATATTTTCTTGTAGCAAAGAAAAAGCCAATGTTAAGAGCAAAACAATAGCAAGCCAGGATTGTAGGAAAAACCTAAACGTTCTTGGCCGGTAGAAGATTGGCCCCGAGTAATTTTTAGTGACGAATCAAAATTCAACGTATGTGTTGGTGATTACCGCAAACCAGTTATTCGCACTAACCATGAGGCTTTTCACAAGGATTGTTTGAAACACTCCTAAAGATCTGATGATTTGGGAATGTATCGCAGTTTCAGGGTTAGGATATTTTTAACTTATTGAGGGTATCCTAAATGCTGCGAAATATCAACAAATACTTCAAAACAGCCTACTACCAAGCATTGTGAAATTAAATGTTGACATGCTGTCAAAAGGACAGAACCACAAAAAACTGGTTTGGAAACCACAATATCAACGTCCGTTCTTGGTCTTCTAACAGACCTGACCTAAATGTAATTGAAACGGGATGGCATACAATAAACAGACACTAAAACAACTCACTTGGACTATACATGAACTTAAAGCCAAAATAGAGTACATTTTTTGAATAGATTTAACCTTGAACAGTGCGGATCCTTAATCGCATCAATGCCCAACTGTATTCGTGCGGTCATAAAGTCTAGAGGCGATGCTACTGCGTTTTAAACATAAATATTCGTTCCAATATTTAGTTGGCAACAAAATAAACATGTTTTACTATTAATTAGTTCTGCTAGAGCAAGTATATTTATAATATATATTATTAGGAAACAATAAACCGTCAACTATCTGAATTATGTATGTATTTTAGTTTGTTCCAATACATAGTTGTTAGGGTTCGTATTTCTACCTAGTACTAGCATGTTTTAGATGGGTTTCCATTGTTCGTGAGTATATATGTTTAATTATTGATATACAAAATTGTCATGTTTTGGTGATTATGGTTAGACACGGATCGAGCGACGTTTTTGACCATGCGTTATATTTTGGATTGTTTATATTGAATGCATGTTAGAATTACACGTATATATCCAGGAGTCACTTCCACATTCGTTAAATTATGGTGTTGTGTATTAGTAATTTATTTTGCAGATGTCGTTTTTGAGTAATATCTTGGTTGATAGTGTATAATGGTCGAAACTTATCTTTCCTTATAATATAATTAGCATGCTTTGATTTACCTCTACTAAAATTTTTCAGAATGTTAAAAGCTTCAGTTGGATCTTCGTGAGTTGCTTCAGGATTGCTTCAGATTTACAAAAATTTAATAAGACTAGATGGTTTATATAAAGAAACTGACACATTCCGAAATAGCGAACGATCTTAAACACGAAGAGTAGAGAGCACAATGTTTGAGATAGTTCTGCGTCTTCGAGGTCTGCAGAGTCGGTATAATATTGATGAACTGTATAGAACAAGCTCTTATATATTTTCTAATCAATATTTGATCTATCGATGCAAAAAATATCACGAGAATTTATATATGCAGGATACGCTATACGCTCAATAATATTATGTCTATTGGGAATACAACTAACGGTAGTAGAAATTCTTGTGACAAGAATGTATACAGCAGTGGCCTGTATACAAATGAAAATTTTTAAAATATAAAAAGGCTGTATATGAGCTTAAGCCACAATTGATTGTAATAAGGATTACATTTTAATTTGCTTTGACGTTTTGATTTTCAATCCACAAAACATTTTCAAAAAAAAAAATCTGAAATAAAAATGAATGATCTTAAAATGAAAATTACGATTTTTATTTGCTTTTACGGTTCGATATCCAATTCGGAATCGTTTTTAAATCCGTGAGCACAGAGTGGTTTAATCCTTAATTTCATATAAAAATATCTATCTGAATCATGTCACAAAAAACAGTTTCAGAACTCATATAAAAAGGGTGTACGAACATAGAGAAATAAAGTTTTAATTTTAAATAAAACATCTTATATTTTATTCTAAAAACTAGCACTACTTTGATGTTTCGATCTCCAGTTCAGTATGGACATTGAAAACAACAACGGAAAACTTTGACATTGAATACCAAACATAAATGTGTCACACTGTGAAACAGTTGATGAACTCAAAATGGGATCAGTTACTGACCTATACTGAAACAATAGGGCTGAAGTACCGCGAAAAACAAACAGGTATTATAACAATTATACAATGGGAGTGTTTCATGGAGACCTAAGCTGCCGATTTTGTAATAAAATAGAAATTAACGAATACCGAAGATTGGTCAAATGCGCTCATAAATATAACATTTAAAAAGAAAATTAATATAAATTAGAAAACTATAGACTGCTATCAGTCCTTTATAACCTAGATAACATAGATCACATACAATAAATAGGAAAATTAGTTCAAATATCGTAGGAATACAACTCTGGATAGCAAAGTAATAACTACGAAAAGACGGTGGACTCTAAAGAAATATGGGCTATCCTCAATCCCTTGAGCAACAACAAAGTTGATAATCGATTCACAAAACTCAATAAGTACGGGCCGCTACACGATAACGCAACATTGCCAGTAACAGGGGAAAATTGAACAAAAAAAACTACAGAGAGGAGTTAATAAAGGAGTCGGAGAAAAACTGAACCACTTGGGATTTGCAGATGATGTTGTAAGCATAGTAAATAACAGAAAAAAATTGTAATCTTAAAATGAAACTGAATGGGGTATATAGCAAAAATGAAAGACAATCAATAGATAAAGCGAATTGTTGAATGGAGACCTAAAACATAAAAGATAGCCAGATGAGACTAAATTTACAACAGTACATATCAAAATACAGATGACTTTATTTAAAAATACATAAATGATAATATCTTATTTCTAATTTTTCACCGTAGAACTTCGATGTGTGTGTTTAATTATTAATTAAGGAATATCTAAGTAAAGAAATTTTATAATTAGCTATTTCCCCAATAGAGCTCGTGTTTGAGCAAAATCTTAATTATAGTAGCTGATAAAATTAATAGATTAATTAGTATATATACAAAAAATTATTTTATAAACATATAATTGCTTGTCATGATTAAAAATATATAATTACTTACACATACATAATTTCAGGAGATTATAAGAATGAGGCACTTGCATACATATAAGAAATATACAGTAATATTTCCCATATCAACAAAAGTATAGAAATTTTTTTAGATATAAATAAAAAAAACTTATTTCTATGAATATAGCGCACTACAAATAATATGTATAATCAGAATTATAATAAGAGATAAAATAATACAAAATTCTACTTATTACAAAGATATATAATAGTTTACAAAGACGGACACTGTTAGTGCTGAACTAGGAGGAAAGATTTTAGGTTTTAAGCAATGAGATAAGCCAGTTCTGTGGTTCTTTGCACATATATGTCATTATTTAGGAATCCTTTTTTAAACTACGTCTTTTTTCTACTCCTAGAACCTAAAATAATGAAATTAAGCCGCTTGTTCGTCCACAATAGAATACATTTACTCAGAATAGAATTCATTCATCATCTTTCTTAGAATACCTACATATTTATAAGCTAATAACTGGAAGTTATATTCTAATATATAATTTGGCATTTTAATAGTTTATTTTAGCTATCAAGGTAAACTGAGTAGCTCGATAAAGAGAAAATAGAACAAATAATACGAGTGGCTAATAAAAAGTGGATGACGGATAGATGTTCAGATATGGAAGAATTAGAAAAAAAACATGACATGTTAAACTAGTAGCAGGAGAAGTACTTGAAACATGGAGTAACTATATAACTGAATTAGTTTTTTGGGCAATGGTAAGAACTTCGATTTGAGCCACTCTACTGGTATTTTTCCTGCCTTATATATTTCATTAAATATTTCAGTTATTATTTTTATTTGTTCTGCATCTAATAGCTTCAACAGTTCTGCAGGAATTTCATCAAGTCCCGGTGCCTTTCCATCCTTCATTTGTCCGACGGCTGCCGTTATTTCTTCTGGTAGGATTTCGGGACCTGAATTTTCTTCAAATTGTATTGTTCTAAGGTCATGGAAAAGTTTTTCCAAGTATTCTTCCCATGCTTTCTTGTTATCTTCTTTGGTTATGGCAAGATTGCCTTCATCATCTGTTATTTTTCCGCTGTTGCGTTTTCGGAACTTTCTAGCTATTTCCTTCACCTTTCGATGGACATTGAAGTTACCATATCGAATCTGATACTCCTCTATTTCTTGACATTGTTCTGTTTTTTGTTTCTCTTTGGCTTCTCTTATTTTTCTTCTGACGAAAGTATATATTCTTGGAGATTTTCTTTGTTTTTTTCTCTGATCCATAAGTTCAAGTATTTCATCGGTTATCCACGATTTCCGTTTCTCTGTATCTTGCTTCAGGTATTGTTATTTTATTTCTCTCACTGTTTCTTGTATAATGCTCAGACTTTCCTCTATAGTTCCTGCATTTTTGCATTTTACCACCTTTGTACTGAGGTTTTCACTTACCTTCAGTCGGACATTGGGATCTTTCAGTTTTCTAACATCATACTTCTTCATCGACTTACTTGTATATTCTTCATTTTGACTTTGAAATTACCTACAACTTCATGCAATAAAATCAGACAAAACCAAGAAAGCAACCGGACCAGACAACATCCCACCTGAGCTCTTAAAAATGACACCAGAGGACTACAGTAGTGCTCTAGTTAAGCTTTTTAATGACGTGTATATTACTGGTGAAATACCTGATGAATGAAGTCTGTTTTTATAGCAATGTCGAAGAAACACTGGGCAAAAAGAAGCGACAAACACAGATTAATTAGTCTGATGAGACACACATTGAAAATTTTTCGTCGCATTATTCATGGAGAAATACGAAGGTATTGCGAAAGAGACCTAGATGAAGCCCAGTTAGGATTTAGTAATTGCGCTGAGTACTCCTAACTTCTATGCGCTCATACACTGTCAAGGCGGATTTAAGACGCCTTGTCAATAAAACTATCAGGGAGATGAGACGTTTTGAAAATAGATACAATTTTCAAATGCACTTTCAAATGGTAAATAAGCTGTTTTGGCAGATAAAACTGTATTCTAGACCTGAAGAAATCTATAACGTTTTTAATAAAATAACATCAAAAAATATAAATTTGGATAAAATACACTTTGGAAATAAGCTCTTCAATTAGAATAACATATTATAGATATTATTTGTATAGTAAACCAGAAATGATGCCTAACCTCTCAATCAGCTCACTTCTTTTTCCTTTTTGTGGACTTCTATAACATCTGAGCCACCTTTTTATTTGCGTACAATTATGTGCTTCAACGGAATTATAAATAAGTAAAACCATAAACCATAATTTCTTCAATTGATTGATTCAATTGTGGAGATAATACTGCGTTCCCAGCCATTATTGATCAAAACAGTATGAAATAAATTTTATCAATTACCAAAACATATGCGAGTGTCTTGTTGAAAGAGTTGGGATTCCAGTACAAAATGTATGGCAATCAAATTAATCGGGCAGACGGATATTGCTACTTTAAAACATGAATTCCTTTGAAGGGAAAAATTGCAGATATCGTAATATAGTAATTGAGAAATTAAATCTTTAACAATCTACTTTTAGTTTACTCTGTTTATAATAATTTATTATTCACAACAAAACAAATCCTGTACTTTTTATACAGCAATTACCCGAAAATTTCTCTACCTACCAGAACCCAACAACAATTTTATTATTTAATGTTTAAAAAGTCAGTCCAAAAGTAACCCACCAAGGGGTTGATCAGTAATTTTTCATTTATTTTGGATAAATTGAATAGTGACGCATGTGCAAAGAACCAACGGATCGAATATAAATGACATTAAAGAAGATAAATTGGTGATTTTAAATCATGTAAAACTTGGAAGAAAAGACTGAGAAGGAAAATTAAAATCTGATTATAATATATATATATATATATATATATATATATATATATATATATATATATATATATATATATATATATATATAATTTATATAATTGCGATAAAACGACACATATTTTGCAATATTGCTTTTCACTTTAATTTAATTGACTTGTAACAAACCACAAACTCAAAATTTCTCATAGATTCAAATGACAAGGGAAAAATCAATCAAGTCTGAATATGCTTTCCTTGTTTGTAATGAATATCCTGCTATCAATAATTGAAACAACTTGCATAAATAATGATAAAATAATATAATAAAACTTTTAAAACGCCCATCTAAAATGTCACTCCTTTCAATTATTTTCTGAACTAGAAAACATAAATCAATAGATTTTTGGATAACTAAACAAGATGTTTGGTGATAACAATATGTATTATCAATTGTCAAAACTTAAGCTAACTTTTCAAATGATGGTTTTTAAATTTATTAATGTTGTAAACCTATTTTCCAATATTTAATAAAAATTGTTTAATAGTTAAATTATTGAATTTAATAAAATAAGCCTTTCTCTTCAATTTGTTACTTTCAAAATTCATGTAAACCTAATAGTTTACGCATATTAACGTTGTAGATAAAAAATTTCGTGTATAAACAATTTCAATTTTGCAATAACTGTTAATTTTTTACAACAAAAAAAAAAGAAAGGGGATGATACCACTAAAGGATAGATGTTGCTTAATACTGAACCCAGTCAATCAATTCAAGTTAAAGAATTAGATCAGCATCAGGAGAGAAGTGGAGTGAATTTAGCAGAAGTAATAGAGATGGAGACACATAACAGTGACGATGATAATGATGAGAAAGCAGATGAATTACATCAAGAAGAGCATGATAAAATGGTTAAAAATATCGAGTCTGATGAAAATACCGAAGTAGATGGAAATAATCTAAAAATTGGTACTTTTATGGTGATCCAATTTCTTACAAAAAAAACCGTTAAATATTTCATCGTGATTATAGTAAAAATAAAAAACGACAATACGTACTACACCGTAAACTTTTTAAGAAAAAATATAAATGATTTGTTTATTCAAACATATGAGACATATCGAACATCAATTTTGAAGACATTAGAAAAATGATAAGTACATTTTTTGTTAATATCTCGCGAGTTCTCAAAATAATTTTTGTATTTATTTATAATTGTCAAGAAAAAAAAATATTTAAATAAACCTGAAAATTGCTGGGCAAAGTAGGTCATGTATACAGTATCTAAAATAAAATAGCGAGGTTGCATTGTTTATAATTAAAAAATGACGCTTAATCTTTTGCATATTTTGTTTATTACATATTATTTTCACCAAGTTTATTAAAAGCAGTTCTTAGATACCTGCATCAAAGAGTGTCACGAAAAATGCTTTTTATTTGCTAACTTCTCTGGTAGTCTAATTCGCACACAATTTGAGGAACATACTGTGCAAATATACTTCACTAAAACATCATAAAATATATGAATAGGTGCCTTTGTTCAGTTAGCCAAAAATTTATTAATTCCTGTTTGATGGTTGAGAAATAGTTTCAGGGAGGAGTTTTAGACTGTACTATATAATAAACTGTAAGTTTAAAATTGCTTATTTTAATGCTGTATCAAAATGAAAGCAAGCCGCTTAAGAGAATGTAGAAAATTCATTTGTATAAGGGAAGCTTTTAAACGTATGTCTTATGTTCACGGGACAAAAAAACTGAGTACTACAAATTATGAGACATACTATCTTTCACATGTCAGATGAGAGAAAACAAGAAGTTGCAAATTAAGATTTAGGTATCTTTCTGCAGGTAATATATTGCTTTCTCACAAAATATTTTTTACTGGGCTAAGATTGCTTTTTTGCTGATGAGCAATACCGAGTTATGATTGCTTTTCTTTACTGGCGAAGTAAATGCCGAGAATATCATTGTAGACTCATTGGAAATTTAAAACTACGATGCTCTCCAAACGAATCATAATAAATATTTCCTAGATTCGGGATCGGCAACAATTGGTACACATAACATGACAAATGTTATCATACATTTGCAAAATTTTAAAGAACATTATAGCTAACTTCATTCAATTATAGCTTAATTAACTATTTATAGAGATCAAATTGTGATTAATGGACATAATTCATTTTCAAAAGTTTCGTAACCTGCAATACTTTTTAATTTGTCTCTATATGTTTAAGTGTGGGAATACCCATATAACTTATAAAAGATATCGTATAAAGAACATACCTTCTCAATGATTTAACATAAACACGTAAGATTCATTAAAATTCTCCATAAATTTATATTTCTTAAGTGCTAAAAATTTTTTAAGCGTATCTTTCTCGGTATCGTTACTTCTAACTTGAACGTTTATAACCTCAATGTTCGTTTTTTCAAAAGGCACAGTTTCCAGTACTTGTAATTCTGTACCACCTGTTTCTAATATCAAATAATCAATATTAGTTACATTTGTAGCTAACAACAAAGAATACAGAGGGAAGCATTTGACCCTAGTGTTGAACCAGTCGCTATCATCCATATCTAATAAACTGGATCGTATACTGTTTACTTTAATTCCACCATTGTCTGGATGTAGCGAGACTTCCTTTGGGTGGGAAGAAGGGCTAATACAGCCGTGTATAGCTTGGGAATGTTTACGATTGTGTCTACGAAGGCTGAAGTAATGACGAGGATCAGGTTGGATCAGTAGACCTTGCCAGCTGAGATTTCCTTCAAGCCATTCAGTTTTTGATTTACCGTCACTATACGCTCCTGCTTCGATAAAGAAACCTTTATGCTAAAATAATATTTTCCATTATTGTTTGCACATATACCTGACACAGTACGTTAAGTTTTAAATTGGATATACACCCTATAAATGGCAACACTGCGCGCCGTCAACTTTCCACGAACCTGCTTCGCTGGTTCATAATTTGTCATAATGGACAAATAATTTGTCATTATACGGTGGTTGTTTAAAGCGTTAACAGGGTAAATTTTTAATTTATTTTTGTAAACATGTCTGTTTATACGCCCGCAGAAAAAGTTCAAATAAAAAAATGGTTTTATGGTGGTAATTCTGGACAATACTGTATATTTGTATAAATATTTATATAAAGTTCAGTGTTTATTGAAGGGAGACCAATTCCTTGCGTACAGTCAATTCATAATATTGTTACAAATTTTGAGTTTTTATTGCCTCAAAAATTGCAGAAAATGTCACGCTCAAGAAGTGTCATCAGAAAAAGTTTAGGAAAGAGAATACCGGGATACACAAATTTGTGAAACAATCGAGGTAGATTCAACACGTTCAAGTAGAAGCGTTACCAGAGAGTTAGATGTTAGCAATGTTATTGTAACGAAAGTATGGAAAAAGCACGTTTATAAGAATTTTAAGTATTCGAAAACGCAGCAGCTTTATCTAGACGATTACTTTTAAAGAATGGAGTTTTGTGAAACTCCAATAACGAGGGCTAAACCAAATTTTGATAAAAACATTTTATTCACTGATGAATCTTCTGTTTCGTCAGTAGGGAGACACAATCCTTCCATTACGAGGTATTGGACGAGGGAAAATCAGCGCAGAAGTGTTGTTTATCGAACTCAACGTTCTAAAAAAGTTAACGTCTGGACTGGCATTTTAGGAGACCACATAATAGGTCCATTTTTTATTGAGGGCAACTTGAATAGTTACTTGAATATACCTCGATTTATTACAGAATCATGTTCTTCACGCTATTCTCAATCTTCCTGATGTAAATCTGCAGAATGTTTGGTTTCATCAAGACGGCTGTTCAGTTCACAACGCTCGAACAATTAGGGAGTATTTAAACAATACTTTCCCGAATGGATTTATCAGTGGAACAGGTGATATTAAGCAGCCTGCGCGATCTCCAGATCTTATACCCATGGACTTTCATCTTGAGGCTGGATCCCAAAATTTGTATGAATTAAAAAATCGAGTAAGAGAAGTCTCCAATTCTGGTACAGCAGAAACTCTTTTATCTGTCCGCAGAAGTTTTTATGACAGATTGGGATACTGTTCAGCCGTAGAAGGTCAAATATTTGAATAATTTCTGTATGGCATAAAGAATTATTTTTATTTTCAAGAAGAGTATATTTTTTGTTTTATCTTTTTAAAGAAATGCGCTTTTATTTTTAATTCAGCCACAAAAAATTGTTCACATTAATAAAAACCGATACGAATGCACCGCCTTATAAACCTCAGTGTATTTTTATCGAGTTTATGTACTCTAAGAAATGAAGCGGGTATACGTAATGAAAACAAACATCGAATTCGAATTACGAAGATGTAAATCCCATGCTTTATGTGTTACTAACTTACTAAATGATTTTCTGTTGTGGTATCGAAGGGTATCGGAGAATTACAATTAGGCAATGTTGCCGATTTTATCGCTTTATGTAGTGAGCAATATCTAATCTAAAACTTAACGTACTGTATAATTGTTGTACAATATAATATAATTTATATAAATTTGATCTATAATACAATTTTTAACATTATCATTTAAAATTATTTTCGATTACATAGGGTCAATCGGAATATCCGAATGAACAAAAGTTGTGTTTTTTTAAATGGAATACCCTTTATATTAAAGCATTTTAATATATTTTTTAAAAGTATACAGTTACCAATTTTCGAAATATTTACAAATGCTAATATTTAAAGTTTACAAGGTAATAAAAATGTAAATGATTTGTCAAAATTTTTTTAACGTCGTGTTATTTTCAAATAATTTAATATCTTTGATATCTATCCGTACAATACACAGTGTAATTACAATTTTCAAATACAAAATTTTCTCATCTTTTTAATGGAACACCCTGTATATTAGTATTGCATTTTGTAGGAAATATTACAACCTTTTTTTTAGTATAAGGTTGTACATACCTATAACAGTATGATTCGTTTTGTAGATATTTAAAAAAGAACTATAGCTTTAATATTTTTGCGGATTTTTTAAACATTTTTTTTGCAAACATAATTATAATCTGACTTTAGAAACATACATTAAAATATCCAAGATTAAAATACCTAAGATTCAAAAAAATTAGTTGAATTTAATAACTCATTGTGTTACAAAATCATATTTACCATACTAATTGTAATCAATATTCATACAGTTGGTATAGAATTTTTCATATAAAAATGATTGCACGTCATTCAAGATTTACGACGTCAGAACCCACAGCGTTGCCAAAACATCAGAATAGTTAAAAGGAATTTAAGTGAGGAATTTTTAAAATGTCGACTATTTGTCAAACTATTATATTAACAGTAAATACACTTAGTTTTAAGACTACTGCATCACACTAAAATACATAAGAAAACATTTTAATACAAAATTATATATTCTAAATTTTAAACCTACCTCTTTTAGAGCATTAATAGTCATAAAAACGCCCCGCCATTATTTCTTGTTCAAAATAATCTTATATGAAAGCTTATCAGCTTTCTACAAACTATTTAGTTGTTTTGGCATAGCACAATCACAATACACAACAACAATTAGTTTTTAAAGCTATTAATCTAAATATAATATGTATTTATAAATACAATTTATTAATATTTTGCCACACGCTGAACTGTCATTAAAATTTGAAGTATTCCCGTATCAGTTGCGTACAATTGTCTCATCTATTTAATTAAAATTATTATTTTGTGGAATATTAGACTTAAAGAGTTATTTCATAAAATTTATATTATTAATAATAACAAATGTTTTTGGTTATTTAATCAATATAAATCTAAAATTCCCAATATAATGATGATTACATTTTTCTGATTCTAATACCATGTTGACGCCTATGAAAGATCGAGCAGTTCCGTATCGGCTTCGTATTATTTATTAGCTGTGTTGGGAAAAATTGGACTCTAAGGTTGACGTTTTGGAAATTTTAAATATAAGTGACGTCACTTTATATAAATTGTGACGTGCAACGTTTTTACTTTGAAAAATGGTATAGTTCGTCCCAAACCCTTCTTTCAGTGCCTCATAGTTGATCGAATTTTCTTTAAAGGCCCGTTTTCACACTACGTCTTATTGTACGTTTTGTGGGTCATATAAAACGTACGACAAAATGTACGTTTTGTCCAGTGTATACATTCTACGTTTTTCCTTCCGTTTTCTACCTCATTTCTATAAGGCCCGTTTTCACACTACGTCTTATTGTACGTTTTGAGGGTCATATAAAACGTACGACAAAATGTACGTTTTGTCCAGTGTATACACACTACGTTTTTCCTTCCGTTTTCTACCTCATTTCTAATTCAGAGTCTTGAGTTGTGTGAAGTTTGTTTAGTGTTTTTTTTTTTATTATGGAGGAAACACGGCTGCTTTCTTTTATTTTTTTCAACTATAAAGATACTACGACTGAGGAAAAAGGGGATGAAGAGGGAAAAGACAGGATGGTCAAGAGAGTGGGCTTCTAAAAAGAAGCCAGTATTCCCACGTCTCGTTACTAAAAGAGGCGAACCAGATGACTGGCGGAATTATTTGCGAATGGACACCTCAGCCTATTGTCAATTGCTAGAGTTAGTAACACCATACATATTGAAATAAGACACCTCATGAGAAAAGCCATTACACCCCATGAAAGACTCACAGCAACTCTCAGATATCTTACAACAGGACGCAGCGTCAAGGACTTGGAGTTCACAATCATAATATCCAAACCAGCGTTAAGCCAAATAATTCCTGAAACCTGTAATGCAATCTACTTGGTTTTAAAACATAACTACTTAAAAACTTTTATACAATTCAATAAATTCCCCGAGAAAATCGTGGGTGCGTTGCCGCAAATCTGACATTATTAGGCTTTTTTTGGAAAAAATGAAACGAACTGCAGTGGAACTAGTCGTCAAATAAGTCAAGATCGGACGACTTGTCTGAACATGTATTTTCACGTAACGTTTTATCCTATCAGTTCTCGCAAAACTATGCTTCTCCCATCATTTCTACGATCTGACCTTGGATTTCATTTCGATTCGACAAGACGTACGTTTTGCTGTTTACATGCCACGTTTTATTGTATAGGATTTGTCCTATCCAACAAAACGTACAATAAGACGTAGCGTGAAAACCGGTCTTAACACATTAAGCTAGAAGTGACAGAAAAAAAACGTGAGTCTGTGATTATTATACATAGAGCTTAGAAAATTATTTATCGTAAAGCTAATTCTACTTACGGATGTATAATTGGTTGGAGTTTAGAATACGCTAAATAGATATCCAATCAATGATGCGCATAAATATAATTTGACGCAGATTATCTCGATCGTGACAGTACTTTCACAATGTCAACTGATAAAATGATAATTGTCCAGTTAAGTGTTAAGTTAATTAAGTGTGACCATTAATAAGTTTGTCACAGTGGACCGGTTGGAGACAAAACTATGTTGATATTGAGACAGCTGATTACGAGTGCGTGAGTAAATACGATTATACAAAACTATTTCAAAGACTTTCGATAGATTGCAAATAATGGAAATTGGTCTGTAGTTTTCTACCTGACCCTTTTCACCAGTTTTGTGTATTGGGCACACTTTTGACTCCTTCCAGAGACTCGGATATTCCTTGTTAAGAAGACAAATTAAAAATTTTTAATAGTGGCACAGTTAAGGCACCTATGCAATCCTTAACCAAAAAGGATGGAATATTATCAGGTGCACACGTCATTTTATCTTTCAATTTCTTACTAGCCAAAATTATCTCAGACTCTAAAATAGGATAAAAATTTAAGTAATCTGCGTTAATTGAGAAAGAGTTAGCCTTGAAATTAATATCTGATGACAGAAAAACACTCTTGAAAAATTCTACAAACATATTCACAATATTTTGTGGGTCGGAGGTACTAATGTCATTATATTTCATCACACCAGGAATTCTTGAACTATTATTTTTCGAATTTACGTACGACCAAAACTTCTTGGGGTTGATGGATAAAGCAATTTGGATATTCTCGACATATACATTGTAGGCCAACTGATTTTTGATTTGACAAGGTGTCTTAACCGTTGAAACTCAAGCAAATCACACTGATTTTTGAATCGTTTAAACTTTTTTCTAAACTATGCTTTTAATTTGATGTTGTGAATGATATCAGCATCGAACCAGGGTGGGTATTTATGGCCAAAGTTTTTGTAAACTAGAATATACTTATTAAACACAGAAAAAATCTTATCATAAAAGTTATTTAAAGTTTCATTAACGTCATTAGAAGTATCCAGAAAGTTCCAATCGGTTTCATACAGTACTCGATATAAAGCAGGAAAATTTGATTTTTTAAAGTTGTAAGTTAATTGCTCCAAACCATACCTAAATTTGGGCTCTTTTACAAATATATCCGTAAATGTTATTAGAAGAGCTGGGTGATGAGAGTCTTCATAGACCAAAGGTGAGTCATCATGCTTCACTTCACAACTGAAATGCGATAAGACCAAATCTAGCAGTCTACCCAAGTGATTAACAACATTGTTAAATTGTCTAAGGCCAGTAGAGCCCGCAAAACTTAAAACTACAGAAGTTTTGAAATCAGACATATCATTATCTATAAACCTTGAAACATTGAAATCGCCTAGTACTATGCAGTCATTATTTAAGTAATCAAATTGCCTTAAGCAATCGAGAAAATATTCAAAGTCTACCAAACTTAACCTATCAGGTAAATAAACAACAACTATATAAAAATATTTGTAACCAATCCGGCACTTGACAATAATAAGATCAATAAGTTGAAATTGTGCGTCGAGAGCCGTAATGTCCAATATTTCAGATGTTATGAAATCTTTTTGAAGATCTTGAAAAATTGAAAAATCTTATTGAAAAATGATCTAATAGTTTTATGGTTTGGTTACCTTCTATTGGGATAAAGTTCGAAATAGTGTTGAGCTGCTTTACGAGAACAAAAATTTTCCTGAGCATACAAACAGATCATATCGCGCATTTCTACATTAGAAAATTCACTATGACGTGGCATTTTACCTTTATCTTAAGTGGTTTATAAAAAAACTTAATAGCACTTTGACAAATAATGACTCGCACTGCACTTTGACAACAAATAGTAAACAAATTCGTACTTACTTTGCCATTAAGTTCACAGCATACCTAGGTAGCTGCTTGTTTTGAGAAAAATTAAATACAGACATACGTATCATTACCAAAATACGTTTATTTCGAAAACGGTGTACTTTTTTTATTTGAAACAAGAATACCTGTTTTGTGTAGAATTGAATGATATTTCATGTTTTTTTCCGTAGAATGTTTATACATGGCGAACAAAAAAATTATGGCCACATTAATGAACCAATGTTATAGTACGTGGCGCCACCTAGTGTCAATGGTAAAACTAATATCATTTTCATATTAAGCATACTAAATAATAGCAAGATAGCAAATTTCACTTAAATCGGTTGAATAGTTTTCAATATATCCCTAAAAATAATATAAAAAAATATTAATGAATCACCCCGTAGAACGAAAACTAGCAACATATTGCCTAAGCAATTTGAGCTCAAACGCTTTATTTTGATGTAAACTATCACCCATTAGCTAATGTCCAATTAATTATGGGACACCATAATGATGTATACCTAAATTCTGAGAACATAGAAAGTATGTTTTGAAAAAAATTAACGATAGAAATGTATCTGTCAAAATATTTAATAAAATAAGTAGTATTATACTATGAATTGTGTTACAAAAGCTAGTAATATTTTGTAGTTACCTTTTTGTGTAACAAATTTTTATATTTGAAATACGAATTTTTCAACTGAAAATTGATTTGACATTACATTTGTATTGGGAGAATGCCTTACTGTTTACTAGCTTCAAAAGTGTATAATGAGATATCCGTACAGAAAACATCCTTCAATAAGCGCCATCAAAAAATTTTTAAACCACTTTGTTCCTTCGTGCAATGTGCAGTATTTAAAAGCATTAATACCAGCAAGAGTTTTAACCAATGAAAATAGATTTTAAGTTATAGTATATGTAATATAGAATCCACAAATAAGTAGGCGCCAATTGAGCAATAATACAGAGTTAAGTGCAAAGTGCAACGACAGTTCGAAAAATTATAAAGAAAAACAAATTTCACCCAATTTTAAAATTCAGTTGCATCAGGAGTTTTATAAAAATGATTTTAAAAAAAGAATGAATTTTTGAGGGAATGCGGAAGAAATATCGAAATGTAAAATGTTTGAAAAATATTTTATTTTCTGTCGTTCGTTAATATGGGTTTGTTAATAGTGTTACGTAAAAATATGAGTCATAGTTTTAACCTGTAAACATGTTTTTATTCACACGCTTATGTTTTAGATTTTACGAGAGGCGTCTATTTACCTGAACGACCTTCCAGAAAAAGATCGAACCGATGCGGGAAATCCAGTTTGCCTTTACCGTTTCGCCGTCTACTCAAGAATGTTTTGGACTTTTCGAGATAACGGCGATTTATGTATAAAAATAAAACATTTTTATATGGAGGGACAGTTAAGTCTGAAAACTCGCGGTCGCGAATTTAATTGTACCGTTCGGATACATAAATTATGTAATTATTAATCAAATAAATTGTTGATATAAATTATCGTGCTTTTCAATAAATTAAAATAGGGACCTTTTGATAAAGACATTATAAATTAAATAGACATAAATAAATATCATTTCAATAGACATAATTGTCATTATTACTCCGATGAAAATCTTCACCTATTTCGAGTCACATCATAGAACAGGTGGTAGTTGAATGTTTGGGGAGGCATTGTTGGAGCATACGTTATTGAATCTTACTTCTTCGACCAAACGGTCACTGGCAATGAGTATCGTAGGTTTTTAACAGACGAGTTACCTTACTTGTTGAAGATGTTTCCTTGGGAATATCTTAGTCGAAACATGTTGTTTCCACATGACGGAGCACCACCGCATCGTACAAAAAATGTTAGACGTGTGCTAAATAATAACTATGATATGGTGCTACTGTGGAATGGCCCCCAATATCTCCAGGACTAACTCCACCGGACTATTTCTCAGGGAGTAAATCAAGAATATAGTATACAACGACGAACCCACAACACTGAATAATATGAAAATTTGTATACAAAATGCCTTTGCCAACATTGGATCTAAAATGCTATAAGACGGTCGACAGTCTTTTATTAACCTTACGCAGATAAAGTGAAAAATTTTAAAATTTTTGATAACGTCAGTCTAACAAACCGACTTTTTCTACAATTAAAAAAAAATAGAAATTTAGCTGTAGGTGATAAATATTTGTAATAATATAATTCTGTATATTATTCTCTATACAAATATATGAAATTTATAATTTTTTTGTTATTTTCATAATTTTAAGGGGATATTAAAAAAAAGTGTTATTTTTATGAACAGGCTTTTAATAAAATCAAAATAATTATAACAAAAAAAAAATAAATTCATGTTCCACTAAAACATAAATCAGTTACTTGTATGTTAATAAACAGGGAAAATAAAATTTTACTCTCAAAATTTACACAGATTATTGAAACTATTTCAAATTTTGGGCACTATAATTTTCAAAACAATGCCTACATAATCCCGTCAGATGTTAGACTAGACTAGACACAAATAGTTTTTACAGTTTGCACAAGAATATCTTGTTCTTCGATTTTTTGTAGTGCTGCAGTACGTACATCGTCCATGAGTTTGATTCTGGGGAGTAATATTCTCAGTTTCTATACCACATATTTCAGAAAGACGTAAACGGATTATCCTGGGAATGTTTTGCTGTTGTGTTCGTCGACGAATATGTGGGCTAAGGAACTGAAATCCTAAATTTTCTAAGAATTTTCTTCTATCGATTTTTGTTTGGGTATTCGAGGTGTAAATGATGTAACTATTTATTCCAGCAACGGTCATGGCACTATAAAAAATGACCATTGGCCAACGACGAGTTGCACGAGCGCAATTGTAGGCTTCGCACATTTTGTCAACAACGTCGACAACGCCTTTTGTTTTGTTAAGATAGTCCATGATTATTTCAGGTTTGCCAGTTTCCTCGTCAACAGTATCATCGTAATGTATAGTCGATACTAACAGGATATTTCTTTTTCGTTTTGGAGAATATGAAACGAGCGTACACTTATCTCTAAAAGCAAACATAATGGATTTTTCTGGTCTTTCTAGTAACATTTGAGGAGGTATCTCACGTTTATTTTGACGTAATGTCCCAACTGTAGTAAGACGGTGTTGCTTTAGTATCTCCGTCAGAGGTAAGCTGGTAAAAAAGTTGTCAAGCGTGACATTTCTATTTGATCCCAAGATAGGTGAACAAAGACGAGGCACTAATGCTAAATTCGAAGTATTCCGTTGCAATGGTCCGGCAGGCTGTTTCCCTATGTACACTTCCAAATTTGCAGTGTAAAACATTTTAGCGTCAACTAAGGCATATATTTTTATTCCGGTCTAAAAGAACGATTTTGTGAAACGTCATAGGCTTGCATTTCTCTATAAATTTGTTGGTGTAAGTAACAATTTTTTCCAATATGTTTGGAGAAAAGAAGCATTCTGAAGCTTTATTTGTATACCTTATATCTCCCTTAGGTTCAGGTAAATGTGTGAAAATATTTTCAGCGCGTGTTCCAACATTCCGTGCTGATGCAGGATATTTTCGCCACCTGGTAGTTCCATCTTTACCGATAAGGCAGGGTATTCTTGAGGTACAAGGGGTTTCTTCAAGAATAAGTAAGTTTTGTTGATGTTGAAACTCCTCTTCCGAGTCTATATCCTCAATAGTTTCTATAATATGGTCGTCTATCAAACATCATCATCTGGTTCTACCTCTGAATCATTTAAAACTTCCCCATGAAGCCGCAACAGCCATTCTTGTTCCCTCTCGTAATTCATTATAAACGTATGCCCTAAAATATAATATAAATCAGTACCGCAAACAAAAAATCAAACAAATTCGTCTTACCTCAATATGTAACGGCAACTATAACGTCGGTTTGTGGGACCGAATCGTGTATAATATTCAAAATTCTTATTAAACGATACACGCTGTCCACTTGCTAAACTACAACTGAATATAGAATAGATACAGGCTTACAGGCACGAGGCAGTGGCACGTTCGAAAGGTACTGTGAGGTACAGATTGAAATAAAAATTAGCAGCGCTTAAACCGCGAAAATTTGAATCAGTCGGTGCGAGAGACATAACGTTATCAGCCAAAGGTTAACCCTATACGACCGTGTATTGAAAATAATGATTATCATTTTGAACTAACTCTATACGACCGTGTCTTGAAAATAATGATTATCATTTTGAACATGTATTAGCATAGTTAATAATGAATTTATAAATGTAGGTAAATATTATTTTGTAACTAATTTTTACTAGAATATGTTTTATTTAATCTTTTATAAGTATTTTGATTTATGTTAGGTTAAGTTTATAAAATTAGGTTATAATTTTTGTTTGTTATATATTGGTACATTAGTTTGTTATATATAAATTTATTAATAAAAATCTGTAAAAACGTAAAAACTATAGTTCCTCTCACGAAACACGCTAGGTATACACAACCTAATATCAAAAGAAAATTAATATTTTCTATAAAATACAATACTAATATACAGGGAGTTCCATTTAAAAAAAAAATGAAAAAATTTTGTATTTGAAAATAGTGATCACCCTGTATATTATATGGCTATATGTCAAAAATATTAAATTATTTAAAAATAACACTAGATTAGAAAAACTTTGACATGCCATGTACATTGTTATTACTTTCAAAAACTAATCCACAGCGCTTTAAATCTTACCATTTTTCACAATGAAAGTGTAAATATTTTGAAAATTATTAATTTTATAGGTTACCTTGTGAATTTTTATACCTATAAAAATGTGATAGAATTTAAATATGTAGTCATCACATTATCTAGCTACGGAAAGCTCTAAACAGAAGTAGAAGATCAAGTGAATAGAACAAACAGAGCCGCAGGTTGCCTGAATGAAATAATATATAGAAATAAAAATATCGGGAAAGAAATGAAAGGCAGAATTTACAAAACAGTCATCAGACCAATAATGACATACGCGGCAGAAACACGATCTGACACAGAGAGGACAAAAAGGATGTTAGAAACAGCAGAGATGAAAACAGAAAAACTGATGGTAAAATACTGAGATGGGACAGATCTAGAAGTACAGATATACAACATAGATGCAAGGTGGAGAACATCAAGGACTGGGTAAGAAATAGAAGAGTAGCATGGAACGATCATATAAGCCGAATGACAACAAATAGAGTAGTAAAGACGGCAAGAGACGGTTCCCTAATGGGGAGACGATCGGTAGGTAGACCACGAAAACGATGGAATGACAACTTACTGGAGGCACATTGAAAAACAGAGTCATGTATAAATAAAAAGAAGAAGAATCTTGTTCTTGAACCATTTGTAACAAAATTTTGAATACCTATAAATACAAAGTATTAATTGTTTAAAAATTAGACAGAAAAATGTAATTTAACACATTTTTGATACCAGTTAAATATATTTAGGAACCCAACCTACCTTATTTTTTAATAATTTAATAACATATGCTGTATCTTCTGATATTTCATCTTCAGACTTCAATGGTTTGTGATTTGGTTCAATAGCTGGTGTCAGATGAACTGCTCTGATATACATTATAAGTTGTGGATCATCTTGGGATACTCCCAGCAAGTCATAATCTTGACTCATATTTACTCTGAATTGGTAATGTTTTATTGCTACAAAAAATAGTTTTACTTTGGAATTTATTTATATATTTAATTATAATCATAACAAAAATACAATTTTTTTAAGGTATAACAATATAAAAGAAATCATTGTTCAACTTGTGAAAGTCAGTATAAGTGGTTATTTCAAGGAGGTTAGCCTTTCTCGTGACCGGTATTTTGTAATGCTACATTTTTTTCGGGGTTTCGAAGCGGTGGACTTTCTTTCTTCCTAAAGTTTCGTAACTGCTCCCGATACCATCTCTTTACCTTTCTCTCGCTCAAAGATTACATTCCAAGAATATCTGCGCTATTTATAGGATCGGTATTGGAATTTATTGGACAGCTCATCGGACAAACTATTTCATTATTGACATTTAAAAAAGGGTGTCTACAAAATGTCAGTAGCGAATTCTACAGTTCTTTGGTCACATGGTTAAACATAAGTTAAACATTTCTCTGACGTATTGGACGTAAGAGCATTTAGAGGTGCTAATATAGATTCTGACCACTACCTTATCAGTAGCTCACCGAGAATTTGCCTCTGGGGGGGGGGGGGTTTGGTTGGTCACCCAAATTTTTCTTATGATGCTACCTCCATTTTTAGCCCTTAAAACGTGTGAGTAACAGTGTCGAAATAGGGCCCTGGGGGGGGGGGGGTTTAACCCCCAAACCCCCCCCTGAGTGCGCCACTGTACCTTATAAAAGTAAAAGGTTATAAAGTACTCTCCAACGTATTGTACAAAAGAATGCTCATCTAAGTCGAACAAATAGTGGGAGGATATCAGTGCGGTTAGTAGTATCAGTCCGACCCAATAAATCAACAACAGACCAAATCTTTACAGTAAGACAGATTCTTTAAAAGACCCTAGAGTTTGGCGTCGATAACCACTACATATTTGTGGATTTAAAAGCTGCATATGACTCAGTTAATAGATATAAACCTCTCTTGGCTATGGTGAAATTCCAAATACTGCTTCATCTTGTTCTACTAACTGAACCCCACATACACTGTGAGCATGGTCAGAATCCAGAATGATTTTTCAAGACCTTTCCATTGCAAAAATGAACTAAGACAGGGCGATGGACCATCGTGTCTCTTATTTACCCTTGCTCTGAAAAAAAGTAATTCGAGAGTTCCTGATTAATATGAATGCCACTATCTTCTACAAATCTGTAATAGTTGTCAGATAGATGCAGATGACATCAACATCATAGCTAGGGCCACAGAGTTTCTGACCGAAGCATTCCAGTCATTAAAAGCTTATGCACTAAGAATGGGACTAAATATAAGATGCCCAAAAGAACACATACATGTATTGTACTAGGTCAAACAACCATAAACCTAGAACAATAATAATTGATGATTTCGACCTGGAAGGTGTGCACACCTTCATAATATACCTAGGTTCGTTGTTGACTAAAAATAACAACATCAGCGAAGAAACGAAAAGGAGGAATATATGGAGGAATAAAAGAGCAAGGTTTGTTTGGCACAGGCGTTACAACTTTGAGTTGTACAGAAGTTTTGAGGAACCTGACGTTGTAAAATTCATTACGGTAGCACGCCTTAGATGGATAGGGCATGTAAGCAGGCAAGAGGAAGGTGCAACAGTCAAAAAAGTTTTGACAGAAGAGGGCCGATGGGACAACGAGCCAAAAGACTGAGACTTAGATATCAAGATAACCTACAGGATGATTTAAAATCTATTGGAGTTAGAGCATGGAAAAAAGTTGCCACAGACAGGGGTGAATGTACAGACTATATATAAGTACATAAGTAAAAAAATGTGCAGTTACAATTATTACAATTACAAAAATATCAGTGTTAGAAGGGATGAGTAGCAGCTTATTTGTTATTACAGACATAGTTTTGATTTAAACTGATTAAGTGCACAATAAATCTATACACTTTAGACACTTTATTCAATACAAATTATGCGGATAGCCGAATGTTGGAAAGCTGGTAATATGGAGTTTGATGAGATTTAATTTATAATGTATCTAAGCTATATTTTACTAAGTAAAAGGGGAAAATCCCAGTGGTTACATAGATACTATTTTTTACTCTTTTATTGACTAGAAAATCTAAAGAATTTAAAATCATGGGACAATCAACTAAGGTATTACTGAGTTTATATAGAAAGCACACATCTAAATAAGTTTTTCTATCTTTGACGAGTGAGAGATTTAAAAGGTTTTGTAAAAGTGTATAATTAATTTCGTTATAAGGAATTTTCATGTTATAGGTAATAATTCTTAAAAATGTTCTTTGAATTATTTCTATTCTGGCAATATATTTATCAGAATGAGGTATCCATATAATGGATGCATATTCCAAAATAGAAAGAGGAAAAGTCTTTTAGAGATCTATTAATAAAACCTAAGAGTTATAGAGCCATATTACAAAAGTAGTCTATATGAGGATTATACCTCAGAGATTTGTTAACAGTTACTCCTAAATCTTTTATAGTAGTAACAGGATTGATAATGTCATTATCAATTGTATAATGAAAGGTTATAGGTGATATAATTCTTAAAAAGCTCATATAACAGTACTTGTCGATATTTATGAATATTTTGTTTTTTCAACATCAATGTTAAAATTTTTAAATCCTGATGTAGTAATTTTGAATATTATCAAGTTTCCTGAAGGGTCCAAAATCATCACCATAATATGGTACAAACTTGCCATTTAAGACACATTTGTTGATGTCAATAAAATAGGAATGTTGAGAGGTGACTTCATCCCTGATGAACCTGAGGTTGCATTAACAGGCTTTGAGGAAGTTCGCTTTATGTTGACAATTTGATGAAGGTTTGATAGAAAACTTGCAATCCAATGTAAAAGTGAGCCTTACACTCCCAGAGATGAAAGTTTATTACATACTGTACAAAGAATATACCTGACTTTTCTCCTCCAATCGATCTCCCACAAAATATTCATAAACTAGTAGATAATCTCACCAAAGGTTTTAAATTTGGTATTAGATAGTTAGATACAATTTTTTCAAAGATTTTGTTAAACACTCCAATATAAGTGTTTTCTAAAGTTTACATGTCAAAATATTTTAACTCTACAAGGACATCAAATAACATGAAAATGGTCTTAAGAGAACAAGAATACCTTATAATGAAAATAAAATCTTCTAACCAATAAAAACCTTAGTACTAGGAATATCTACAGAAATAATAAAGTTAACAATTCATTTACGAAACAACAACCTAAGATGATATTGATTATTCACTCTGTGCATGATCAGGCAAAACTATCACACTTTGAATAGGGGACATATGAAAACATTGGACATCTTTTTCAGCACAATTTTTATATTGATGTAAAAAATAGTGAATCAGGATTATAAACCATTTGTTTGGCTCTGGGTATTGATTGCTATTAATATTTTCACATCTTCTCATTTTATAAGTGATTCTCGTATCCTTTGGAAATTTGCAATATTTTATTTTTATTTAAGTACTGTTGTTTGGAATTGTGTATGTAGTCATTTGATACTTTTTTTAATTTGAAACTATCAATGAAATAGTTAATCCTGAAGAAGATGAAAACATTTTTTATTTATCTTTGATTTTTTTCCTAATATTCATGAACAAACCAACAATTGTTTCCTGTTGCCAATAAAAACAAATAGAAGAAACTTTTGTTTAACTATTTATTATCACGTCATGCATGGAGCCAATATTAGATTAGTGGTACTTTAGTGTTTATAATGTTAAAAAACAAAAATCAACATGTGAGACCTGCTTCTTTAATCAAGTGATTAAAAGAAAACTACAAGTACATATGAAACACTTCTGCTGTTCTACACAGTCCAATTGTTGTAAGTCCAAACCAATCTCACAAGTTCTTAAGCCAGGATGTTCTTCTCCTGTGTTGACTTTGTTTGCCTTTTATTTTTCCCTAGATTATGTTTTGCAAAATTACATACTTAGGTCCTCTAATGATGTGTTCAAAGTATTCAAACTTTCTTGTTTTCAGGACACTGCCATAACACCACCTTTACAGGGGTGTAAGTTTATTCATTTCAGATTTCCTAAGTGTCTAATCCCTAAACAATAGTTGAAAAATGTAGTTTCTTAGCTATTAACAAAATTATAGATAATTTAAAATACAGGTTAGGTTGCCCTATGTTTTTTAACATACACATATAATACAAGATAGTCTGATCGTTGTAATATAAGTCTGTTCCCCCAGTGCGACAGAGAAAACTGATGCAAAGCAGTCCCTTCATCTCTTTGTAATTTGCCAGGTTTATCGACCACTTTATCTAAATGACCAATGAGAAGGTCAAGTGGTTGATCTGGCCCATTAGACAACATTAGACAAAGATGCAGGGACTGCTTTGTGTCAGGTTCCTCATCACACTGGGGGAATGCCACTGTATTACAACAGTCAGTCTATCTTGTATTATATGTCTACAGTTTTTAAGGTAAATAACAAAACATTAGAAACATGTGATTTAGCTCTTTTTACACCTACTTATAAAGAAGGATGCTCAAAAAAATGGCTTAGTCTTTTATTATGAAAAAGACTACTCCCCTTATTATTAGTCAATAGGTATGAATTCTTTTTTGATAGTGACTTTTTTTGAGCATTAATTCTTCATATAATACTAATAGAAAATAGTGTAATCTTCATAAATTAAACAAAGAATATGCAGTTTTATGGCATTAAGGTATGAATGTGTTATTCTGAGCTGTCTCTATACAGAACAAATTTAGTAAATGATAATTAAAAATTACTTTTATACTTTTTTTTTCAGGTTCTTGGTTGGACACATTTTTTCAAATTCTCACAAATATTTTATTTATATCATTTAATTTATTGAGCCTCTAGGTTTGGTTTAATTATTGTCACAATCTTAAAATAAATGAATTTTAGTGATATTAGAGTGCATAAGTAAAATTCAAGTGTTTATGAATAATTTACTTTTACATCCCAATACAAAAGGTAACTTGATGTTAAAATCCCAATTGAATAGAAGTCACAGAAAATTTAACTATAGTACAGGAAGTATCCTTTTGTTATTTAATTTATTTACCAGTATTATCCATATAAACAATCAGCACTGTCATGACAGTAGTAAAAGCCATAAAGAAAGCTGCAAGAGGCAATAACTTCCTAGTGACACTAGTTTCAGATTCCATATTATTAATTTTTCCTGCAGTTAATATATCAGACAAGTTATTATCTGGTGAAGGATTCTGGCATTGGTTGGAGAGAGTCATTGTTAGGGTTCTGCTTCTACAATAAAAAAAATAAATGGATAACAATGAGAATATCACAATGTACCTAAGCTATGAATGTACTTAACACTGCAATAGGTATATTTAATAAAAGCTCTTATAGAAATTATTTTTGGTACAAGAACGCTATCATAATATCATAACGCTAAACTTCTTAATAAATATCTTAATATGGAGCAGGTGCACCTTACATTTTAATATAAGATATTAAAACACAAGAACGTAAGAACCAACTTACCACTTAAAATGAATATGAATACTATATAAAGAGGCAACAATGTTCCTAATAAATATCATACGAATTACTACAATAACAACAATAACAAATAAAAGTTCTGTTTTGTTATGCACATAAAGAAATAAATGTAATTATATGGTTGAATAGCCAAAAGTGCTTCTTTGTATACAATCTGTCTAACTGTCATTATATAAGAAGAAAATCTTGGAATATTTGCAATGTATATACAGCTATTAAAATTCTAATTCTAATACTTTTAATTTGTTTTATACAATTTAGTTATCTTTACAGCAACATAAAAATTGATATTAAGTTAATAAAGTCTACTTTTACACGTTTTTCCCCAAATTTGATACTACTCAAAACTAAAATTTTTTAAACTTTGTGACTATTTACCTTTTATAGTAAAGGGACGTGAATTGTGACATATTGGGTAGAGATGGCAATTTAAAAATAATATGACCTTTTTTTTACGGTGGCACTTTAAATTTAAAATAATAAATAATTCCAATTAAAAAACATAAACGAATAAATTGGATTTATTTATACTCATAATAAATTAATCTTTAAACTATTTATGTTTAGTTTATTACATAAAGGAATAATCTCAATTTTATTATTAATATCTCTATAATAATTAAAAATAAACCGAAAGGGATGATTAATTTTTAAGAGATTACACCAAAACCGGTGTTATACGCAAAACGCTTAGTCGCCTCAAAATAGCGGTTGTTCCAGATATTAAATTCTTACAACTCTACTTAAGTTCTAAGTTCTAAACCATCTGAATTTGACAGTTTATTCTATTACTCATCTAACTCCAAAGGTGGTGGGGACGGTACAATTTTGATTTAAGATAATTTTAAATTAATTATTTATATTTTGTGTGATAAAGTACTACATATTGTGTCCCAGTTATTCAACATGTCAAATAATAATAGTTACAGAACTGTATATGCATTCGCCAGAGAAATGTATCCCAAGAAAAAGGACTCCTTTTTGCAATATGGGACAGCAGGTTTTAGAACAAAGTAAGTGGTTAAATTGAATAATTATGAAAGAAAATAGTTAATAAATGTCTTTATTACATCGTAGGGCTACTGAACTGCACCATGTGATGTACAGAATGGGTTTACTTGCTGTACTCAGAGCAAGGTACAAAAAAGGTAAGATTCCAATGTTACTTACTTCCACAATAAAAATAAAAATGTCAGTTGAAAGTGAAAGTTCTCATTTAAATATAGTCGGAATGGTTTTAATTACTGCTTATAAGTGAAATATGTTACTAAGAAACAATCTATTGAAAGATTTATTGTTATCATTTTATTTTCTCAAAATATTTCTATTTTTAACCCTTAAATCATCAAGTAAACATTTACAATCATTTTTTCTACATGTAATTCTGTTATAATCATTTGTTTTATTTCCTTAAATTTTATTTATGTAAATATTTTTAATTGTTGATAAAGGAAAAATACTAATTTTTGTTCTAATCTTTTACATTTATAATTTATGTTCTAATCTGTACTTACAGATTTAGATAACAGTTTAACTTATCTACTATTGTCCTAAATCCTGTATGCTAAACATGTTAAGATTTAAATGTATATAAAACAAGGAAATGAATAGATCAACATTACATAAAAGGAAATGTCTAAGAATGGATGGAATTTCAATGCCTTGCAATTATTTATGAAGGAAATTATATTTATAGATCAACAATAATTAAACAAGCAACATAATAAATCAAATACCAGATTAAAATAAACTTTTATAAAATTGCACTTTGTCTTTTCTTATTTACTGTATAAGAAATTAATAATGGTAGAAGACTGAAAAATATAAATTAATTCAAGCAATGGGGATGAAATAATTTAGTATATAAAAAGGAATTAACAATGATGTGTTAAGAAACTCTTTTATATAATAATTAAAGATATAATATATTAACAATTGGACCACTGGAAAAGAACAGAATCTGCAACACAAGTTAAGGAAGTATAATAAATTAACCAAGACTAATGTGGCAAAGGAGTATGAAAATACCTGATAGTTCTTGAACATAACAGGAGGAACCTTTGTATCATTTTTCAAGATTAGAACTTTTTGTTCAAACAAAAAAAAGCAATATAAATATGAGGAGAAGAAGAATATCCACTGATCTTAAATTCAACAAGTTTCAAGAATATGTGATGAAGAGGAGGAACTCCTATTAAAACCAAATCCAACAGAGTTCTTCCTCACATAAAGAGGAACCTATGAACCAAGTTTTAAGATTGAAGGACTTTTCCTTCAAGAATAAGAATATGAGAAGAGAAGAAAACTTATTGACCCCAAATTTAATAGAGTTCTTCCTTAGACCAAGGGGAACCTATGTGCAAGTTTCAACACTCTATGACTTTGCCTTTCACAAAAAGATATGGTATAAAAATATTAAATAATATGAGAAGAACAAGAAGACATGCAAATTTATTTGTTCCATGCTATATGCTCCAAGACATTCCAGCACACTTCCATTGTGGAGTTTTAGAATTAAGTTTATATATTTAAGTACATAGTATCATCCATTAAGGGTTTATGACTCATTTCTTTTTTTTTTTAAGGTGTTTTTAAGTATTTGGTATTCCTTATGTTACAAGTCTTCTTTTGGGGTTTTCTTTGATGAAAATATCTAACAATGCAATCTGTTTGTTATTCCCTACTTCCATAATTGTAACTTAAACTTCTCCATGGACTTTGAGTAAAATACTGATCTTATAAAAGAAAAAGTAAATCATCCACGTAACTTGATAGAACATTAAGCTGTGAATGGTGCAGTAGCTGAAAAGATGTACCATTTTAGAGCTGAAAAGAACTTTAACTGCAGCTCGGAAATAAGTAATTTCAACAAAAACCAGTATAAAGGGAATACAATACAAGACTAATGAAGAATAAAGGACTAATGAATAGAATATCATTGACAGTTGGTGGAGATTTTTATTTTTGACTGAGTTAATAATAGTAGCTTCGAGAGTCTCCTAATGTGTTGTTAGAATAATAATATTTAAAAGAAATTTCACTACATTTAGAAAACACCTTGGAATATTATACTTTATATATAACCTCCTTTAAAGCACAAAGTGATTGTTATTACAATAAAAGAGAGTTTATACCACACAATGCTGGGTGACAGGCTTTTAGAGATATAATTGATTAGATTCATAAATATATTCAAACAGTGAATCTGTCATGTAAATGTTAATGTAATGTTCTGCAGAGAACAGAGTTCTTAAATGTATGAATCTTAGGGAACTTGAATAAGTCATTCTTCTTGAATTGTAGGATGTTCCCAAAAATCCGTTCACAACTTTATCAATGATCTTCCCATACATACACGCTAGACACACATGATATACAAATAAATGTTTTTTGAAGATTTAGACTCACGTCTATGTTTTTGATTTGGGTCAGTTAATCTGGCGGGTTTGAGTGGCAGCTGTTGTAGCGATGATTTGTTATGTGAAGAGTCACCTGCTCTCATAACACTTGGCCTCTCGCTTGTGTATGAAGTGAAACAACATAGTTTTTTTTGTTTCACATTTAATGTTTTCTATCAATACAAAAAGCACATGTTTTTATCAATACCTTTTTCCATAAATTTGAGATTATTGCGAACTTTTGTTAATGGTACATTATTTATTGTCCGCACTTATCTAATTTGTCAAGCCTTGGTTAAAACGAGTTCATTATAATATTATGTAGATAGTATTTTTGCTGAAATAAAAATTCTGATAAAAAGTTTTATCGAAATATTATGAAGCTAAAATATTTTCATTTTCAGCTGTAGTAGGTGTGATGATCACTGCTTCTCACAACCCCGAGGCAGATAATGGAGTAAAAATAGTCGACCCCCATGGTGAAATGCTAGAAGAAACATGGGAGACTTGGGCTACGAAGTTCGCAAATGTTGTGTAAGTGTCTCACGTTTACTATACTTAATTTAACATTGCTTGTGTGCCGGTATATTTTTTTAACTATTAGGTTTTTAATGTAATATACATATGTATTCATTTTAAAATATGACCCATTTCTTTTTTGGAATAGGGCTGGTTTCTTTTCATAGATTACATTCTCCTTTTAGTGCTGATTTCAGTACTGAAGATTGATATCACCATGAAAAACTTATGCTCTCTTCTTATTTCTTAAAAGCTGTATGGACATATAATATGCTCCATAATTTAATATATGTACTATCTAACCATGTTATTAAGAAACTGAGATCCTTCCGGATGTCATTCCTTATCTGCATGTTTGTCTGCTGTCTCTCTGTGTGATAACTCTTCAAACCATATAGTCTTGAAACTTACATACTCTCGGATACATACCTTTCCTCATGGTTCAAGGAAGAACCCTATTGAATTTGTGGTCAATCCATTTATCCATGGAATCATTTCAAGTCAATACATTTACCCAATACAATTTAAGAGAGATTGGGGTAAGAGGGTGGAGAAGACAGACACTCGATAGGGATGGTTGGAAGAATGTTTTGAGGCAGGCCAGGGCTCACGAAGGGCTCTAGCGCCAACTGATAATAACATTTATATAGACCCTCATGACCAATGATAACTTAACAATGGATGAAATAAAAAAGAAGGATATTACTAGCAAACAATTGTTACTTTGTATTAAGCAAATACCTAAAGAGCAAAAGCCTAAGCCAAAAATAAATTAACAATATATAAGACACTCATCTGATCAGTAAAGATATATGAGTCAGAAACATGACCCTTTCTAAAGCAAATGTTATCTCAAGAAGTTCATATAATATAATATCGCTTCTAGGCTCTTATAAGAAATATACAGCACAGACAGATGACTACACTATACTATATTATCTACACCTAAGAGAAAAAAAGGGTAGGCCAGTAGGTAGGAAGGGGAAAAGATGGTGTGGGTGTGAGGAAGATTTTAGCTGTAAATTGTCAACGATTGGGGATTGTCAACAGATTAAGGAAAACAGTCAACTGGTGCTGTAGGTGCTTTCTTTGAAAAGTTTTCAAAGTATTTACTTTTAAAAACATTTTACCATATAGTGAATTCTTTAGATGTGAAGGTATAAATACCTTAAAACTGTGAAACATTTTCTATTTCAGTTTTGTGATTGGATAGACTGTCCATAAAATATAATCTTTGAATGATTTGAACGATCTTTTTTGTGTACCTTAGGTCTGTGTTAATGGGTTTTGGATAGGTTTTAGTATCTGCTGTAGATATCTTACTTCAACAGGTATTTAAACCTTCCCGATGATTAAGGCTGCTTTGTTTGCTTCTGGTCCATTTTTGTCCCATGAGAAGTTAGGGAATGAGTGTTTACTCCCGGCAGAGCCGTGCCTACTGGGAGAAAGCTGATAAAACCTAAATGTCTTTGATACCCGTAATTGAGACGTCCTTAGCTTCCACTCGGTCGTGCTGACTTCGTAGAATTGTAGTAAACTAGAGACGTAGAAATCTTCAAAATGTGGTAGTAAGAATATTATGTCTAGACGACTTGAGTGGTATTTAGTGTAGTGGTGTTGTTTGTCGCATGTCGCGTAGCGACAAAAACGCGGTGTTCCCTAAAGTAATTGACTTATATGTGCACTTTTATGCATCAATGTCGGTGAGATGTGAACTCGTCGCGACAGACATTTTATAAGTACATTGAATTAAATTAGTGCTTTTATGCAACGCGTTTATTGTCATGGATGGTTCGATAGGAATTTATTTTGCTAGCTTGCAGACGTGTATCGATGTGTGAAGACGTGTGTTGTTGCCACGGAACACTTCGATGGTGTACTATGTATTGAGGAAATTGAAAATCGACCATCTTTGTGGGATTCATCATCAGATGATTATAAAAACCATTGCCTTAATTCTGCATGTAGTGTATTTACGTCTGAGGATTCTTGCATTATTTATTATGTGAACAATTATATATTTGTATACTAAGTATATAAAACACGGATCCATTTTTTATGAACACACACTTCCTTATGGCACGGTACGATGGTCACTGATCTATTTAAGAAATTTGATCTGAAAGCGACAAGCGACGAAAAACTCCGCCTAATGGCAATTCCTCCACTGATAAAAAAACTGTGAGTTGAGCATGTTGGTCGCTATTTTCTTTAAACCAGGGATTTGTAATTAGTAAAAACAAAAAGCACCACGTGCTATACGCTATAAGTGTAATGAAAACCCAAAACGTCTATGGATGTTAGGATGCAGCTGGATCTACAAATTGGTACCTTTGAACGGCACTCGTGTTTGCGGCGAGATTGCAGCGGGTTAAGAGTTTCAACATTATAAAAAAGGGAGAAAGATTTTAAAAAGAAACAGACAATTTGTTGGACGTCTCCTTGTTTTTGTGGAGAAAGTGAAGAAAACTATCTATATACGCAAAAAATAAAAAAAAAACTTGTAGGTATATTAAAAGATCGAGAAGTACTACTAGAATAAAAACTATTCCAAAATAATTAATATTTATAACTGCATAAAAAAATAAACAATTAAAAATCATAATTGCTATAAAAATTGTAAAGTAAAGATCAAAACTTCAAAAACTAAACTTTTTAAACAATTGGTGTCATCACAAGTATTTGAAAAATAGAACAAAAAACATTAATTATTGGTAAAAAAGGTATTGCATATTTCACTTTAGCACTAAATTGAGAAAGGTCTATCTTCTCTTCTTAAAGTGCCTATCCGTTCCGGATGTTGGCGATCATCACGGCTATCTTTACTTTGTTTATTGCAGCGCGGAACAGTTCAGTGGTAGTCGTGTTATACCACTTTCGTAAATTTTGAAGCCAGGAAATGCGTCTTCTTCCCGGTCCTCTTTTAGAATTTACTTTCCCTTGGAGAATCAGCTGGAGAAGGCCGTAACGTTCTTGATTTCTCATTAATCTTTATATAGACCTTTCTCTTAATGAGAAAGATTAAATGTGTTCAAAAATATAAACGAAAACATTTAAACCTTGTTTGCACAAAAAATAAGAATTAAGTTTACGTGGGTTTAGCACTGAACAAACAGGATAATTATGACACTAGTTGCTATTCACTATGCTAAGTTCATAAGTTCTATTCACTATCTTCTGGTTTTGTTGACAGACGATATAGAATTGTAAAAGTTATGTCTGACAGTTGTAAATGTTCACAATTGGTCCAAAAAAAAACTGAATGCACAAATAGTGGATGTGGGATCACACCAGTTTCTGTAAACTCAAAACGACAGCAGCCAAAACGAAGTGTGTCAGACTATAGCTACTCCAGCTCAAATGAATATGCTTATCAATTGTTCTAGGGTTTAAGAGGAGTGCTAATTAATAGCAGACTTGAGATGGCGTCTCCAGTGCGAGGACGATATTACGGATACCATCTCCAGGATGGTTCATCGGGGATGATCTCCCTTGGGGTGAAAGCTCTCTCAGTGCCTCCGCACTTGTTGGCTCTACGACGACTACCTGGTGAGTGCCCCTTCTCTCCACTTTCATCCAAAAAAACTGCGAGTAAGTTGTACATAATCGAAAGCATTTCCAAGAATTAGTGGACGTTTTTTGAAACAGAATTGAAGTTGAGTTGAAAACATATTCCAGCTTTAAGGGTGAAATGGACTTTAAGAGAAATTTGTTATATGAGAAACATTTCTCGCATAAAAAATGTGGCTTAAGTGCGCCATTGAATTACACGCTAACGATTTTTGTTTGTATATTTATCAGGATAAAAGTTTCTAAAAAAATTGAGTACACGGTAAAAATTTTATATAACCGGTAAACAAATGCTACAAAATTATAACTAGTATTTGCAAAAAATCTGGATCGGAAATATGGCCATTATTGAATACCTTTAGTAAATATAGTTCACAAAAACTTTTTTTTTCTAAACGTCAACCTATGTTCCTTTTATAAATAAGGGAACAATTGGGTTTATAAGTGGATGTTCATCGCTCTGGCGATGACAGATGATACAAATTACGTATCATCTGTTTTAAAAGAAAACTTACATGAAAGAGAGGTATTTTTTCAAAAATTCTCGTTTAAATAGTAATCATCTATTCACCGACACATATGTAGACAGTCTTTCAATAGAGATTTCCGAACTTTTACAGTTGGTAGCGGCCATATGGTTAAGGCTGCATCTGTTCGGGCAACGTTTCGCCCATTTTCCGGTCGCCATAATCGTCCTAGTTAGAAGAATACTCGCAGTGTCGTGAATCAATTTTTGAGTCCACTCGTTCAGTAAACAATCAACCAACACCCATAGCCATGCACAACAAGAAACGCAAGATGTGCCGAAAACATCGCCGCTCTCCGTGAGAGTGTAGAGGAGAATCCGAAGCAATCGATTTCATGTTGCTCACAAGAACATGTCCTTTCACTGACCACAACTTGGCGAATTTTGCATTGAGAATTGGGACGCACCCGTGCAAAATGTGGTTTTCTCATGTGGTTTTAACAACGACATGTGGTTTTAACAAGACGGCGCTACGTACCATAGAGCTCATGCCACATTGGACATTCTGCACGAGCGATTTGAAGGCATGGTCATTTCAAGGAGGTGATGTGAGCTGGCCACCGAGATCGTCCGATTTGACACTGTTAGACTCTTTATTATAGGGTTTTATTAAGTAGCAGGTCTATGCGAATTTGAACCATGCATAATGGCATATCCAGTGAAGGTTTAATTATAAATAAACAAAAAACGAATTGTTTAATGTTTAGAACAATCAGATAAAACGTAGAAAGTCCAAATAATCTTCTGTTAGTCGAGATAATGAGATTTTTATCTGTATAATAATATATACGTGTATAGGCGATATTAATGACAAATATGATGTTTTTATTAATTTCAAGAATGCATTGTGAAAAACTCGAACTCATGTTTAGTAACAAAAAATCATTTTTGTATTATTTTAATTACATTTTAAAATTTACAGATTAGTAAAACTAGTATTATCAGAAATTTTATGGTAAGATTAACAAAAGCGATTAGATTGTGTGAAGTTTTGTTGCTTGTGAGATATTTGTGATACAAAGATCGTTGAACTGAAAGCTACAGATCAGTATTACACGTTAAGCCCCATGAGGTGTAATGCGCGAATTATGAATGTTCTTGGGAAAAACACTTTTTTAAAAACTGAACTTCACAATTAAAACTTTTATTTCGACTTACAAAGATTTTAGTAACAACAATAATAATTTAAATCAGACTATATTTTAAATCAGACTTTTAATTAATCAGACTGAAAAATATTGATTTTAACATGGTGTTTTTATAATTTATTAATTGCTGATCTTGCTGTTCAATACGTCGCAATTTAGTCCAGAATGTTCAAGCGGTACCCCCGTGTTGGAATCCACGTGGTGGAACTTACTGGATGGTAGCGGTCATTGTACTGTAACTACTCCATCCCCTGAAGAAGTTTTGTGAGGGACGAACAGAACTGTTGAGTTGGCCTCTTCTGGAGTTTCGTCGCTAGAGTTGGGTTTTTTGTTGATTGTTTTATACCTGTAACATATATAGAGGCAGATTATTGTAATAAAGATATATAAAGGAGTCATCCAAAAATGGTTATGGCTATGGTTCCATAATTTCGGGTTAATTGTCTCTAGATGTTCCTCTTCCTTAGAGAGTTCATGCAGTTTGTCTAAGGGGATGTGATCTATCCTTAATGGTTTGAATTTAATCGCTGTTTGAATATCTATGGTCCTTATTTTGGGAAGCATTAGCGGTTGCTCTGGGATGGTTGTCCTTGAATTTATGTAACTCTGGATTGGGGTTTGAATTCGCATTTGGGCGGAAGATTGATGAGATAAGTTCCTTTTAGGCCCAAAATTTTTGTTGTAGAACATCGAGTTGTAATTTTGGTTGATTCGGGGAATATTCCTATATAGTGGGCGTCTGATAATCTTTGAATGATGACATCTCGAGTTTGGACGGGGGTGTATTGGCAAGAAGCTTCTTGGGTGCTCAACTGCAGGATTTGTTTGATACAGTCATCAGTTTTCGTTGCTTCTAGTATTGTTTCCTCTTGGCAAAGATATCTTGTGTCGATTCGGGCACATGGTTCTTCCAAATATTGAAAGGATTTTTCGTTTATGAGGAGATATGGTTCCGGAGGAATGATTGTAGTAGAATTTGCGGTAGGTATAGGAAATAAATGATAATAAGTAAAGGAATCAGGGTATAGGACAGGAAAATGAAGGATAAATATAATAGTACGGTTTGAATAATAGGCATCTACTTTGATGATGTCGTAGTACTTTAGGATGTCCTCTTCTTCGATGTACACAAGTTGGTCTGCCTTGTGGTGTTCTAGCATTTTATTGATGATCCATTTTATTTCGTCTTTCTTGATCACACTGTTATGGAGAGTGTTTACACGAGAAAAGGTAATGGCTTCTTCTAAGTCATTAAGTAACTGGAGTATAATTTGAAGGGTCAAATTTAATTGGTCCAGAACATTCCTTGCTTGCAAATAATGATTGAAGTCAAAAATGAATGTATTGAGATTCGTGCTGATATTATTTACTTCTTCTGCTATTATTTCTTGGTTATGTGTTAGTAATGTGATAGTTTCGTTGAACTCTTTTATAATCTTCTTGTTCAAGCTAATGTGACGATTAAGATGATTTATAAGATTTTCCTGATTCGTCTGTAAGGTTTCTATAGCATTGTTGTATTTTTCTGCGTCATCTTGATCTAGATTTCCAGAAATTGCTTTGATAATGCTTCCTATTCCATTAATTAACCCTCTTTCTGTTCTGCTATAGGGGTAAATTGTTGAGAATTTTTCTTGAGCTGATTTTAATTGATATCTAAGAGCTTGGTCGAAATTTTGTAAACTGCTAAAATACGGATGGCTAAGTCCATTTTGAATTGCTGTGGTCACTGCAACGTACTGGGTTTCAATTCTGTCTAATTCTTCCTTTATTGGTAGTAGTTTGAAAAGGTGTATAAAATCGTGTGTACTAGTATGAATCTTTGCTTGTCCCAGGTTGAGGGGAATTATTCCTGGGTTGTCTTTCAGGTCCTTGATCTTCACTTCCTCTCCCGTCGTCAGGGTGATCCTGTGGGAAAGGTTCAGAATTAGTTTTTGATTTAGGTTGGTGTTTTATGTTTTTCTTGTGAACTGTCACTTCGTTATTTCTTTTTATATGTTTTGCGGAATATCGCGGAAGTAATTTATTTCTGGTAACTGTTTTCCGTGTGTAGATTTTTGTACTTGGTTTATACGTAATAGGGTCTTGTCTCGATTTATTTCTATTTTCAATGACTTTATTTTTATTCTCTTGTATTTGCTGGTTTACTTCCTTGTATAATTCCTTTGTTATCTCTCTATGATTTTGGATATAATTGTTCAGTATTACTTTCTGTATGTCAACGTCAAAGGGATCTTTTGCGTCGATATGTCCGTTTAATATGTCGATGGGTCTTAACTTCGTTGCTGAATGTATGGAATTATTGTACCCAATTATAGCGTATAGCATTTGTTCTTTAATCGAGAGCTTTGCTTTGGTGTTCCTTAGGATTCGAAGATGTTCGATTAACGTAGAATGAAATCTCTCAATCATCCCGTTGGATTGCGGATTCTCTGGTGTTGTATAGTGGATTGAGATTTTATGAGAGTCTACAAATTCTTGTATTACTCCATTTTTAAATTCCGTACCATTATCGGCTACTATCATTGTTGGGAGTCCATGATGTGTTATAAAAATCAATAGGGCGTTGAGTACATTGATTGCATTTCCTCCATTTATTGGGTAGGCTTGCCCATACTTCGAAAATGCGTCTATTATGGTTAGAAACTTCTGTCCATCAGCCTGGAATAAATCAATGTGAACTATTTCCAGTGGTTTAGTGGGAGTTGGTGTAACCATAAATTTTGGTTTGGGAGGAAGTCTGTCGTATTTATTTTCTTGACATATATCGCAAAAGTTTATGATATCTTCTATGTCCTTCTTCATATTAGGCCAGTAATATCGTTTCCTTATTTGACTTTCGTGATTTGACCTTCGTGATAGTTTTTTATAATCTCTTTTTGTTGTTCTTCTAGGTTAACATCTTCCAATAAAAGATTGCACTTTACTAAGTCATATGCGTTGTGTTTAAAAGTTTTCCTGATAATTTCGCAAATTTCTGCAAAAATTGCTTCTTCTGCTTCAAATAAAATTGCATACTTCTTTTTCGGGTTGAGATGTTCCTTAAAAATTTTTATGGTATCAGCTTTTAACTGATCTTTCGACAGCTGGATATGATAACGTCTTTTATTCGGAAAGGTTTGTATAATTGCTGGAGGTCGTGGATTGTAGTTGACGATTTTGACGATAATTTGGTTATTGTAGAAGTTAAGTGGTTTTTCCGAAATAGGTATACCAAGAATTGGGTTTTCTACTGCTGTATGTATTGTTTCATTTCCGTCTTCGTCCATGTTTTGATCTTCGTTTTCAACAATATCTTCTGGGATGTTTGCTGGAATTAATTCTGTTGCTTTTTCTTCTACAATCTCGTCGATTATTCGATCTGCATCTGGATTATTAGTCGTTGACCATCCATCGTCTTCCATGTCTACTAAATCATCGAAGACTTTCTTAATTTGTGAATCGATGTCCTTAGTTTCCTTTGTGTGTATTTCGATTCAAGAGAGTGCGTCCGCATTTGTATTAGCTTTGCCTTTTTTGTAAATTACTTCGTAGTCAAATTCTTCTAATTTTAATCTCCAACGTACTAGTTTGGAGTTGGGTTCCTTTAGGGAGAATAGATATTGCAAAGGACGGTGGTCTGAAAGTATTTTAAATTTTCTTCCAAATAGGTAAGGTCGAAAATACTTAGTTGCCCACACCATTGCTAACATTTCCTTTTCTATTGTGGAGTACTTGGTTTCGGTTTCATTTAGTGTCCTGGAAGCAAAGGCAATTGGTTTATCACTGCCAACTGGTCCTTGAGAAAGTACTGCACCGATAGCGAAGTTACTGGCATCTGTTGTGAGGTTAAACGGTTTGGAAAAATCTGGATATTGCAATAACGGCTCATTCATTAATAATTTCCTGCATGTTTCAAAGCATTCTACGAATTCGGGTGTATGTTCGATCTTTGCATCTTTTTTCAGGCATCTTGTTAGAGGTTTCGTGATTTTTGCGAAGTCTCGAATAAACTTTCTGTAATATCCCAGTAGTCCAAGAAATCCTCTTATTTCTTTTGCTGTTTTCGGTATTGGGTATTTTTCTATTGCTTCAATTTTCGCTGGATTCGGTTTTATGCCTTCTTGTGTGACTACGTGTCCTAGAAAATTAACTTGTTTTTTTAAGAATTCGCATTTGTCGACTTGGATTTTTAGTCGGGCTTCTCTTAGTCGTTGAAATACTTTTGTGAGATTTACTATGTGTTCCTGTAGTGATGTTGAATACACTATTACGTCGTCCATATAGACGAGGCATATTTCTCCTTGAAGTCCCTTCAATACGTTGTCCATCATACGTTGGAACGTGGACGGAGCGTTCTTAAGTCCAAAAGGCATTCTTAAATATTCATAGTGTCCATTTTCCACATTAAATGCTGTTTTGGGAATGTCTTCTTCAGCCATCTCGATTTGGTGAAATCCGCTTGCTAAGTCGAGGGTCGTAAAATATTGACATCTTCCCAATTTGTCCAAAATATCGCTAATGTGAGGAATTCTGTATCGGTCGTCAATTGTCTTCTCGTTGACCTTTCTATAATCTACTACTATTCTCCACTTTATTTTACCGGATGAATCTGGTTTCTTTGCCACGACCCAAATAGGCGAGGACCATGGTGATTGACTTGGTCGAATGATCCCTTGCTCTAACATTGAAGAGATTTGTTTCTTTACTTCTTCCTTGTGCACATACGGATACCGGTATGATTTCGTATATACAGGCTCTTCATCCTTGGTTCTGATGTGGTGTTTAACTTCGTTAGTAAAGCTGAGAGGAGTGTCTGGTTGGTGAAATATATCGGAGAATTTTCGGCATAGGTGGCGAACTTGTTCCTCCTCTTCTTCGTTAAGATGTTCGGTTTTAATTAAGTCGTCGATATCTTGTCTGTAGTCTGGTCCGGAGGTTGTTTCCATGGAATATATATGGAAATCTTGAATGTCTATTTTCTTGCTTTCGAGTGGTTCCATAAGAGAAAGATGAATGGGGTCTGACGTGAAGTTGGCAATTTCGGTCCAGGCGAGGTGGTTCTCGGCGTTAGTAAGGGCTTCTCGTACTACGACGCCTTGTACTTTTTGGGTAGGAATAATGATGGTTCCTTTTTCTTCTTTGACAGGAATTTTCACTTGGCTAATAGAATTTGCTTCCAAATGAATGGAATAAAATTGTGTTTTATTTGTTTCGTAATATTTAATGGGGATTGTAGAATCTTTTGTAACTAGGAGCGATTTAGGGAAGTTTAATTGGGCTTCGAAGAGTTTTAGATTGTCGAGGCCAATAAGACCATCGAAAGTTTTGTGAAACTTAAAGAGGTAGAATTTCATTTTGCTGTCAGAATTAAATTCTGAAAATGAAGGAATTTCGGCACAATATTTTTGGGAGTAGTTTTGAAAAATTGATGTGACGACAAAGGGTTCGTGTTTTATGTAACTTGGAAAATATGAAGAAGCTATTTCTGGGTTAAGAAATGACTTTGTAGATCCTGTATCGATTAAAAGTCGTAAAGAAGGCTTAGAAATTTCGATGTAGGGTAGCTCCTTCTTGTCGGGAAATGAATGAAGTTCAATTACGTTCCGATTGCTTCTGGTGGGTCCTCTCGAAAATTTACGTTTTCTTCGTACTCGGTTGGTTGATTTTCATATGTATCTTGTAGAAAATTGTCGTAATCAGGTTCGTAGTAATCATTGTAGTTGGCATTCTCTTCTTGCTCATCTCCGTGGCATTGTATATTGTAAAGTTCTTCTACGGTGAATTTTGGCTGCGCCCGGTAATTTGGTGTAAAATTTTGACGGCCTCTGGTTGTGGTTTCTGATATTCCACTCATAGGTGTTGGTCTAGACTGCTTTGACTGTCCGGGTTTGGGTGCCCATACATTTGACTGGTTCTGGGTCCTGAATGCTGGAGGGTTTGAATTTTGTCTAAATTGATCGAAGTTTTGTTGCCGATGTGGTTGCTGAAATTGATTCTGCGGATAGAATTGTCTCATTGGTTGCTGCCATCGTGGAGGTGCAAAATTTGTCTGCTGGTACAATGGTTTCTGGATTTGTACAGGCATCTGCTGTCTCTGAGGTCGGCGTTCTTGATAATTTTCGCTTCTTCCTGATGTTGAAGGTTGATTTATTTGATTTTTTTGAAGATATCGAACATTATTTTCTTCCTGTACGTATTTTATTGCCGTGGCTAAACTTCCTGGTCTCATTGCTCTGATAACAGAGCCCATTGGTTCTCGTAGGCCTGCTAAGAATGTTGTAAGAGCTTGTTGACGGAAAAATTCTTGTTTGCTCCTTTTAATATCGGCATTTATCGTATGTAATTCTAGGTAGTTATTAATACAGCTTAAAAGTCCCATGATTTTTTCGTAAAAATGCATAATAGATTCTGTTGAGCCTTGTCTTAAATTTACTAGATCCCTTGTAAGCGAATTTTCGTCTCTCTGGTCTCCAAAATTTTGAATTAATGCGTTTTTTATTTCGTCCCAACTTTCGCATCCATATACAGATATAACTTCCTTGGCTCTACCTGTTAATTTACTGATAATACCATGAAGCAAAAATTTGTTTTGTATATTAGCTGCATTAAGTCTGTCATAATAATGGTTTAGAAGTATTGTAGAAACTTTAATAAATTCATGTAATTCATTTGGATTTCCGTCAAAATTTGGAAGAATGCATAAATTTTTAACGTCAAATTGTGGAACTGCCATATTTCAAAAATTTTCAATATAATATATAGTCAATGGTCAAATAGGTATAGTAATTTTCAATAATCAATATATAAATATATCAATCTTAATTTACTTATTTTCTATCTATTAATCTCTATGTTTATTAATATATAGTATTTATTAAGCTATTCAATTTGTCTAAATCTGACTCTAAAGTCAATCTAAGGACTTAGAGGAGATATTTTTAAATTACTTTAATCTTTGTGTTAATCTATTCAAATCTTTGTTTTATTTATCTTCTAATTTAGCTCTGATTCAATCTAAGGACTCAGAGGAGTCTGATTTATTAAAAATTCTTTCAAAATCTAATCTTCTTAATTCTAAGTAATAATAAAATCGCTTACAGGATAAAGACGATGCCGATGTGCATTCCTTTGCTCCTGAAGGCTTCTTCTAAATTCTAATTCTCTAATTCCCTCAGGTGAACTCTGCAGACGGTTTCCCTGGGGCTGGTTCTTGGAACAGTGGACAAACACTTAAAAGTGACGAGGATCTATAAAGACTCTTCCACTTCCGTACTGACTCTGCGCCAATTATGAATGTTCTTGGGAAAAACACTTTTTTAAAAACTGAACTTCACAATTAAAACTTTTATTTCGACTTACAAAGATTTTAGTAACAACAATATTAATTTAAATCAGACTATATTTTAAATCAGACTTTTAATTAATCAGACTGAAAAATATTGATTTTAACATGGTGTTTTTATAATTTATTAATTGCTGATCTTGCTGTTCAATACGTCGCAATTTAGTCCAGAATGTTCAAGTGGTAGCCCCGTGTTGGAATCCACGTGGTGGAACTTACTGGATGGTAGCGGTCATTGTACTGTAACTCGCGTGTCACACCTAATCTTGTTTTTGGGATACGTGGTGCATATTATTATGTCCCAACACAAGCAGTTTTATTTTGAATTGTAACACTCAGTAACTCCCTCAGTCCCCGTTTCTCGAGCAGGGAAATAGTATGTTCCCTTTAGGTGTAATCTCATAACATAGACCTTGTTTCATCTAATTTAAAGGTTTTCTAACCTAGTTCAACTACTAGCTAATTTTAACTACTTTTAAAATGTTTCACTGATAATGGTGCGACTGAACTGAAAACGTTTTGGTCCTTTTGAATAAATTTTAATTATTTTTAATAAAATAATATACCATCATACACCAGAAGTTTTTACTTCTTTGTAAGTTTTTTTGAATAATATAAGTTTGGGCGGTGGGATCAGATTTTTGGATCCTATGGTGGGGTTTCACGCATTAAAAATATAGTAATATGTAATTTGTAAATAACAATTTTGTAAAAAGTACTTGTCATTAAAGTCACCCATAACAACTCCCAATCCAAAGTTCCTAACATGGATCACTCCATTCTTCTCTGTGCGATTCTTAGTTTGGTAGCCGAGGCTTTTGTCAAAGTAAGTGTTTCTGCTTCGTATGTCAACACCGAGAGGATGCATTTATCAAATAATTTTCTCTTCAGGCATGTGAGCAGCTCACTTTTAAAAGTTTCTTTCAGTTTTCCATATGCTACCCATCCAAGAACGATTCTTCTCTTTAGTTCATGGGTCTAATTATCCCCGCTAAGCATATTTTCATGTCCTAGGTATTTATATTTATCTACGAGTTCTACTTCTTGCCCACAAATACTGATGTTCTGGTTGGGTACCAAATTTGTTATTATTTTTGTTTTCGAGATGTTTATTATTTAAACCTATATTTTCTGTAGCCTCAACGAGTTCCTGTACCATCTCTCTTGCCATTCCTAAGTCCTCAGCTATTATGACTATATCATCGGCGAAACGTAAGTTATTTAGATAGTTTCCATCTATTTTTATTCCCTTTGTCAGCCAATCCAAATTCTTAAAAGCATGTTCCAGCACAGTATTAAAAAGTTTAGGTGACATAGTAGTGGCTGAGGAGGTTATATATATATATATATATATATATATATATATATATATATATATATATATATATATATGACTGAGGAGGCTAATCGGTCTGTAATTCTCTAAATTTGCTTTGTCTCCTGCTTTATGCAATAGAATCATAGCAGCGTTGTTACAGTCTGTTGGAATATTGGCGTTGTGAAGGCAAATATTGAAAAATAGATGCCTAATATAGTAATGTTGTGGCATCACAAGTCTATTTCCATGCTAATAATCCGTTTATTAACGGGTTGTCATGGTCTTGCATTTTTTTCCTTGCTAATACCGCTATAAAAGTGTAGATAACTACCTTTTATCTAATTTCCATTCCCCTTCTTTTTCTCGTACTTAAGACTCCAATATCTAACCCATAGTCGTAATGAGTCTTAAATAGCGTACATACATTCCTACATCCTAAAATCATTTTCCTTATTCGTATATATTCGTATATTTTATTAAACTATAAAAAAGATAATAAGACACGTAAGATTATAAAATTACCTATTACTTTTCTTATATATTTTTCAATTAAGAATTGATACAATTTGTCGTTTATTTTCCAGAAATGCTAAAGTGTTTGCAGCTTATTATAATAGTATTGATGTTTACATTTTTTTGGTTTTTTTCTGTTGACATTTTACATTTTACATTATAAGTATATTTTTATATCAATGTTTGAAAATTTGCCGCCCTTGGATATTTGCCGCCCTAGGTTTACTCTAAAAGACTCTACTACTAAGAAACTGTTTTGAATATGAAAAATATATTATCCGGCAATATCGAAAAATCCGGAAAAATATGTTCTAAAATGATACAAATGTAAATTTTGTTCCAACGGTAAAATAGGCAACTTATCTTGTATAAGAAATACCAGCGAAGAAATACTTCTTGTTTTACTTATTTTGTTAAAAAGCGGGAAGATAAAAAATGATTCAAGACAGATACTATTGATAGAATTGAATCGTTTAACATAATTGACCTTTTGATCCATCCTTAATTTGTTTTCGATGCCAAATGTAAACTTACTCTATATATCAGCCAACTGCTATTAAATAATTACGTATCAAATACATTTAAGTAATTGTTCGCTAGTTGGACAACAATAAATAAAATAAATGCTTTTAATAGGCGAAAAGTTGTAAATATTTTATAGTAGGTTTTTGTTAAACAGTAAATTTGTTCAGTAAAGAGAATCCGAAAATTTGGATCCGACGTTTTTATGGTGTTTGTTGCAATAAATATAAGTAAAATAAGTAAAAACACTTCTCAAACTCGATCTTTGGGATATCCTTTAGTTCTATCAGCGATGCGCTTTTAATGTCATCTATGCTTGTGAAAACGACGGCCGTTTAAAGTTTTCTTTATTTTTGGAAATAGGAAAAAGTCCCACGGAGCCATGTCTGACGAATATGGAGGCTGGGGCATCATTACAGTATTGTTTTTGGCCAAAAATTCACGAACAAGCAATGAACTGTGAGCTGGTGCGCTGGTGCATTATCGTGATGCAAAAACCATGAGTTGTTTTTCCACAAATACGGTCTTTTTTTTATTGCTTCACACAAACGGCGTTGAACTTGTAGGTAGTACTTTTTATTGACCATTTGACCTTGTGGTAAAAATTTATGGTGCACTATGCCATTAAAATTAAAGAACACAGTGAGCATAACCGTCACGTTCGACCGCACTTGTCAAGCCTTTTTTGGTCTTGGCGAACCAGAATATCTCCACTGGGACTATTGAACCTTAGTTTCGACGCCATGTCTATAAACCCATGTTTCGTCACCTGTTAAGTATAACGTTTTTGAGTAAATCTGGATCGTCGTTTACGTTATTTAGTCACACCTGAACAACTTCCATTTGCCGCTGTTTTTGTTCAGAATTCATCAATTATGGATCAAATTTTGTTGACATTAGTTTCATATCCAAAACGTTTGAAAAAATGTCATAGACCCAATTGATATGCCACCTTAATCAGCGACTTCTCTGATTGTGATTCGGCGGTCGTTCATAACCACTTCTGTCACTTTTTTTACGTTTCCATCGGTTCTTGATGTGCTGGGGCGTTCGTCATCCTAAAAGGCTTTTACGGCCATCTTGGAAACGCTTATACCACTCGTAAACACTTGTTTTTTTGTAGCATCTTTACCATAGGCCTTTGTTAACATTTCACACACTTTATTACATTTCATTTCATTTTTACGCAAAACTTAATACTAATTCTTTGGTCCATTTTTTTAAACAAATGGAAATCGCCAAGCTCATAAAATCCGTCGAACCTAAGCGGCTGCCACAGACAAGGTAAACAATGAATATAGCTGCAAAATTTTTGACGATTGAACTCTCCAAACCCGCGAAATTTAAAAATTCCGGGTATTTTTTGAACACATCTTATAACTTCTTTTGTCGCTTCTACTGATCTGTATCCAGTGATGTCCGTTTTGTTTCACCATTCTTAGAATCGTCACTCAATGTCTTTTGAGGTGTTTTTTTTTTCTCACTACTTGTATTCTTGTCATCGCCAATATATAGGGTTGGCCACTCAAAAGAGTCCACCCTGATATTGGACAATATTCATTGCATTTTGTGAAAATGTTGAAGCAGGTGAACTTTTATTCCAAACCCTTAATTTTAAATAAGGAATAGACCATGTGTTGCACATCATTAGACAGGCATTTCTCTGGAGAATTCAGACATCCATGATTTTTTTTCATATGTTCAACCTTGTTCTTGTGAAAAAGTATCAATTTATGATTTTCAAGTGTTACACCTCTTAAAAACCAAACCTAACGCATATGTTTTGCTAATTTTAACGACAAATTTTACGCGTCACGTCAAAAACTACATTAAAACGAAATGTGCAACATTAATAGAAAAACTTATTAAATACAAAGTAAATAAAATGAACTAAATTTTAAATTATTAAATTAAATGTTCAAAATGATATACACCAACATCCATACAATTACATACAGGGTGTTTCAAAAAAAGGTAACCCTGTCTCTAGGGTAGGTAAAAAACTGAAAAATAATTGGGGTTTGCTTAGTAAAAAAATTTTGTAACGCCATCCGTTTTCAAGATACAGGGCGTTGAAGAAAAAAAAATTTTACGCATTTTTTACGATTTTGCCGAAACTACTGGCAACATTGTAATGAAATTTTGTACGAATATGTTTTGGAAGCTGATACCTCCCATGAATTTGTTTTTATATCTGATTCGCATAGAGGGCGCTAGTTACACGGATCGTACTAAGTATTAGTCAATTTAACTTTTTTAAGAGTATAATTATTAATCAAAGTTTCAAGTAAACTTAAACATCATTCAATTTTACACGAAGAAGGTACTCTTGGTAAAACTCGATACTGTGTACCGTTTTCGGAATATTTTGATTTGACTTCTACGTCTACGATTGAAAAGGCACAGAAATTCCGAAAAAATGATCAGAGATCCGGTTGAAGAAGAAAGCCAATTGGGAGAACTGGGAATTTATATGTGGCCCAACAAAAAAAAGATAATCAAAAACACAATGTTGTTGCATATAAACCATATGTATTATTAGCCAAAACATATGTTTAATTGGACATATTAATTTAGATCTTACAAATAGAAATGGCCATTACTTAAAAAAAAACAATAGTGATCAAAACATGCAAAAAACGGGATGTACCCCTTCAAAAAACACAAAAACTCACTGCACTGGGTACATGTGGAAGAAAAATAAAAATAATGAGATATTTTTTCTTTTTCGTATTGACCACGGAAGTATTCAGCTTAATAATTATCTGCTGAAGCAGTATAAAAAAGGTAAAAACTTACTGTGGATTTCTTTCTTTTACTATACTTGCTTTCACTGTAGACTTGTGGGTTCTTTTAATAGAAGAAGTACTGTCTCCCAATATTAACTAAACCATGGTCAGCAATAAAAACCAAAAAAACTTTCCATCCTATCTCTGGCGAGTGAACAAAGACAGTAATGTTTAGTTAAATTTTAATGGAGTGAACTGAAAATTGTTGATACTAGGGGACAAAGCCACAAGTATCTGGCCAAAGAAGCCAGATCACCGGCTTGTTAAAATGCTGGACCGGTAATGAATAATATTTTCACACATCATCGCAATTTCAGTCGCAAAAGTTCCCCAACGGGCTAAGAGTGTCCAGCGGGCGCTTTTCACACCGATCTTAATCCAAAGCCTCGATAAACGCAATAAAAACAAACATTAAATGTTTATTCTATTTCAAGAGACACTATTTTTCTTTGGAGATGTTAAGATGTTTATTCGAATGTTTGTGATAAACTAACGTTCGAATATGTAAGTGGAAGACGCCGAATTAAAACCTGATATAGGATCGCGTAAAAGTTACTGATTTCTAAATCAAATCGAATTAAAAAAAAATAAATATTTTTGAATCATTATAACATATTCTCATATTGCAGATTATTTCGTACTGCCGTAGGAGGACGAAATTGTTTAGTTTCCTGATATAACTCATGAATCTTACATATTTCTCACCACCCCTGCTAATACCTTAAAGATAATATATTCAGAAATTTATCGAACAAGTTGATTTCTATTTCTGATGAAGTAGATTTGTATTTTAACAGGGGTTGACCGATAGCTTGAATCAAAGAGAATTTCATTCCCTATTATATGTTTTAACAAGAATAGAAATTTTCTATTATTTTATGAGATAGGTTAATATTCAAATTCTAAATTTACAACGAATATTCAAATTCTAAATTTACAACGTTAGATTGATAAGAAAATTAAATTTTAGAGGACAAAAATAAAAGCGCAGCGTAAATTTTAGAAGTTTTAGTGCATCGAAAAACATTTTTGAATTTCCTAATTATAGAAAATATTTTATAATGTAATGAAAACTATTGATTAAATAGAATGATAATAAATTTAGAAAAACGCATAGAATATGTAATATTAACAAAACAAAATGTGAAAGTTTACCACTGAGTTACATCCCCTTTATTTTTAATGACATGCACAATTCTTCGAGACATAGTTTGTACCAAGTTCTGACAATATTCTAATGTAAACGAATTCCATATTTCTTGCAATTTTTCCTTCAATTCGTTGACGGATATGGCAGAATGTTTCAATGTCTCAAAGCTTTTTTTATTTCGCGCCACAAAGTCTCTATCGGGGACAAATCGGTACTGTTAGAAACCCATTCCAGAATTGGTATGCCATGGTCTTCAAACCATTTTAAACTCTTTTTGGAGGTATGAAAACTGCGCCGTACTGTTGGAAGACAAAATCTTCCGCTCATGTTAAACGGTGTTTCATAGTCGGTAAAAGAGATTCTTCTAAAATATTCAAATATTTGTCCGTGTTTACAATCCCATCGATAAAATGTACTTTCCCAAACCTTTAGACGACATGCTGCCCAAGATCATGACAGATGCAGGAAATTTGACTTTTCTCTTCAGGCAGTCGGGATGGAAAGCTTCAGTTTTCCTGCGAGTCCTACTGTTTACAACACACACTTCAAATCTGGACTTATCACTCCATTATATTGAATCCCATTGTGACTGAGTCCAATCTTTATGCTCTATTGATCTTAGTCTATTTTTCTTTTGTTGTAATGTTAAAAGTGGCTTTTCCTAAGTCTAAAATAAAATGAAATTTATTAAAAACAATTCGTACTAATTTTTTCAACTATAAAATTTACTTTGTAAGTACCAAATCCTAATTTGTGGGCCTCTCGGTAAAATGTTGATCTAAAAACGTGTCTTCCAATATCGTCACTCCATGAAACGCTTAACTCCATATAATTTGTTCGTCGATTTTTCACTATAATGCGTCTTAATGCCTTTCGATCTGCTTCGGTTATTTTATTTTTTCGTACATTTATAGGTATTGTGACGACCGAACCTGTTGTTTTGTATCTTATGACTATATTTATTACACTATAGCGTGACAGTTGCAACATATTCGCGATTTTCGAATTTGATTTTCTAGAATTAAAAAATCTAATAATGATTGAACAAATTTTATCATCGATAACTTTACCTCGACCCATTGTATAATCCACAAATGGCAAAAAGCTTTACAATAAAACAAAATACATTTAACATTAAGTGACAATATTATTGTTTGGTGCCATTTTTCCATAGCTACCTCTGGGTTTAACTATGAAAAAATCAACTTATGCTGACATAAATGAATGCATAGCCAGGGTTTAGTGATTTTTTTTTATTGAAAATAAAAAAAAACCATAAGGGTAATATTTTTAATAAATATTAATAAAAATTCCATATTAATTAATATGGGAACTTATAAGAACATGCAGATATAATTTGTTTATGGTAATCGACTTAACAGCGTAGGCGCAAAATTTCGGGTCAATGCTTTTTAAATGCATTCATTTTTTTCGAATCCTGAGAAAACTAATAAGTATTTTTGAAAAATTTAAACTCAGAATGAAATATTACATTATTATCGAGGGCCGAAAGGCCTTAGAATAAACAAAAAGCTTTTTTGAGTGAGATATTTGAAGTTAAAAATCACACTAAATTTTCTCTTCTTTTTCACCCCTGTGACTTATTAAAATAAACATTATAGAAGTTTTCAGATACTTTTGGCCCTCGGCAATAGTGTAATCTTTCATTCTGCATTTAAATTTTGCAGAAATACTTATTAGTTTTCTCAGGATTCGAAAAAAATATTGGCCCGAAATTTTGCACCTACGCTCTTAAACTTTTTAAAAATTTTTATCGTATCACTGCATAGTCATTTAATCAAAAGCTTTTATTGTGCATTATTTATATTGTACTTCCTAAAGTTTTACTCTTACCTCTTGAACAGATGGATAATGGTTCCAAAGCTTCTCCATTCTTATTTAAGACTCAAAACAGCCGTAATATTTGCAAATTGCAGAGATCTTAAACTTGGGACTGCAAAATTCGGCGAACACTAACAAATGCATGAGAAAAATTACTGGAATTACTAATTGCTCGCACTGAGCTAGTGGATGCTCGTAAACATGAGGCCAAGTTACATTTGCACACCAGTTCTGAGGTTTTACAACTAGTGGAACATCAGGAATAAATGATAATACATTGTTGAAAACAGAGTAAAGAGGAATCTTTAGAATACTATGTAGTTATTGTATTCGAACGAATAAGTTGATACAAACGGTAGTTGAACGAATGGAACACAAAATTTAGAATACTATGAAATAAACGTCTGCTCTTTTAGATAAGATCTTTTGATTAACAAAAAGTGTATGGTTATATACTAGTTTTATTAACACATAAGGAAAACAATAATATACGGAACTATAATATTATTTATAATATAAAAAATTACTTCAATTAATTATTAGAAATTGGAAAAATTTAACGCACACTAAGTACGATGTCTTTTGTTTTAAATTGTAAATAAAACGTACTTAATAAATTATCCATTAATCAAATTAAGTACGCTTTTGAACTATGCCCTTATTCATTAAAATAGTAAAGCAAACCGGAATAGCTGTCTATCCCGAATTTTTATTACTCGACACAGTGTCAGTGTGGTTCATTTCAATACCAAGTCAACAAACTTTGATAATCGTTTTTTGTGAACTCGAAAATCTAAAATAGGTCTATGTGTTTTTATAGGAACGTTTATAGTACGAGGGATAATTATATAAGTCTTAAATAGACCCATTAAAATTTTTATTAAAGTAATTGTTGTTGTTAAACTTTATATTGAATTTAGGAAATTAGGAAAGGGTAAAAAATAATTTTAAACTGTTAACTAGTAGAGACCGACCGAATGTGATTTTTTTGGCCGAAGCCGAAGCCGATGCCGAAGTTCGGTCTGTAGGATACCTTCGGCCGAAGCCGAAGCCGAAAGTGACTAAAAATATACCTGTTACGTATATTATGTTAATAATTTAAATAATGTGCATTATATTTTCATTACCTGATATGTGATAAACAAAAATATAAAATTATGAGATAAAAAAGTCAAACATTTATACATTATTTGGTAATAGAAGCGATAATAAAAATAAATAACATTAAAAAACATTAAAGTCGAAACATTCATAGTCGATGGTCGATGTTTTGCCATTTAGGTATCTAGTCAAAACACCAGTAATCGTGAGTTTTAACAAATACAATAAAATTATTATTAGAATTTTACTACGTGAGAAATATTCAAATGATGATCTTTGAGACATCTTGGCCTATTGTTAAAATTTATTCCTACCTACTAGGTACCTGACCTGAAAGTTTGTAAAACGTTTTAGTTAAGGGTATAAAATAGGGTGTAAATACTATTCAAATTATCAAAGACTCGCCGAAGCATATTCTTCAGAGATTATTTCATTTCTATCGTATAGTATACTGACAGAGCATTTTATTATTCCACCTTCGGCGAAACCTTCGGCTTTGTTTTGGCCGAAGCCGAATTTTGGCCGAAGGTGGCCGAAGCCGATGCCGATTAATCGGTCGGTCTCTATTAACTAGAAATTGCAAATTTAAAAATACCTATGTTGAGAAATATGTTTCTGTGAACGAAAAAAAAAAAAAAGAATCAATGCAGTGTGAAAGAAAAACATGCAATTTAGGAGTCTTCATCGTTGACTGAGGACACCAAACACGACTTTTATTTTTCCGGTTTCCTACGCTGTGATAGGATTTCTTTTTTTAGTGACATTGTCAAAAATATGACATCATCGACATTTTTCTTAAATGACATTGTATTGCATATGATAAACCATTTAAAAGTTTTTATTTTTAAGTATGTTCCTAGAATTGAATAAAATTTTGACGTGGTCTTTCAACATGGCCAAAATTGTCATAAATCAGTTCCCAATAAAAGAATCGTTTTCAAGAAACAAAAAAAAAACAAACACTATAGTTTTATTATCAATGAAGCTAAAACAATTCCAATTCAAAGCTGCTGAACTCTTTTGGATTATATATTGCTGTTTTTGTATAATTCTTGTACAAAACTTAGATAAGAAAATATCGATATTTATAATTTTTTTGCTTTAAATAGTCCGATATAAAGATCGTTGTAGTCTTCTGTCATAAAAGCTGTTATGTATAACCAGTTAAAAGGCAAAATATGTCAAATGTATTTTTGACAGAAAACGACAACATCGAAGAAATCTGGTCAAGGAATCCTTGGGGAGGGAAAGCTGACAAATACCAACTTATCAATACATAAATTTCGAAGAATACCCTTTGATTTGGGAACCAAAAACGATATTTGAAATACATTTTAAGATATAAACATACGGCCTTTAGCTAATTGACTAGTCCGAAGTTAAACTCTTCCACACACATGCACAAATCGCGCAGCCTACCACGCAGGCCACCATGCAGGCAGGCAAGCGTGCAGGTAATAACAGGTGGAAACTATAAATGCTGAGCCTTGTAGAACATGAAATCACACCACCTGATTGATGCCTAACTCAGCTTCAAGCAGCACGTGGAGCATGCCAGTGCTAATGCGTCGACAGTGGGGGCAGCCTTATACGGCTAATGCCAAAACAAAGCAGCAGGGTCAGTATCGTGTCAGTAGTCACGTAAGTGTTAATATAGGGAATATCCCTTTGTACTGATACCCTCGAAACTCAGAAATCACGGAGGAAGGTCACATCAGTATAGCGTCTCAAGAATTGCCAGTTCATTCCGTAAAGTATCTAAGGACGCAGTGTACGTCATCTCCGGGATGCTACCTATTGGAGTGCTAGCTGAAGAAAGACAGACCCTTTATCGACGAATAGGGTCAATTACAACTACATTGTGGTTTGATTATCTCAGAACAAGAGAACGGCAAAACAGCATGCGTCTATGGCAAATGCAGTGGGATTCTGTAGCAACGGGCAAGTGTACGCATTGTTTTATTACACAGGTTCATGTTTGGCTGAACCGGATACATGTCGAGGTCAACTATTATCTGATGCAGATGCTCTCAGCACATGGCTGTTTTCGAGCATATCAAAGATGATGAGTCATCAGAGAGTCCGTCCTGTCCCAGAGTCAGTGAAGACTGCAAACATTAAACACGAGTTCTTCATGTGTCCTCGTTTCAATTTACTACGCAATATTTTAGAAACTGTTCTCAAACAGAAAATTCGACCAGAGACCTTAGTAGGAGAAATGATTTCGTCGAAGCAGCTTGGGACGCAATCAGTACATTTGCGAAGAAAGTCCTCCGGGATCTTCGTCTCATTGAAAGGAGGATAGCTGGAAATAAAGACTTAGAAGGAGAGAAGCAATGACTTCGACAACCTGAAGGAAGAGCAATAACTAGATCCTCCCCCGTTGAGGCCTACGGCGGTTGCGCGCAGGAGACAAAGGCAAAAGAAGGAGGACGTCTTTAGTCTGTATACCTGGTAGAACATCTAGTCCTGATAATACGTAAAAGTATTTTTCTACATTTACAAAAGAAAAAAAATACATACACACCCACATACAAAAATTTTAGCAATTGACAAACGTGACGACTCAGTGACATGCATCAATTAGGTAAAAATTAATAAAATATAGTAAAATTATACCAAAATTTGGAAGTATAGTAAAATAAGAAAACTACTCACAAGAAATGTTATGATGTTAAATATATAGAAGGACATGCATAAGTCTATGTAGAATTGAAGAAGTTAAGCTAGGGAATAATATTACGTATTACTTCAAATATTCTCACAATTGCATTGCATTCATTAGCATTGGCAATTTTATAATATAACTATATTAAAATTAGAAATGTGAGAAGGTTTGATTTCAATATCGATCAAATTTTCTCATGTGTAACTTATACGGAATCACTCAGTTTTTATTACCCAGGGTTGGTTTAAATTTCTTTTTACATTTATAATTTAAAACAATTACTTATAGACAGAATATAAAATCGCCGATATGATAACAATGGAAATACTTAGTGCTTTTTGTCTACCTAATACTATTACGTAAATGATGAGTTTTATAGAGCATGTTTGAGTCATAGAGCAAGCAATAATTTCATAACACTGGAACAGTTTTACGGCTAGTTCAAAATGTTGATGAAAGTAACTCATGCAAGTAATTTAATCGTATAAACTCTAACACGAAAGTATTCTCACCAAAACGCTTAAGCTGAACTAACGTGTGATTTTGTTACGTTTTCATCAAATAATTTTGTCAACAATTATTAATTATTGCTGACAGACGGGATTTATCCAATACTCCTGCAAAGTAAGTTAACTAAACCGTGAGTCCAAGCTTAGAATCCACAAAACAGTAATTAGACCAGTGGTAACATATGAATGTGAAAGTGGACCCTTTCAACTACTAATAAAAATCAATTAAGAATATTTGAGAGCAAAATATTGAGAAAGATATTTGGACCAACCCATTGTAGCGATGGTTCGTGGAGAATAAAAATGCACTATGAGCTGGATGAATTAATGCAGAGCGCAGATATCGTTAGATTTGTAAAGTCACAAAGACTAAACTGGCTTGACCATTTAGAAAGAATGCCAGATATAATCGAGTTGTAAAAGTAATCCAGAGATGCAAACCACAAGGAAATAGGACAAGATGAAGGCCCCTTAAAAGTTAAATAGACGATGTAGAGGAAGATCTTAAAACCATGAACATGAACAACAAAATAAACAACTTCGTTCTTTGCGATCAAAAAAAGTGAGGTTTTAGTTGCAGTAAGTAAACTGTTAATTGGTTTCCTCAAATAATATCGATTTTTCTGGTTTTGAGCTACATAAGTTGAAATCAGTTTTTTAAAGGATTATGAAAATATGAGAGATATTTTTCTTTATTTATGTATGTAACAATATTGATTTTATGTTTCTTCTGTAGCTCTTACTATTGAGCTATTGATAATAATTGGTGGGTGGTATTTTCTCTAGAACATTACTTATGGTTGTTGGAATGCTTGGTATTTAATAGTGCTGTTCATTTTAGCATCATCATCAGTTGGTGCTACAGCCCTTCGCGAGCCCTGGCCTGTCTCAAAACATTCTTCCACCCTTCCCTGTCGAGTGTGTATCTTCTTCATTCCCTTACTACAATCTTTCTTAAATCGTCCTGCACATCGTCCAGATATCTGGGTTTAGGTCGCCCCCTTCTTTTTCTTCCGACCGGCGTATTTAGCATGGTTATTTTAGCAGAATCACTTTAATCCATCTTCATAACGTGTCCCACCCATCTAAGGCGTTTTATTTTGATGGTTTTCACGATATCTGCATCATCAAAAAATCTAAAGAGTCAAAATTATAGTGCCTTCTCCACAAACCCTGCTCGGTAACTTCGCCACATATGGTCTTCAATACTTTTCTTTCAAAGATTATTATTGTTTTATAAAGTTTGCACTTTGTTGCTCTTGACATATTTCTCGCTCTTAGTTGAGGACATAGACCAAAGGCCAAAATAACAGCGTTTAGCCACATACCATTTAGTCATATAGCCATTTTGGCATACTATTATTTTAAAGAGGGAATTTAAATATAAGTGAGTCTAAGTGACGATGGATTCGACCGTTATTTGATGGAAATTCATTTTATATAACAATAAAAACACTAAAAAACTTTTGTTTTCAAAACTTCCACAAAATTTATTATAATTTATTATCACTACAGCTGTTTCGGCACAGTACCTTCCTGAAGTGAGCTATTTTTGTTATGTGTCTAACACTTTATAGTCTTTAACTGAATGAGGGAGAACTGTTTGTCTTAAATTGTACATTCAGAATTATATCTGTATTTTTTAATTTGTTAATTATCATAGATGCTAATATTGATAGCTTAAGTCCTTTATTTTGAATGTGAAGAATTTGAAATTGATTGTTAAAAGAATGATTATGACCTAGAAGGTGAAGTTCGTTCGTAGAATCTTGATCGAGATCGAATGTTTAGTTTAGTTTTGTCCACCAGTGTTAACGGTAAAAATTTTAGTATGCTTGTTAATTTATACAATGATAAAAATTCCAACACAACTTCGTTAGACCACTCTATAGTAAAATTACCACGATACTGACCGCTGACCGTACCCGTCTCTAGTCGCATCGGAAGGGTTTGGAGAGGTAAGTATTTCACGTTGCGTTGGTTACCGTCTTTATATTTTGTCTATTTATATTATGTATTTTCTATTTCTCTTCGCCGACGAAGAATGCCGCTCCACGTTTTGTCAGATCCTGGATTTAGAGTGCACCCTCGATCGCCTATTAACTTGCAAATAAAACAACAGTAAACGTAACTCGATACAGAACAAAGAAACTGTAAATAGCCCTAAAAAGTAAAGAAAGTAAGTCTGAAATTTATTTTAGATGGTTTTCAGAACGCCAGTTCATTTGTTTATGCCTCCATGTCTACTTTTATTTTTCTGACAAACATGTAGTAATTTATCGAGTATATTTGAAACACTTCCTACGAAACTGAGATCATCATTTTTAGAAACGCGGATTTTTATTTATGTTTCGAAAAGTGTAGAAACTCTGAAGCAAAATATATTTTAAATTGCATTTGACCGATCTGTGACTAAAGTGCAATACTACATTATAGAAAAAAATCTTCAAAACTGTGACATAATAATATACGATGCGAAAGTTTTAATGACATATTACGTAACAGTCAATGTAAAGGCACAGGGTTTCCCACTAATATTCCAAAATTTTTTTATAAATTAAGTGAGCTCCCAAATGTCCTAAATCAAAACTCTGTAAAATTTAGATGATATTACATATTTAGATTGTAGTTAGATTATTTGAAATAAAAATTATTGGTGCACGTACGTTGATTTTTTTTTCATTCCTTCCATATTTAGCTTTAAACTCACAAAAATATTTTCTAACATCGTGTCACGAGACCTACAATCTATGTACCATAACACCGGTCGTGTTTTTCTAAATCGATATCATACTTGTGCGACAAAATGTATTACGAAAGAATTGGGATAAGCCGTGCTTATTCGTTGGGAAAACCTAAACCGCTATACGTAGACGAATGATTCATTAACCTTTTGCCTCATAGCTTTTATTTTATATCATAAGCTAAATGTTAAAAAATATTTGACAGAGTCTAAAATATTTTTGTCTTCGTGGTAAAGAAGCATGGAAGCTTTATGGCATGGAAACGTGGACTTTGAAAAAAACATCTATCAACAAACTTGAAGCATTTGAAATGTGGTCATTAAGAAGAATGATGCGCATACCTTGGGTGGATAGAGTTCGAAACGATGACGTCCTTAACAGAGCCGGCGTGGAAAGAGAACTCTTTAAATTAATTAAAAAACGCAAGATTGGTTACCTTGGGCACATATTGAGAGGAGCAAAATATGAAATACCACAGTTAATCCTACAAGGGAAGATCGAAGGTAGGAGAGGAGCCGGCCGCAAACAATTATCCTGGTTAAGGAATATTAAAGAATGGACAGGAATACACAATACAGGCGAGCTGTGTCACGCCGCCAAGAACAGAATTCTAGTAATGAGATAGTCGCCTACGCACTTTGGTGTATGGCATGTTAAGAAGAAGAAGAAGGTAAAGAATGAGATTGTAAGTCCTCTATCAGGCACCTAAGCGCAGTCAACGTTTCATTCTTGATAAAGGCTTACACGTAAAGCATAAAGGCTTACACTTAAGACAGAATCGAGATTCATCAGAAACAATAAACCACTGCAATCCGCTATTGCCCAAGCCAAGTGTTCTCGTGCAAAATTCAATCTGACAATCCGATGTTCACGGAAAAGCATCAGCCCAGTAGCGCTAGTTGGAGAAGATAATCCAGCAGGATGAAGTCGTCTCCTAACTGTCTACTCATTTATATTTATGTTTTTCACTGCTTGCAGATAATTTCAGAGCGAAACTGGTGTGATTGTTCGGTTTCTCGATGCACTAAGACATTGCAGACATTGAATGACAAACACTATAAAAACAATTTACAATCCATCGATAAAATCCCAGAAACAAAAACAATTCTGATAATGGTTTTTAGAAATTTGAGTGATGGTCCTTTTTATTAAACGTTTATAGAAACAACAACTTTTTAAAGCAATTAGTAAACTACGCTAAAATCCAAAAAATACTTTATAAATACCCAAAATTAAAGTTTCTAGAATAACTTCATATTACGGGGTGATCCTAACTTTATATTAGGCAGTATATATTCTTATAGGGTCTTCTACGCGTTAACTGGAACGAGACAGGGATACTCCTGTCCCCCCGCTCTGCTGGAGCCAGACATTTTCATTCGGTAGGTTCGGATCTATTACATATATGTTTAACTGCCTTCCGTTGCGGTCCGGATGGAATATTTTGGAGCTCTTTTAAATTATTGTTGATAATAATACCAACACCATGGCTGTGTTCTCCAGTGCTTTTGCCTGAGTAGAAAATAGTATTATTATCCTTGGTGTAGTTTCTAGAATTTGGCCATTGAACTTCTGAAAGGCCCAATACTTATATGTATAATCTCTCCATTTCTAGCATGACTGTTGTTAATTTTCCTGCTTCATAAAATGTTCTTATATTCCACGTTGATACAGAAATAAACTACTTAGAAAACATTGGGAAGAAAACATTAGACCAATACCTGCGACCGAAAAAGACAGAAAGGAAAAAACCATGGATGACCGACGGTATATTACAGATGGACAGAAGAAGAGAATCCAAGCGGAAAGACTACGTTGCATATCAATTTCTAGACAAAGATAAAAAAGCTGCCAGAGAAGCTAACAATAGCAATCTGGAAGAACAGTGTGAAGAAATAGAGATATTGGAACTTAAAGACGATTCCTTCAACCTCCACAAAAAGATCAAAGAAGCAGCAGGCATCTATAAATCAAAAAGGCCGGGACACTTAATAAACGCTCAAGGCAATCCAATAGTTGATATTGAAGAAACAGAAACAACATGGATGAACTATGTGACAACAACATTTGAAGACGATAGGAATGTCACCATCACACAAAATAAAAATGACCATACCGGACCACCTATTCTCGAAGCGGAATTAGAAGCTGCTATAAACAACATTAAGGAGGGAAAAGCCGCAGGACCAGACGAGTTCTACTCAGAATTTTTGAAAATTATGGATAAAGACGAAGTAAAAAGACTTACCTTGATCTTCAACAATATATACCTAATTGGAAAAATACCCCAACAGTGGCTAAGATCAACTTTTATAACAATCCCTAAAAAACCCAATGCCAAAAAATGTGAAGATTATCGAATAATAAGCCTTATGAGCCATCTCCTGAAAACTTTTTTAAAAATTATACATAAAAGAATATATAAAAAGTGTGAAGAACACATGACAAACACACAATTCGGCTTCAGGGATGCATTGGGTACTCGAGAGGCACTTTTTGCAATATAAGTTCTCTTTCAAAGATGTAGAAACGTGAACTGTGATATATATGTGTGTTTTATTGATTACCAGAAAGCGTTCGATAGAATAAAACATGACGAACTGATGAAAATATTAAATTCAATTGGTCTAGACAGCAGAGATCGCCGTATAATATTCTTCTTCTTCTAATGGCGCTACAACCCTTTGTGAGTCTTGGCCTGCTTAACAATGTTCTTCCATTCTGCCCTGTCGGATACTTTCCTTCGCCACTGCCTGATGTTCATGGTTTTAAGATCCCTCTCTACGTCGTCTATCCATCTTTTACGGGGCCTTCCTCTTGTTCTGTTTTCTTGGGGCTTCCATCTCTGGACTACTTTTACAGCTCGATTATCTGGCATTCTTTCTAGGTGACCAAGCCAGTTTAGTCTTTGTGATTTTACAAATCTGACAATATCTGCGCTCTGCATTAGTTCATCCAGCTCGTGGTTCATTTTAATTCTCCACGAACTATCGCTGCATTGGGTTGGTCCAAATATCTTCCTTAGTATTTTGCGCTCAAATATTCTTAGTTGATTTTCATCAGTGGTTGAGAGGGTCCACGTTTCACATCCATATGTGACCACTGGTCTAATTACTGTTTTGTAGATTCTCAGCTTAGACTCACGATTCAGATCGCCGTATAATAAACAATATATATTACGAACAAACTGCAGCTGTTAGAGTTGGGGATCAGTTAAGAGACGACATAAAGATAAAAAGAGGTGTGCGAAAGAGGGATGTATATTGTCCCCATTATTGTTCAATCAATATTCAGAGCACATTATGAACCTAGCGCTAACGGACATAGACGAGGGAATACTTATAAACGGAGAACGATTGAACAACATAAGATACGCTGATAATAATGTCATTTTTGCAGACAGTCTTGAAGGTCTGCAGACACTTGTCTCCAGGATGGCTGGGCTTGATTTTAACATCAAAAAAACCAAATACATGGTTATAAGCAAAAATAGGATACCACCTGGTCAATTACTAGTTAACCAACAACCTATAACACAAATCACCAACTTTTGTTATCTGGATGCAAACTTAAATGAACAGTGGGACCAATCGACGGAAATTAAGATAAGAATCGAGAAGGCAAGATCAGCTTTCGTCAAAATGAAAAAGGTCTTTAACAGCCACGATATAAAAATTAGAAATAAAAGTTCGTTTACTAAAATGCTACGTATTCTCCGTTCTTTTATATGGCGTGGAGTCATGGACCTTAACTAAAGCATCACTGAAGAGACTCGAAGCATTAGAGATGTGGTGCTATAGACGCATGTTGAGAATTTCCTGAGAGTTACCAACGAAGAAGTACTACATAGAATGGGTAAAGAGCGCGAACTAGTCGTAACCATAAAACGTCGCAAACTAGAATACCTGGGCCATATAATGCGCAATCAACAACGATATGACCTACTTCGGACCATACTTCAAGGTAAAGTGCATGGGAAAAGAGGTCCAGGACGAAGAAGAATATCCTGGCTGCATAACCTGCGAAAATGGTTTAACTTAACCACTACCGGACTTTTCAGGGCAGCAGTCAACAAAGTCAGAATAGCCATCTTAGTGTCCAACATCCGTAACGGATAGGCACCATAAGAAGATATTCCACATTGCTATGCGTTTTAGATCGCTTACACTAAATTTGTTTTTCCGCCCGGGGATTCTTCGCACCCCTGTCTCATTAAAGGGACGCCGGGCACTCGGGGCCACTGTTTAATTTACGTCCATTTGTGGTTGTTCTTGAGAATCCGTAGGGATCTTTAATGCAGTGGTTTCTCCTTGCCTTCTGCATCCTTATGCCGTTGATCTTGGTTCATCCGCCTTTGAAATCGATTTCTCAATCTCAGTATAGTGTAAGCTCCATAAAGTTATTCCTCATTGCCATTACCTTTAAGGTCTCTCTGTCTTAACTGCATTGAATATACTTGGTATCATCATGAGTGAGCTTCAGCTGAACACGCACCACAATAAAACTCGCCGGTAGTTAAGCTAGCTACTGTCACAACTTTAGATTTAAATCAGATAAGATGTGTTATAACAATTTAGTGGAAAGTATGAGCACTTTATAAAGATGTAAATAATGTGGTCATTTTGATTTGATATGTATTCATGTTTTAAAAAATGATGTAATTTTATAAATAGACATATATTTCCAGTGACGAAAAATTGGAAGACACAATCAATGAACTTATCAAACTCTTCAACATCGATAACATGGGCGACAGGGTGGAGGTAGTTATAGGAAAAGACACGCGACCCAGTAGTCCCACATTGGCGAAAGCCGTCCAAGATGGAGTACTAGCATTGTCGGGGAAACCAGTAGATTATGGTATTGTCACAACGCCTCAGGTCCATTATTTTGTAGTTTGTAAGAATACTAATAGAGCTTATGGTCAACCCACAGAAGAAGGTAAGTTTAGCATCTGCAATAAAATTAATTTTCTTGTGAACACAGTGGGTAAAATGGGGATCATAAACATTACTGATTAAATACTGAACTATTTTTGGTGGCTTTAAATGCTGAATATGCTCTGCAGGTCTTGCTTCTATGTTGTAATATATTCATTATGATGTATCACTTTTCGACGTTTATCAAGCTTTCTCTGCCTCTGCACACTCCTCCAGTGCTTGTTCTCTTTTTCTTTTTCCCATCTGCTTCTTATACAATGTGTCAAATTAAGCAGGCACCATATGAGAAACTTTTTTATTTTTAGTGTTATGAAAAAAAAGTCATTGTTTATAAAAAGTTCTGCATGTCTAACGATATGTGGATATTGTTAACTCTTGCATAAAATTTATTTATTTATTTTTAACGGACTGCTGCCCAATAAGATTAACAATGTTTACAATAATTATATTCCAATATACTTATTTAAAAGAAATTTTCAATGTATACCTATCTACAAAAATTTCAATGTTTATGTGTGCCAATTAAAAATACAATAAAACAAAATAAAATATAAACATCACAAACTTAATCACGTAATTTAGTTTTACATATCAAAATTATGACTATCTATTCCACAGCCACTGAAATAAACAGATGCGTGAGATCAGAAATGAATTCATCTTCGGTGCAAAAAAATCTAGATCTGGGTGAATATTTGCACATCTTGTTGTGCTAGAGTGCTCGAGATAAAAAAATTATTATATTAATAGTTGGTTCTGTGAAGAGAAACATAAAAAGTTTGGTTTAATCGTGTTCTACGGAAAGGTACATGCACACCAACCTGTTCAAATAACTGAGGACACAAGACTGTAGAATTAATTATGCCATAAAGCATCTTTACATCTTTAATTAATCAAACAATGACAGAATACCAATTCATATTTTTTTGACAAACCGCGTATATGACTAAAAAAAATTTAATATCTGATGATTGTATTCTAGGTTTTAGATCATCCAGAACTTTTTATAAAGAATAACTTTTTTTATAAAACTAAAAATAAAAAAGTTTTCCATATGGTGCAGACATAATTGGCAAGCCAGTCTTAAATGCTTCCAATCTTTTGCACATTATTACTTTTATACCAAGAGAGGTTGTGGTTCTATCTATCTCATTGCCTAGTGATCTCAAGATTGAGGACTAGAATTTAAAACAAAACAGCAAAAATATAAAATGGATAGAAAAAAATGGAATGTGCAAAAGATAAGAGATGCGACAATTGCAAAACGGTACTCGGAAAACATCATCAACAGGCTAAAGAATCAAAATGTAAATGAAGAAGGCCAGACAGATGCAGACAGATAGAAACAGAAAATTGTGCCCGTAAAATTGGTTTGACGATGAATGCAAGAATACAATAAAATAAAAAAATTAAGCCTACAGAAAGATGCTTACTCGACGAACTAGAACAACTGTAGATAATTACCAGACAAAGAGAAGAGAAGAAAAGAGGAAAAGAGAAAGATAACAAAAGAAAAAAACGAAACCACTTAAATAAGGTACTTAAATATATAGAAAATCTTAACAGAGAAATAATTCAGAGCATTCTGTTAAAGAATGCATAAAGTTAACATCAACAGAAAAGAATTCAAGACAACTACAATGGACAACTACATGGACAAAGTCAGAATGGTGACCTATTAACAACAATGAAAGATGTATTGAATAGATGTGTGGAATACTTTAACGAGGCACTTAATATAGAGGAAGAAGAAGAAAACCTGGAAGACGAAAGAGATGAGATAGGCGGAACAGACGAGAGGGAAGAGGAACCACCAACGATTCTTGAAGTTGAAAGATGCAGTTAAAAACTAGCCAGAAACAAATCACCCAGAATAGATAATATACCAGCTGACCTATATAAAGAAGGTAGCCACGATACCATAATGTCACTACAGCAGCTCTTAAAAAGTGTGGACCCAGAAATCCCTCCTCAGTGATTGGAATATTGAAATATTTTGCACCATACACAAAAAAGGAGATATCTTTGAATGCTCTATCCACACAGGAATTACGCTTCTAAACGCAGTGTATAAAATATTTTCCACAGTGCTATGCCACCGTATGGCCACCATTCGCAGAACGAATAGTAGGAAAATACCAGGCTGGTTTCATAGGTGGCAAATCGACAATTCATGAGATTGTAACCCTGAGACAAAAATTTTAGAAAAAACCACTGAAAAACATTGAAAATCCTTGCCTATGCTGATGATATCAATGTTGTTGGGTGAAAGAATTATCTACAAAGTGGGTTTATTAATAAACACCAACAAAACGAAGTATATGAAATTAAGCACGCAGCCTCAAACCCCACGCCCACTTATAGAAAACGACGTAATCGAAGCAGTGAACGAATTTGTGTACATGGGAGCTCTCGTTAACACTGAAAATAATACTACCGCATAAATAAACCTCTGAATTTGCACGGCCAACAGATGTCATTTTGGGCTCAATCTCCTTAAATCCTCAATTATATCGAGAAATACAAAAGTAAAACTCTACAAAATAATAATACGCCCAGTCCGTATGGTTCAGGCACCTGGACTCGAACAAAAAGTAATGAAAACATGTTGGGATATTTCAAAAGAAAAGTACCAAGGCGGATGTATGGAGCGGTGAATGACAATGGAGTGTGGAGAAGACGATACAACTTCGAACTTTATAGAACATACCAGGAACCAGATATTGTAAAACATATTAAAATAGGACGTCTGAGGTGGATAGGACATTTAATGCAGATAGACCAAAATGACCCAGCTAGAAAAACGCTTCTTGAGAGACCTATTGGCCAGAAACGAAGAGGAAGACCCAGAACAAGATTCCTTGATAATATCGATGAAGACATGAGAAATATTGGAATACGTGCTTGGCAGAGGAAGGCGATGTTATAAGGCTTATGGATTATCTCTAACAGTTTTAGGAGACGATTCATGAAGCTTATCGTACGGTATTCTTCGCATTCCTTGGCTCTTTGTTTGCTTTACTTTAAATTACTTGCAGTTCTTTACCAAAGTTCCTAACGTTTAGGGTGGATGCTGGATCTGGTTTAACCGTTTTGATATTTCAGTCCAAATGTGTTCATACAATGTATATTTTTTGAGCCAGATAGCCGATCCATTTTTTTTTATTTCATCCTATTGTATCCTTTCATTTACAATTTTGTACGGAGGAGGCGGGCAATATCATAGAAAAAAAAAACGAATCTTTCACATATTGTTCCAAGTAAGATATTGTACACTTGTCGGCTCTATAACTCTGTCTCGATATATCATAGTTTTCATTTTATTCATGAAATTATATATCCATTACAGGCGTACAAACGGAATATTGACTCATCACTAAACAAATAATGCTTTAACTTTGAAAATTCAAGTTACTGCCTTTTCTGTCCACGTCAATTTACACACGCTACTGCACCTTCAGTATAGGGTGTGTACTTTTCGAGTAACCTGCACTAAAACTGTTTCTTATTAAAGCTGTGTAGCTATGTTTATTTTGGAAGTCATGAATTGAATTTGAATTCAGCATGAATTGTAACTCACTCTCGTTCTCCTCCATGCGCGAAGGCTGCAGTTCGTGTTGTTGAAGACCGATTCCACGCTCTACTTATGATATTTTGTGCTACATTCAGTATGGTTCTGAAGTTATTTTCTTTTTAAGGGTCGTTTACTGGTTTTAATAGGAAAAACCACAATTTTATTTGGAAATACGTGTATTTTGACGTTTCGATTTTCTTTTCGGAAATTTCCGATTTCCGAAGTACAAATAATATCAAATAAAGAGAGTAAACTACATTTAGTCGTCGAGCGATTTCTTAAGATATACTTGTTCAATATACCAATTTCTCGAGTTACACAGGTTTTAGTCGATGTAGGCATATTTGTAATACGAATTCTCCAATTAATTGTTATTAATCAGGTAATCAAACGATTAAGAGCACTTCTATTTAACTGAATTGATATCATTTCAAAAAATATTCACGATAAATCCTGAGTTGTACTATACAAGACATTCCTTTCGCGAGTACTTTTAAATGAAAAAGTTAGAATTATCCATTTCAGTTGTTGAGGTGTGTACCTAGATAGTATTTTAATTCTTTATATTCAGATATCGCATTTAGTATTTTCTTTTTCACGGTGTGAATATTACTTTCTTTTCATTACTGATACTTTTTGTGTTACATGGTGTTTTTATCATTAAATCATTATGGTGTTTTTTAGGGTACTACAGAAAACTGATAAACGCTTTTCTAAGAATAAGAGGTGATAAGTATAATAAAGACAATTACGATAATAGAGTGATATATGATGGTGCTAATGGTGTAGGTGCTAAGAAAGTAAAATATTTAAGGGAGGTTTTGAAAGATAGTCTTCTTGTCGAAATGTACAATGATGAAATAATTGGATCAGGGAAACTAAATCATTTGGTAAGATCTTTAATAAAATAATAATTACATTATTGATTTTATATTACAGCAATTATATTATATATTGGGGTTTTAACTAACAATATTAGGTATGCCGATGACGCCGTAATAAAATCCGTATACTCTGTCCGGTGGTTCTTTGCACAGTCATCACTAAATTTATACGATTTAAATTAAAACATGTCGTTGATATAAGAAATAGAAATGGTTAACATATTGATGAACGTTTTCGAAGTTTTTTTAATATTGATTTTCCAATTTTCGGAAACGTACAGGTGGGCTAAACTCAACGTTTAAACGTTTATACCAAAGTAATGTTTAATGGATGATAATCAGAATTACGGGAATTGTTTTCATTACTGATGAGCAAATTAGTGGGTTATTAATCGAAAAGCGGAATATCGATTTTTCGATGAATGTTTCAATTTGTTTCAAATTTTATTAATATCCATTAAATTCTAAAGATGGTTGAAGCAGGCAAGCTAAAGAAGAGTAGTTATCTGCAGAATGCGCTGAAGTGGAAACATTTGACGCACATCACGTTTCATTAAATTTAGACCATAATCGGATTCGATCAAAATATATGGTTTAACCAGAGGCAGAGGCAGTACAATTTTCACATAGGTATAGTTGTGGCAACAACTGAAGAAAAGCTAAAAGAAAGCTAAAACTCTTTTTAGTGATCAAAGAAGCTCAAATCATAACACCAATCATAAAGTTGTATATATCTAAGGATGAGAGCTCGACCAAGCATTGAAATTAACACCAAAAATTAAAAGCTTAGCCCAAATGATATTTTCGCTGAAGTATTAAAATTATTTACAGAAGAGTGAGTTGTTTCTGCATTAATGGATATTTATTTATATAAAAAAATTTGTCGTACGGTAATGGATTGGATAGGCCAGTAACAGAAGAAACGAAGGTCATGGACATGTCTTCAATCAGTTGTTGGTGTCACCAAAGCAAAGTCTTTGATGAACAGCCTTGAAATTAAATATCAGCAATATTGTTTAAAGACATAAGTGGATTTTCGTACCGAGTACGGGTTGAAAACGATTGACGGATTAAGATAAGCGTCTCACAATTGAATATTGTGCACGATGTTTGGCTGTGGTGTACGAGGATCTACATTTCTTGTCCGAAGTGTAGTTCTCCCCTAAAGTCACTTTAACTTGTATGGCTTTATCAATCACCAAATAACTGCTTTCTTGGTTTTGAAAAAACCAGATCTTATCGTCCAAAAACCGCTATATTTTGTGCATGTGACGATATGGTGTGGAGTTTTAGGAAACGTTGTATTAAGTCCGTATTTCATTGATGATGATGACACACCTCTTACCTAGAAAGTTTATACGAACATTATGGTCAAGCCATTTATTATAGACGGTGGTTCTAACCAGACGGGGCTATCTGTCATACCGCACGACAGTATGTGCTATATTGCAAGAAACCTTTCCAGGACGAATCATTTCCCGTGGTTTTGATTTACGCTATCCATCACATGCTTCCGATCTGACACTGTCTGATGTTTACATCTGAATAATGTTAAAGGAGTACATGCTCAGCTGCCCAGATCTACCCAATGAACCCTGCGCAATGAAGCATAGTACTTTCCAGTACTGTACATTTCATTGTATACACTAATATACCACTCAAAAAATCATATGCAGAATTGAGCAGGCGAGACAGGCTTTTCTAAAGTTAAAAACAATATTAATAAGGCGAGATATGGGGAAAACTTGCAAACGTGTTCGAAATGTGGACATTCTAGAGACACAGACTAATCTCTGTGTATTATGTCAAATGAATAAGCGAACCAAAATTGTTAACACCGTCAAGAAGAAAAAAATTAGAATATTTTGGTAAGAAATAATACTGAAAGGATTTAGAATAAAAACAGAAACAGTGGAGACAAGCTCTTGAAGAAAAAGGTTTAAAACTTAGTAGGACAAAAATGTAGTATTTGGAATATTTGTTTAAATATGGAGTTACCACTACAAATAAAATGATAACTGTGGATGGTGAAATGATTGAAAAGTAATAGTTTTAAGTAAGTAGGATTTATATTACAGAGTAATGGGGAAATAAATGGAGACGGATAGGGCGGGATGGATGAAGTGGAAGGAAGCGAGTGGTGGGTTGTGTGACAGAAATATCCCAATGAATCTGAAATGAAAATTCTATAAAACTGCCACAAGGCCAGCTATGATGTACGGAACTGAATGTTTGGCAATTAAAAAGAAAAAGGAATAACGAATGCATGTGGCGGAAATAAGAATGTTTAAATATATGAGTGGAGTAACAAAATAGGATAAAATTAAGAATGAGTATATTAGAAGTCTAGGGGTGGCTAAAAATGAGGGAGCATAGCTAAGATGGTTTTTGCATGTTCAATGTTGAGACGCTAATTACTCAACACGAACAATTGGTGATGCATGTTCCTGGAAGGAGTAGGGGAGGAAAACTAAAGAATACCTGGAGGAGACGCTTAGGCAGGCGGTAAAGGGATTGATATTGATATGACCCAAGATAAAAACTTTCATTCAAAAAAAAAACAAGTTCTCCTGAATGTCTTAATATCGTAAATACTATTGTAACGCACTATCAACTTAGATGGGTAGAAATGGCCCAGAAGTTGAGCGCTATTTTTGGGTAACGTAAAAATATAACCTAAGGGTATAACCTAAGGGTGTCTTTGAATTTAGATTCAACGAAGAAACTCAGGTTTAAAGACGTCCACAATGCAACCGGCTCTCAGGTAATTTCAAAGACATAACGGCCAACGTTGGGAAGTGAGTCAACAGATCTTGATTGGGGAGACTGAAGTTGGAAAGAAAGTAAAAAAAATAGAATCATACCAACTGAAAGGGAAATAGATAAAAAAATGAACTAAACAAAAAGCCCGTCACCTTATATGTTCTCCAAGTGACAAGGAAATCTCAAGGATCCTATATATTCGAGGATTCATACAAAAATAAAAAATATAAAAAAAATAGAACAAGTAGGTTTAATCTTTTCCTAAAATGTCCAAAACAAAAAGAAACAATCAAATATGTGGTACCACTAAAACACTGAAAACTTTGTTTTCAAACTTCCACAAAATTGTGGAATTTTGTGGAAGTTTGAAAACAAAGTTTTCAGTGTTTTATTGTTACATAAAATGAATTTCCATCAAGTAACGGTCGAATCCATCAATTATGTGGTATGTATTATAGTTATTAGAATTATTTATTTGTTGTACAAGAGAAGTTAAGGATCTGGTTCTAAGTTGTTCTGTTCCAATCGGTCGATTGTTGAAAATTCCTTATTTATAAACGATAAAGGATAATCATTTTTTAATAAAACAGATGTTAACAAATGATTCTCTTCTAAGAACGAATTTTCGTTAGAACAAGTAATTTTGGCTCTATCGTATAGGGATTGAATGATTCCCTTTTTAATATTGATGTTGTGATTTGAGTTGTAATTTAGCTATCTGCTGGTGTGTGTTGGTTTTCTATACACCTGAGTTTCATATCCAGTATCGTTCTTAGAGATTAAAATATCCAGGAATGGTAATGTGTTATTGTATTCCTTTTCTATGGTAAATGTTATTATCTCTTCTTTATCGTTTATATCATTCAGGAATATGTCCAACAACATGGATATATCACGAATTGCGAATACTGCTTCAATTTTATTCACATAAGCAGGCAGTTGGACATGTCTTATCATCTGGTGAATAAGAGATAAATTAGAAATTAAGGAAACCGTAATTGATTTCTCAAAAATAAAGCACAAAAACTGCCAAAGATACAACTATATCGGCAAAGATGTATTCAAGCAACCAAGCGTTGCTCGTACCGGGACAGTCCTGGTACGACCTGAATGGTCCAGCGCCAAAATTAGAATCAGAATGCCAAGACGATCTCCGAGACGACACCCTTTAGCCGGTGGAAAATTTCAACGCAAAAAGAATTCGAAATGTTCGTGCCTATTCTGATTGAACTCCGACATTTTAAAATCCATGCGGGACTGACAGAGAATAGCGAAATAATAGAAGGGCAGTAACTATCTCGGCAGAGGCATCTCACAGTACAAACAAACATTTAGTTTATCCTTCGAAGGTTTTTAGACGCAATTTTCAAAGTGGTAAATAAAGATCTTATTGAAAGTTATATGATATTGAGAGTGGGCAAAAAAATACTACACTATTGAAGGATTAGAAAACTAAGTAAAATGAAGATTTCTTCAGAGGCGTGCAAAGTAGAAATTATCTTCCTATCTCCTCCGTACGCCTTCAATACTAGGAAGAAACTTTTTGTTACAATTTAATGCATCCTTAGCTATGTAATCATTTTGCGAAATATGTTCTATCTATCTTTATCTATTTAAATACGTATTCTATAGTGTATATTATGTTTTAGTGTGGTGCAGACTACGTCAAGTCTCAGCAAAAATTTCCTAATGGTCTTCCCAAAGAGAAAAATGTTCGTTGTTGTTCTGTAGATGGCGACGCCGATCGTATTGTGTATTATTACCTTGACGATAACGAAAAATTCCATCTCTTAGACGGTGATAAAATAGCTACTTTGGCTGCTGCTTATCTTAAGGAAATCTTGCAAAAGACTGGTTTGAAATTGAAAATAGGGTTAGTTCAGACCGCGTACGCTAACGGAGCGTCGACTGAATACATATCTAAAAATTTAGTAAGTAAATTTTATATTTTATTTTTTTTTATGTTCGATTTCTGTATTTCTACCGGATAAAAGTTTCACAAACTACAAGCACATAGAAATAAATTAAGGTCTATTTTGCTACCATTTAGAATCATTCTGTTCATTGGAGAATGTTTAGCAAAATTCACCTATGAAACTTGTCTTTAAAATTGTCCATAATAATTATCGAAGGTTGTACTTTAATGGCGTCTCTCCAAACCAGTGTAGAAGTCATCTTTATTCATTTCTCCATAGTAATGAGATAATTTGGTTTTTGAAGAATATATTGCTTGTGCACCGTCAATAAATCGATCCTCACTACCAGCATTAATTATAATATATTTGTAAAAAAAAAAATAAAAAGTTTTATAAACTTAATAAACCGAATGCTGATAATAATAATATATAGTTAACGAATTGACCAATGTGACCAACCTTTTACTATCTGTTTTTGTAGTTCTGACACTTCTTTTGTGTTCACTTTGCCACCTATTTTCCATTTTGAAAGATCCATGTTTCATAAATGAAAATAAACTTATACAAAAATGCTTCCTTCCCTGCAATAAAATGTCTTAAAAATAAAGTTCTTTTTAATATTAGGAAATCAATGCCTTGCTGAATATTTTTCACGTAATACATAACAATAATCAACAGACAAACAAAATTCTTACTATTAAGATTATAATTTATCGACCACACTGTAAGCATTTATGCCAATTCCCCAAATGTCATTGTCATGTGAATTATACTCGTATCAACGTCGTATCATTAGGAACCATACACAAAAATTCCTCGACAGGAAGTTCTCATTATTATGGGCGATTTTAATTCCAAGATTGAAGCTGGAGATAAGACACAGTACATTGGAGCACATGGACTTGGATTCAGAAACGAGAGAGGAGACCTCCTAGAAAAATTCGCAGAAAACTCAGAACTAGTTGTCACTAACACAGTCTTCCAATTACCACCTCGCAAGCTGTATACGTGGAAATCCACTCAAGACAGACCCGGGAGAATTATTAGGAATCAAATAGACTACATTTTAGTAAATAAAAAATTCCGAAACAGCTTTATATCTGTCAAGAGTTATCCTGGAGCAGACTTGGAGACAGACCACGTTCCACTGGTGGGAGTATTTTGAGTCAAACTCAAAACAGTGCAGAAAAGGAAAGCACAATCATACGACCTACATATGCTGAAATACCTTGATACGAGGATGAGAGTCCAAGCCGCGTTAAACGAGCAAGTGACTGCAATTAGAGACGAATCGAACGAAGAACAAACAATCAAACATATTACAGAAATAATGCAAAATGTAAAGGATAAACACTTAAAAACAGATAAGTTAATGAAGAAAAAATCATGGACGACAGATGAGATCCTGAAACTAATGGACGAGAGAAGAGAAACCAAAAATGACCCAGACAAATATAAAACCATAATAATATTAATAAGAACGAAAATCAGCGAGGCGAAAGAAAAAGAAGCAAGGGAAAGATGCGAAGAAATTGAGACTCTGCAGTCAAAGTACGATAGTCACAATGTACATAGGAAAGTTAAAGAACTCACAGGGGGACTAAAACGAAGGCAGAAAGGAAATATAACTGATTATAACGGAAACATCATCTTGTACAAACAGAGTAAAATAAGAACGTGGAAAGAATATCTAGAAAAACTATTTGAAGACCAAAGAGATAACACCTTTGAGCTAGAAGAAGAAGTAAATGATGGACCAAGAATATTACAGCAGGAAGTTTATGTCAATAAACGCGAATATTACGCAATAACACAGTTAAAGGATGGCAAAGCGACAGGCCCTGATAATGTACAAGCAGAACTACTCAAACTAATGGACAACGAATCAATAGCAATAATCACAAAGATATTCAACAACAAAAACAACTCTGGAGAAATACTAACAGAATGGCTGAAATCTGAGTTTATTGCACTTCCAAAAAAACCAGGAGCCAAAACATGCAAAGATTACCGTACTATAAGCCTAATGAGTCATCTAAAATTGTTCCTAAAGATAATTCATAAGAGAATCTACAAGCTATGTGAAAGTCAAATTTCCCCCAACCAGTTCGGTTTCACAAATGCTGTTGGTACTAGAGAGGCTTTGTTCTCAGTACAAGTCTTATTCCAGAGATGCAAAGACGTCAACTGCGACGTATACGTATGTCTGGTTGATTACGAGAAAGCGTTTGATCGAGTACAGCCCGACAAGATGATGCAAATACTAAAAGAAGCAGGAACTAACAACCAAAATCTGAAAATAATTAGAAATCTTTACTGGAATCAGACAGCAAATCTCAGAGTTGAAGGTGAACACACTGACTATGCGAATATCATGCGTGGAGTGAGGCAAGGCTGTATTTTGTCTCCTCTAATCTTCAATCTGTACTCTGAAAGAATATTTATCGAAGCTTTGCACGAAACTGAAAAAGGTAAAGAACCTCAGAATCTGGTTAAATACAACATCTGTGCAGCTTTTAAACGCTGTTGCAGATAAGATAAAGATTGCCATGATGATCGCCAACATTCGTAACGGATAGGCACATCAAGAAGAAGGGTCGTACGGTTTTCTAATCTATTTAATAAAAATTATTTTTGGAGTACTAAACTAACGATTGTTTCATAAAATTATATTATTAATAATAAAAAATGTTTTTGGTTATGCCTATGAAAGATCGAGCAGCTCCGTAATGGTGTTGTATTTTTAGCTTTGTTGGGGAAATTTCAACTGTAAGGTTGATGTTATGAAAATTTTAAATACAAATGACGTCAGTTTGTATAAATCACTATATATATATATATATATATATATATATATATATATATATATATATATATATATATATATAGTGCCTAATAAACTGTGTTGTTTGTATATATATATATATATATATATATATATATATATATATATATATATATATATATATATATATATATATAGTATAATGAATAATTTCTATTATTTTGATAATATTGTTTCTCTTTTAGAACGTACCTGTAGCTTGTGCATCCACAGGAGTGAAACATTTACATAAACTAGCTTTAACTTATGATATTGGTGTATATTTTGAAGCAAATGGACACGGTACTGTCGTGTTTAGTAATGAGGCGAAAAAAACTCTGGTTGCTGGTACGAAAAGTGATAGGTAATAAAAATATTTTATGTTACAATTTTCTTCATTACGTATTATTCAAACATTGGTTAGTCGAGAAATACATTTTCTTTAATTACCTGTTTCTCTATTCCTATAAGTATAAGGGAATACATCCCAGAAAGGAATCTACATGAGCAGATGGAAGCTCGACAGTAAACACATTAACGGATCTTTCTTCAATGGGGCGTAGAGAAAACAAAGAAGAATACAGTACTTACCTGAATCTCCTTTCATTCTGAACCATAAGCATGGATAAAGAGGTATACATACAAACATTTTGCTTTAAGAGATTGAAGAAAAACACGTTAAAATTTAAATAAAAGTCATTAGTTATTCGAAAAATGTTTGTATTTGTTATCTCATATTTTGCAATTTATTGAAATAATACTACTCTTCGACGTAAGTTCATATAATGAGATTATGTGAAATAAAATGGTCTGGATCTAGCGAAATCGAAGTCGACGGGGTCAAAGTGTACTATTCTGGAAATGTAGACATGCATTACTACAATGTCGTTGCTGTAATGGTTGATATAGTCGGTTCGCTAATCGCAGTCCCAACTGTCTAGGGAATTTAGTAATTATTTTTTTGTGAAGTTAGTTATATTTTGACAGACTAGAAGTAGCTGAAAATTACTATACCACCAAGCACACCTGCTCGTAGCTAGTATTAATTGTAAACAAACATTTATTCACATGCAGTTTATGAACAAAATAAAACTGCGGGAATTAAAACAACAAATCAAGGGTTTAATATTTATATTTTTGAAATTATATAATCGTTTATAGATTTGTATATGTTACTGTGAAAGCCTGAAATTCAGATTATTGGTTAAATATCATATTTGCTAACATTCGCCCATGAATGTCGATATTCATTTTTGCTGTATGTTAAAAACATATTTTTTTATCAAGAAAAAATAAAAAATTAATTGGGTATGTTTTTTATTTGGGAAAATTGTTTTAGTAAACATAAGATTTTTTAATTTTGATATATAATGTGAAAAAAAAAACACAAAAACAAAACAAAGGAAATGTATTATGTATACTTTTATTTATCGCAACAACTTAAACTACCATGGCATTTTGAATTCCACTAAGCCCTTTCCCTTTACAACTACATTTAGCCGTGGAACACTTTCTTTTGCATTTACAACTTATATAGCCTTGTCCTTCACTTTTCGACTTAGCACAAGCTGGTTCCCTTAGCGACATTTCATCAGTTGTAATTTGATCCATAACTGATTAGGTCTGAAAAGCTGCTTAAAGGTACTATTTTTGTTTTTTTGTTTAATAATTTATAATAGCCCTAAATCCTCTATTTCAACAACAACCGCGAACACATTTCGTGGGTCTGTGCGACAATAGTCACCATCAGGCACTTGATTCTCACTAATTCTCACAGTATCACCTATTTGGACCAGAGAGAACTTTTTTTCTGAGGTTAACAACATTTTTGTTGCTTGAAGTAAAAGATTATCTTTTGAAGCTGCTAGCTTTGAAGAAATTTGCTCGTGCTGTTCAGTCAGTACTTGAGATAAAGACGTGCTGTGCTGCGGAACGGCTATTTCTTGAGATGTAGAAGTGCTGCACTGCGAATTAGTCGGTGCTTGAGATATAGGCGTGCTAGTTTGCGGATCTATTTCAATCGAATTTTCTTAAAAAGTATTTAAATATGCCTCTAGCTGTTCCTCAGTTTCAATATTTTCAATTTTACCGTAAAGGAGAGATGACGACGCTAGGCCCATTTTTGGTTTAACACCAAACATGGCTTCATATGGACTCTGGCGTAATCCTTCGTGATAAGTTATGTTTTTGGCGAATTGAAGAAACGGCTAACCTTCTGACCATTTATTTGAATCATTATCTTGCATCCACGCAGTTAATATATTCTGTTTGTCCTTATTGGCTCTTTTTTCCGATCCTTGGGTTTGACTGTGACGAGGCTTTCCGTGCACTATTTTAACAACTTTGCACATAGTGCAAGCTCAGATATATTTCGATTACTGAACTCTCTATTATTATCCGAATGTAATATGGTTTAAGAAGGTGATAAGCTACTTTTTCCGCTCTCTTGCCGTAGGTACTTCCGCTGTAGCTGAACAAACTTGGTTAAATGGTCTTGGTATACCATTATTCATTTGTAATTGTTGTCTCTATGTGATTGCAAGTCTATTAAGTCGACTTGACATCTAGAGTTAAATTCGGAACTTATCATTGGTTTCACAACAATTTTCAGAGCACTGTATTTAATTTGACAATGTTTACACAAATTTAAATATACCATTACAACTTCATAAGTAATATTTTTGAATTTAACTTGTAATTATTTAAGCATTCGTCTTCTTCCTCCATAGTCTGTTCTTATATGAGTTTCGAAAAGTATATAAAAAACTCCTTATTTGTAACATAATAATGGATATTGATTTATCCTTGGTACAATTAATTTGTTATCATCATTAACCTTTAAAATGTCAAAACATTTTAAACGCCTGTAGTCCAAAGGTGTACCGCACTTATTTTTAACAGAATTCACTTCCAACAATATGTTAGATTATCTTTCTTGAGAAAAATAGAAACAATTGTCTTCTCGTTTACTTTCAATTAGGGCATGTAATTTTTGAAAAAACTGATCACGATTTAGTGCAGTAGCCATTGATCATAAATAATATAATGCCTAATATAAAATCAACTTAACACGTGCTTCTAAACCTTGCGTAAGACTGACTGAAGGCAACAAGACGCCACCCATAAACCGTTAAAATCCAGTTACAACGGCTTATTTCCGACATTAACCGAATCTCGTTTGCGTTTGTCGAGATACACCGGTGATACTCCGAAACTATAACAAAATTTATAAATGTTCGGTCTTTCACAAAGGCATTTGGTGTGTATCGACATTCACCGGTGAATGTCGACACACACCAATTTCGGACTATCACAGTAACATATATACAAATAGAAAAATTACTATTTCTAAAATAGCTTTTGTACCATCATAATTTGTTTGGTGTAAATATAGTCAAACAATAATAAATAAAATACAACTTTAAAATAAATTACCGCCAATCATTATTTATTTATTTACAAAATATTTTTAGGAAATAAATTCCACAAACCGTCAATCAGAAAAGGTTGACTATTCGACATACTTCATTGTTGTTTACATTTTCTTGTGATATAACCAGCAATCAACATAAACTTTGGTTTGTTAATTTACAAAATAAGTATAATTCCCTATTTAAAGAAAATTTAACAAAACAAATAGTAGTAATTTTCCAACAATTGACGCTGTTATGCAGGGCACATTTATGTCCAATAGTAATTTTTTCTCATTAAAATTCGGCAATGTTGAAAACTTCCATATGTAAAAAGTTAATTTGAATTATTTACATGTTTTATACAATTATACTAAATACAATAAACAGCGCAAATAGTACAAATATTTACTACAATATGTTAAATTATAACAACAAAAAATATATTTTTTAAATATATGCGGAAAAGTTTATGGGTTTAGTGTACACTTCCTTTATTTATAATAATTATTCTTTTTTCAATGAAAGAAATTGCAATAGTAAGTATATTTGAGCTGTTAATAGTGTGAGGTAGCAATTTTGTGTTGTCAGTTTCCGACTATGAATCTGTCAAAATATTCCCTAGCTGAGCGAATGGACTTCGGTAGTTTTTATCAGGCTGTGATATGTTTTGTCTCTATATCAGATATAGTACTCTGGATGGCAGCACAAGGAACTCTTAACATCATTCCCAGAAGAGTATACCCCATTACAGAAAAAGAAGAAAATAAAATAAGAACCTTCTATAGCTATATTAAAAAAGCGTTGGATAGCACCAACAACAGAGATATATTCATGGGTTGAGATTGATAATAATGAGCGAAGAAGAAAACAGACTGACCGAATTATGTAAGAAGTTTAATGATGCGACAAATACCTTTTACCGAATACAAGCTAGTAGATTACATAAAAATCAATTGCGGGTAGCAAAGAGAAGATTAGGTGAAACCAGATAGATTCTCAACAAGAGATACTGTAATTAATGCCACTAAATCGGCAAAAACCTATCCGGGGAACTTAAGAACAGATGTGGGATCAAATTACAATCCAGTTGTAAACAAAATAAAAAAACTACTGGGTTTTTCCCTTTTATTATTTAAAATCGAAGTTGTGTAAAGCAACAAAACAAAAATTAATATAAATAGAAAAACTATATAAAAACCAGCTGATAATTAAGGAATAGTTAAATAAAAATATATTTATCACACATGAAGATTTTAATGAAAAAGGGAAGTATTTAAGAACACAATATAATACCAACAAAGATACGAGCAGCTAAAGAGAAATGGTACAGCGACAAATGTTCAGAAATAGAAAAACTACACAGCAACCACGATAACTTTAAATTACAAAAATTAAAGAACACGCAGTTATAAACGTATAAAAAATAGTCATACCTTGGTTGATATAAATAGAAAACTAATATCTGACATCAAAATCAAAAACTATAATTATTCGAAAACGACAAGACATAATAAGAAAATGTGGACAATGACCAAGGATACATTTGGTCAAATATAACAAAGACTCAAATAAGAATTTAATAAGTATAATTATAAGTATAATTATAAGTATAATTCCCTATGGAAAGAAAATTTAACAAAACAAATAGTAGTAATTTTCCAACAATTGACGCTGTTATGCAGGGCACATTTATGTCCAATCGTAATTTTTTCTCATTAAAATTCGGCAATGTTGAAAACTTCCATATGTAAAAAGTTAATTTGAATTATTTACATGTTTTATACAATTATACTAAATACAATAAACAGCGCAAATAGTACAAATATTTACTACAATATGTTAAATTATAACAACAAAAAATATATTTTTTAAATATATGCGGAAAAGTTTATGGGTTTAGTGTACACTTCCTTTATTTATAATAATTATTCTTTTTTCAATGAAAGAAATTGCAATAGTAAGTATATTTGAGCTGTTAATAGTGTGAGGTAGCAATTTTGTGTTGTCAGTTTCCGACTATGAATCTGTCAAAATATTCCCTAGCTGAGCGAATGGACTTCGGTAGTTTTTATCAGGCTGTGATATGTTTTGTCTCTATATCAGATATAGTACTCTGGATGGCAGCACAAGGAACTCTTAACATCATTCCCAGAAGAGTATACCCCATTACAGAAAAAGAAGAAAATAAAATAAGAACCTTCTATAGCTATATTAAAAAAGCGTTGGATAGCACCAACAACAGAGATATATTCATGGGTTGAGATTGATAATAATGAGCGAAGAAGAAAACAGACTGACCGAATTATGTAAGAAGTTTAATGATGCGACAAATACCTTTTACCGAATACAAGCTAGTAGATTACATAAAAATCAATTGCGGGTAGCAAAGAGAAGATTAGGTGAAACCAGATAGATTCTCAACAAGAGATACTGTAATTAATGCCACTAAATCGGCAAAAACCTATCCGGGGAACTTAAGAACAGATGTGGGATCAAATTACAATCCAGTTGTAAACAAAATAAAAAAACTACTGGGTTTTTCCCTTTTATTATTTAAAATCGAAGTTGTGTAAAGCAACAAAACAAAAATTAATATAAATAGAAAAACTATATAAAAACCAGCTGATAATTAAGGAATAGTTAAATAAAAATATATTTATCACACATGAAGATTTTAATGAAAAAGGGAAGTATTTAAGAACACAATATAATACCAACAAAGATACGAGCAGCTAAAGAGAAATGGTACAGCGACAAATGTTCAGAAATAGAAAAACTACACAGCAACCACGATAACTTTAAATTACAAAAATTAAAGAACACGCAGTTATAAACGTATAAAAAATAGTCATACCTTGGTTGATATAAATAGAAAACTAATATCTGACATCAAAATCAAAAACTATAATTATTCGAAAACGACAAGACATAATAAGAAAATGTGGACAATGACCAAGGATACATTTGGTCAAATATAACAAAGACTCAAATAAGAATTTAATAAGTATAATTATAAGTATAATTATAAGTATAATTCCCTATGGAAAGAAAATTTAACAAAACAAATAGTAGTAATTTTCCAACAATTGACGCTGTTATGCAGGGCACATTTATGTCCAATCGTAATTTTTTCTCATTAAAATTCGGCAATGTTGAAAACTTCCATATGTAAAAAGTTAATTTGAATTATTTACATGTTTTATACAATTATACTAAATACAATAAACAGCGCAAATAGTACAAATATTTACTACAATATGTTAAATTATAACAACAAAAAATATATTTTTTAAATATATGCGGAAAAGTTTATGGGTTTAGTGTACACTTCCTTTATTTATAATAATTATTCTTTTTTCAATGAAAGAAATTGCAATAGTAAGTATATTTGAGCTGTTAATAGTGTGAGGTAGCAATTTTGTGTTGTCAGTTTCCGACTATGAATCTGTCAAAATATTCCCTAGCTGAGCGAATGGACTTCGGTAGTTTTTATCAGGCTGTGATATGTTTTGTCTCTATATCAGATATAGTACTCTGGATGGCAGCACAAGGAACTCTTAACATCATTCCCAGAAGAGTATACCCCATTACAGAAAAAGAAGAAAATAAAATAAGAACCTTCTATAGCTATATTAAAAAAGCGTTGGATAGCACCAACAACAGAGATATATTCATGGGTTGAGATTGATAATAATGAGCGAAGAAGAAAACAGACTGACCGAATTATGTAAGAAGTTTAATGATGCGACAAATACCTTTTACCGAATACAAGCTAGTAGATTACATAAAAATCAATTGCGGGTAGCAAAGAGAAGATTAGGTGAAACCAGATAGATTCTCAACAAGAGATACTGTAATTAATGCCACTAAATCGGCAAAAACCTATCCGGGGAACTTAAGAACAGATGTGGGATAAAATTACAATCCAGTTGTAAACAAAATAAAAAAACTACTGGGTTTTCCCTTTTATTATTTAAAATCTAAGTTGTGTAAAGCAACAAAACAAAAATTAATATAAATAAAAAAACTATATAAAAACCAGCTGATAATTAAGGAATAGTTAAATAAAAATATATTTATCACACATGAAGATTTTAATGAAAAAGGGAAGTATTTAAGAACACAATATAATACCAACAAAGATACGAGCAGCTAAAGAGAAATGGTACAGCGACAAATGTTCAGAAATAGAAAAACTACACAGCAACCACGATAACTTTAAATTACAAAAATTAAAGAACACGCAGTTATAAACGTATGAAAAAATAGTCATACCTTGGTTGATATAAATAGAAAACTAATATCTGACATCAAAATCAAAAACTATAATTATTCGAAAACGACAAGACATAATAAGAAAATGTGGACAATGACCAAGGATACATTTGGTCAAATATAACAAAGACTCAAATAAGAATTTAATAAGTATAATTATAAGTATAATTCCCTATGGAAAGAAAATTTAACAAAACAAATAGTAGTAATTTTCCAACAATTGACGCTGTTATGCAGGGCACATTTATGTCCAATCGTAATTTTTTCTCATTAAAATTCGGCAATGTTGAAAACTTCCATATGTAAAAAGTTAATTTGAATTATTTATATGTTTTATACAATTATACTAAATACAATAAACAACGCAAATAATACAAATATTTACTACAATATGTTAAATTATAACAACAAAAAATATATTTTTTAAATATATGCGGAAAAGTTTATGGGTTTAGTGTACACTTCCTTTATTTATAATAATTATTCTTTTTTCAATGAAAGAAATTGCAATAGTAAGTATATTTGAGCTGTTAATAGTGTGAGGTAGCAATTTTGTGTTGTCAGTTTCCGACTATGAATCTGCCAAAATATTCCCTAGCTGAGCGAATGGACTTCGGTAGTTTTTATCAGGCTGTGATATGTTTTGTCTCTATATCAGATATAGTACTCTGGATGGCAGCACAAGGAACTCTTAACATAATTCCCAGAAGAGTATACCCCATTACAGAAAAAGAAGAAAATAAAATAAGAACCTTCTATAGCTATATTAAAAAAGCGTTGGATAGCACCAATAACAGAGATATATTCATGGGTTGAGATTGGTAATAATGAGCGAAGAAGAAAACAGACTGACCGAATTATCTAAGAAGTTTAATGATGCGACAAATACCTTTTACCGAATACAAGCTAGTAGATTACATAAAAATCAACTGCGGGTAGCAAAGAGAAGATTAGGTGAAACCAGATAGATTCTCAACAAGAGATACTGTAATTAATGCCACTAAATCGGCAAAAACCTGTCCGGGGAACTTAAGAACAGATGTGGGATAAAATTACAATCCAGTTGTAAACAAAATAAAAAAACTACTGGGTTTTTCCCTTTTATTATTTAAAATCGAAGTTTTGTAAAGCAACAAAACAAAAATTAATATAAATAAAAAAACTATATAAAAACCAGCTGATATAATTAAGGAATAGTTAAATAAAAATATATTTATCACACATGAAGATTTTAATGAAAAAGGGAAGTATTTAAGAACACAATATAATACCAACAAAGATACGAGCAGCTAAAGAGAAATGGTACAGCGACAAATGTTCAGAAATAGAAAAACTACACAGCAACCACGATAACTTTAAATTACAAAAATTAAAGAACACGCAGTTATAAACGTATGAAAAAATAGTCATACCTTGGTTGATATAAATAGAAAACTAATATCTGACATCAAAATCAAAAACTATAATTATTCGAAAACGACAAGACATAATAAGAAAATGTGGACAATGTGCAAGGATACATTTGGTCAAATATAACAAAGACTGAAATAAGAATTTAATACAATGGAATGTAATGATCAGATGATAATTAGTCTAATGAGTTCACATAATTAAAATATTCCTAATAAGTATACATTGCAAAATTTCAGATAACTATAATAAAATATTACTGAATCTTAGTTTGGGTTAAGGAATGCTAAGGGCCCACGAGAGGCAATATTTGGATATAATGTTTTAATTCAAAGATATATAGATGTCAAACAACCAATCTATAAGTTCGTCATGATCTACCACACGGAGATTATACAGTACGTTAAGTTTGAAATTAGATATTGCATACTTTAATCTAGCGCTAAAATCGGTAACATTGTCTTGTGCGAGGTAAATTCTCCGATCCCCTCCGACACCTAGACTGCAAGACAGAAAACGAGAAAACCATTTAGTAACACATAACAGCGCATGGAATATGCACCTCCGTCCGTCGAATTTGTTTTCCTTGCGTATACCCGGTTCATTTCTTATATCATAAACTCGATAAAATACACATAAGGCGGTGCATTTGTATCGGTTTTTAATAATGTGAACAGTTTTTTGTGGTTGAATTAAAAATAAAACCGCATTTCTTTTAAAAGATAAAACAAAAATATACTCTTATTGAAAATAAAAAATAATTGTTAGTAAAATAAGAAATAGTTCTTTATGCCCCATAGAAATGATTCAAATATTTGATCTTCTACGGCAAAACAGTATCCCAATCTGTCATAAAAACTTCTGCCGACAGATGTAAGAGTTTCTACTGTAACAGAATTGAAGACTTCTCTTATTCGGTTTTTTAATTCATCCAAATTTTTGAACTCTAGCCTCAGGATGATCGTAGATGATACTTTTTAAAAGTCCCCCAAAAAAAAAAAGAAGTCCGTGGGTGTAAGATCTGGAGATCGCGCAGGCCACTTAATATCGCCTGTTCCACTGATAACTCGATTCAGGAAAGTATTGTTTAAGTACTGCCTAATTATTCGAGCGTGAACTGAACAGCCGTCTTGATGCTGAAGACAGAGTAACAAATATTAAGGTGCTTTATGAAACATGGAGAATTCAAAAAGAAAAAGAACTAAAAAAATAAAATATAGATATAAGAACTTTGCAGTATGCGCAGTATGTGATGAGAGAAGAGCATTTGTTACTACAAATGATAATACAAGACAAAATGTAAGGTATTATATAGTTTTTTAGACCCATTGAGAACTGCAGCATTAAAATACCAACCTCTTAGGCCGTTTAAAAATATTTATGTTCTTCATAACATCTGTAATTGTTAAGATTTGCAACATCACACTTTATCACTTCTTCATTTGATTGTTTATATAAAATCACCACAAAGAATCTTGTTATTTATGATAAACTATCAATAAATATTATTTCTAAAATATGTGCCTAATCAGTGATATTTTTTTCAGTTTATCTAGTGAACAAAAAGCGGCTTGCAATAAACTTTTAAATTTGATAGATTTAATTAACGAGACTGTAGGTGATGCAATATCCGATATGTTATTGGTAGAAACGATACTTCACGAAAGAGGATGGAACATTAGGCAGTGGGAAGAATGTTACACAGATTTACCTAATAGATTGATGAAAGTTACAGTTAAGGTCAGTATTCCTGTGTTTTGTTTGATTTTATAATATTTGGTGTTAATTTGTTTTTAATTATGTTTAAATGTGTCAATAAAGACATTTTCTACCGATACGTTAAGATGATATAAAAACCTAATTGACAAAACTCAATATTTAGTACTCAACTTTAATTTAATGGTACATTAATAATAAAGTATATAGAAAGCACTAGGTTCGAAAAGGAACTGGTAGTTCAGTATTAGTTACTTTCCATTTTATTTGTTGTTTTGACATTGCGTTGTTATTTGGTAGAAAAATTTTGTACCTAGGTAGATGTATTCGTTGATTATTTTGCGAACATCTCAGTTGTACATGAATTGTATAAAATAGACAAAGCCCGTGGAAACTTAATGATAAAATATACTTAAACAAGAAAGGGAAATGTTTACGACTGATCCACGAAGATGAGTTTAGGCATGATCACATCTGAAATTTTTGGAACCATATTTTTTTATTTAACTTCATTGAGTACAACAATCTGCTCACATGGGCAATAAGCATTTATTTTATTAAATATGCTGACATGTAGAGACAGTAACCTCCTTAAAACTAATCTAAAATTAAGATTTTATTATTCTGAATGCACTTCACTAAGTTTGATTGAGAACTGAAGGCAGGTCGGACGGCAATAACCGTTTCAGTCTACGCCTCCGGAACCGTCGTGCACATTTAATTGTCTGGCTAGCACATTAGGATATACAAGCACTCGTTCACAGTATTTCGAACTACAACGTTGTATGGCTTCTTTGACGAATTTTATAGGGATGTAATGCTCAATCAACTCGGTGGGGACATAATATGACGCATTGACTATGGCCCGAAGCACCTTGTTTTGGAAACTCTGTAAGGTATTTATATTGGAGACAGTGGTGGTGCCCTATAGCTGGAACCGTAAGTCCTAATATGTTTAAGGACAGACTTATATAATAAAACGTTAAGCACTTTTTGATTTGGCGCCAATTAGTCAATACATAATACCACTTAATTTAAATTCAAGCTGTTTGCATTTGGTGAATATATGTTTTTTTTCCACGTTAGAAGGCGCTCTAAATACATGGTATCTTCGGAATGGGAAAGTTGATAATTCTAAATATACATATTTCTCTACGTAGCGTAAATGTTACGTAAAGTGTTTTAGTTCCATTAGATTTGATGAGCCATATTTTTAACCATTGCTGAATTCTATTTAAGTTGTTTACATTCTATTAGAGGTTTCTTGAAACTGATGATAGATCTGTGTGGGATGCCAAAATAACAGTATCATGTGCATACCTTGCTACTGTAGTTGTTCTTGTTGGAATGTCCGCTGTATACAAGAGATACCAAGGAGACTGCCATACGGGACTCCTGAATATATGGGATATATTTCAGTGTACTCGGTTCCTTGTTGCCTTGTTTCCAGATATGATTTTAAGATCTGGAAATGAGGATTGGGTTGGAGCTTCTTTAGTTTTATTTGCAGTCCTATGTGTCAAACCTCATCAAATCCCTGAGATATGTCAAGGCAGGCAGCTGAATAATATATTATGGCGTTTAACACTTTGTTTATTTGGTTGGTTAATCAGTCTATACACTTTTTTCTATAGTTTCTGCTTGTCGCGGAAACCAAATTTATGTTCTTGAATTATTTTATCTTTTTCTATTATCATTTTTAGTCTTTTCACCTAAATTTTCTCCAAGACTTTGCTGAGCATAGGCAGAAGGCCGGTAGGAAGATAGATTTTCTGGCTTTTCTCCGGGTTTAACGATTATTAGGATTTATACCATCTTCCAGGCACTAGAGAAGTGGTTTAAACGCAGAATTGCATTGCGTATTAAAGTTATTAGTTTTATGCACATATCCGACTTTCAGAATCTTGCTAGAGATTAGGTCAAAACCTGGGGCTTTTTATGTTGATTTCTTTCATTATTATTATTTGTTTTACTTTGTTGTAAATTTCGTGTGAGGCAGGTCTATTTGAAACGGCGCTGTTAGGAATTTGGTAATTCTTCTTTTTTTCTTCGAAGAGTGTAGAAGGATATGACATAAATACGTTTTGAAGGTACTTGGTGTGTTATGTTACTGGGTTCGTTTGAGATTTCTTGTGGCTTTCCAAAGTGAATAACTTGTAGCTTCGGTTGGAGATAGATTTTCTAGAAATTCTTGAATTACAAGGTTTTCTCTTCTGCTTTATTCAATTTTTTCTTAGTTTCTGCTGTTCTTACAGGCTTACTAGCTGTCGTTTATCGGCAATTTTTTGTTTAATTGTGAGAGCCACATTTTTTTCTTTTGGGAGTAACAAGTAGTCAGGAGTAGCATGCCAAGTTGAAATTTGTATTCTTTTTTGTTAGACTCACTGCCTCTGATTCTATTTGAAACTTATTTTTAAGGGAAGATTAGCGAGATGAATTGTCTAATTTTTCTCTAAATTGAGACCAATTAGTCCCACTGTTAGCAAATTGGATTGTTACTCTTTATCTAAGATTTTTGCGAACATTGTTATTTATATCGATGACTTTCGTGATGCAGAAGTCTATTGCATTAGTTATTTTGTTTTAATCAGACGGCCAGTAGATTGGTTCGCCAGTAGAAATTTGTTTCCATGTAGATCACTGTTTTCCATTGCTTAAACTAATTCTCTACCTTTAGGTGTTGCTAGTCTAGAGCCTCACATCAGCTGTTTGAATTATAATCTTCACCTGCAATGAATTTGTGAACGATTTTGCGCTTAACTAACTAAAAATCTCGAGTTTTGATAAAAATGACAGCATTGTTTAATAAATACATTTTTCAGGACCGCAATGTCATAACCACAACGGACGCAGAACGGATATGTGTCTCTCCAGATGGACTCCAAGATGAAATAAATTCGATAGTGTCTAAATATTCCAAAGCAAGATCCTTTATTAGAGCTTCGGGTACAGAAGATATAGTTCGAGTGTATGCCGAAGCAGCGACTAAAGAAGAAGTCGACAAATTAGCAAACGAAGTTGTTAAAAAGGTGTACGAATTTGCGGGCGGTATAGGACCGATACCTGAAATACCTAATTGAAGCGATTAAGGTATATATAAGGTGTCCCAGATTTGAATGGCAATCAGTTTGTGTATAATAAGCTATTGATATTTAAACAGAAACAAGAGGGTACTTTTTTTGATGAAAGGTATAAAAAATAATATTGATTTGATTAACTTTTAACCTAATATGCATGAGAACATTAATTTGACTCAAAAGATATAGAAACATTTTTAAATACACTACACGTTAATTTTTGGTTCACCATAACTGAGACGTAATTAGTACAGTGCGGATTATCAACATTTATAACTTTTCTGGTATCCTGCTTAAGTCAAAACATTCTGTACCAAACCCTGGAATTTTACCAGATTATTGATTAATTATGTACTAAAGAATTCACAAGAATGATCAAAGTTATGGTCACCACCGTCTTTTCTCTTACTTTTGTGTAATTTTCACCGCTTTTACATTAGGACATCGTTTTCACTCGACAAAGTATTCGGTGTGTGGCCTAGATATATATTCTTTGAAACTTAAAACGCGATGCCAAATCCCCTCCATATGACCATTTACATTTCTACAATTTTATATTTTATCTATCTTTTTTATTAAGAAAACATTGATTTAATATTTTTCCATTTTGGAATTAGGATTTTTCAAACATTTAAAAATCACTAATTTTTATTATATATTTCTTAAATCACAAATACAAGCTTTTTGATTGTGCTGAACTGTACAAACTAAAATTGCTGTATCTATTGATTGTATAACCGACGCAACCCAAATGTGAACGAATTTTGGTTGTCATGGTTGAAATTTATTCCTGTAAATCTGGCTTTGGCCAGTGACGTTACAAAGAATATTAAGGACAAAATATATTACTTTTATTAATGTTTTTAAAATTGTTTTAAGCTATAACAGCAGAGCCATTGGTTGCCACAACACTTTCCGATCTTTTCCAATCGTGGCATGTATAATATTAAATATCACGTGTTTTCACAAATGTTTAATTTTTAACTCTTCCCTAGCAAGCTTACCGTAGTTTACCACGGTTTACCGGCTAAAATGTGAAGCCCAAAGAGTTTTTAATGGATGTTTAAGTCAGCTGTTTTGCTAGTCATGGAAAAACATTTATGATGTTCTGACTTACTCTCTTAATTATTCAAGCTGTGAACTGATAACGGATTTGAGACTTCTTCGATAGGAAGTTGTTCGGTAGTCTAGTAGCACTTATCTCTTCTAATTCCAACATGAAATAAAGCTGGTAGTTAACTGGGCATTGTGGATGTAGATATTCATATGTTGAGATCTAACCATGTTGATCCCGTATTGTCATGGATCCCAGAAGTAAGTTAGTTAATAACTAACGGAAACTATTTATGAAATGTTAATAGTAGCCAAGTAGCCACCATACCCCTTTGAATCTGGAGATTCTATTACAATAAATTCTTAGCGTTGTTATGAATTTGGAATGTCTTTTTAGAAGAAGACCACATTTTTTTAAAACTCCTCTCGATGGATTAAAAATTTATTTGCAAACTCTGCTTTACTGCGCTTGTTTTCCCCGCATTTGAGCTATTCTGAGAGATCTCGTGAATAATGTTTCTACTCGTGCTTTCACAGCGGTTTTAAATGGATCTTGACGAATATATTCTACGAAAACATTTTCATTAGAGACTCGGTATATCTTGAACGGTCTTCGGAATAGTTTTTATTCTTGCCAGCGTTTATTAACGTAAATAATGTAACATTACTGACATTTTGTTCTAGCCCTCGACTTTTTGAGCCTCATTTAAATGTTATGGCTCAAAAGGGGTGTGTAAATTTGAGTAAAACGGAAAATATTAAGTATTTTGTAACAATTTTTTTTAAAACTTCCTCTTTAGTCACCTCATAAAATGTATAAGTATAGAAAAATACACCTTTTGTAAATATTCAATTATCAATAATACATCTAAAATAAAATTGCTATGCATTGTAATTTGCTAGTAATTTGACGAGCTTGAGAAATATTTTTTTGTATTTATCGTCAATTAGTGAGTAATATATATGCCTTCCTATATCTATATATGTATATGTATAAAAAAATTGCACAGTATTTTTGAAAATAAGAACAATAAGTGAGAGCTTGGCCTAAAAGTATGTGAAGACCCTGATAAAAAATATTTTTCGTAAAAGTCGGGAATAATCCCGGTTTGTGAAAAGAAAATAAAAAGCTGTAACCCCTTGAAAAATTACAGATTTTTTCCTTTTCATATTTTTTCCTATAACCAAAAACACTGTTCATATACAGGGCCATTTTAAGAGTTTTATGTTCATTATATCTATTTCTTATCGTATTCCTAATAATTTTTGTAGACCAGCAGATGTTTTACTCACTTAAATATCAGCACCATAATAATACAATAGATAATACATCAATACTCTTGCCAACACCACATTTTTGCAGTAGTGAATACACTTGCCTTAATACGATAAATGTAATATGTTTTTATGGTATATATTAGATCCTTTGACATTTAACCTTCTACATAAACCTTTAAATTGCCACAGAAAAATATACGACCTTGACCTCATAGTTCATATGAACCACAATTTTTTATGAAAACTTAAAACGCCGAGAGCAACGTGGTGAACATATTCCATCAAGGAATGTACACTTATGTAAAGTAGCTGATTGTAGGATTGTCTGGTTCATAAATATGTAGATCGTAAGTAGGATATTAAAAAAATTATAATTAAAAAAAAATCTGATTTTTTATAGCTAAGGGCTCTGTTATATGTCGCGTTAGTATCGGCCCAACCGGACAATGACAGTACCAGTGAGTAAATTATACGAACTACATTGCCGTTAGCGAGTTCGCGTTATCCCGACGTCAAGCGTTGCTATCGCGGCCGGTCGCGTTCGTACCGCGCAGTTTGTAACAAAAATAAAATTGGGCGTTGAACGCCAATGTATTAAGTTATTTAAAAATGTAACGAATGTAACAAGAAATATAGTAAGATGAGCTCTCAACACAAACTGTGTGAGACTTAATGCAGCTTGGCTAGCAAGCTATGGAGAATGGCATAGCTTGCTAGCCATTCTCCGGCATAGCTAGCATTCAAGGAAGGATTCAGCCAATTTGCATGTCCGTAAAAGACAGTTAACTAGAAAAAAATGTGAGAAAACACTTCCCTTCCCAAGATATTTTATACTGGTGTAAGGGTTATCTTGAGTAATTTCTGGAACTGTAAAAAAATGAGGTACAAATTATTGTGTACAACCCGATTTAATTAAAATACAACTTAACTGTAACTCAAATTAACTTACAAAATAAAGTGTATACCTCTCACCTATTACTTATGTACAGTTTACCTAAATTTGAATGTAATAAAATATAAACCTCTCGCCCAATATGTATACCCCAACGTTAAATTTGAATAATAATAAGAAAATAAATCCCTAATATAAAAAAAAAACTAATCTACTTGCCTACTAGAAAGATAATTTCAACACTTCAGGTTAATTACATGCAAGTGTCTCCGATTAATGACCTTATGAATAGAGATTATGGGGATATTAAAACATTGCCTAGTAATTACTATTTTAATGGGAATAAGCCACAATTTAAGTTTAAAATAAGTTTATTGACGTTTCAATTTCTACTTCGGAAATCATTCTCAAAATACAACACATTAATAAATTAATAGGAAATCACTAACAGGAGCATTTTACTGTCATCATGGCATGTGGTTGTCTTTTTAAAGACGAATCACATGCTAAGATTTTTCTGACGAATATTCTCAAGTTCAAGTTAATTTCATGTAATCGAATGTACTATCTCAGCAAGGAACGCAACTCAGCAATATTGGCAATATATTTTTTTAAAGTTGTCTACTTTAAAGTGTATAATATATGTCTGAATTGTCAATATGAATGAGTCAGATAAAATTAAATTATTAGAAGAATTTTTCACCAAGTAACAAAAACCAAAACTATTATAAAAATAATAAATTGTTAAATTAATTAAAACAAACGAAATGGTAGAGATTGTACTACCGGTTTCAGGTGTATCCCTGGATGGCCTCTGAAACGGGTCGACAGTGGAAGAACTCCAACCTAACTCCAGTTCTTGAAAATAATATAAAATCACTTCTTGGTGAAAGAAAGAAACAGAAAACCAGCCCACCTTAAATGAAAATTACTCCAATCATCGTGTGAGTTCTGATAGGGATGTTTTCTATTGGGTACATATTATGTGGTGGGTGGCTACAAAAAATACATTCTATGATTTTTCGTTCTCGTTATGTACGAAAAAAGGGAGAAAAGCAAGGTTTTTAACAATAATGGGCACAACAATTGACTTAAAGCAGAAAAAGTCTTATCTGATTAAGAATTTGTCGTAAATTATTGTGACCTTGGATAAATTAGGACAATTATACAATTTTCGGAATCATTTATATGAATACAATTGCTTAGAGAGAAAATATATTCTCAATATATTTAAAATATATAAACTATATTTTCAATTAATTTGCGAATGATTTTACAATGAATATTACAAAATGGCTGCATATAACTATTTTAAATTTAAACTTTCTGGGCCAACTACGGATCAACACTAATAAAAATAACGATTCTTTCCACATTAACTAAATAAAAATAATATCTCTTTCAACTTAAAATAATTTTCTTAAAACTTAAAATATATTCTTGAAAAGATTAGACTGCATAACTAGCACCGCCACCTGATCACTTCAACGATCCCTTCATAAGTGACGATTTAACATAAACCTAAAGCAGCGTGTCAAATCTTTCAAACCGTGTGTGCGCAAGACACATTTTACCACCTTTAAGAATTTCCGGGTACCTAAGTAGGTAATATGTATTGCCTAACTCTTAGTAATTATAAATTACTATCTATTTATATTTAAATTATAATTATAAACGTTTTATTGATATATTACGTGACGGAACGTTTATACTTTGCACAAAGCACGCATCAAGCTATACGTAACGCTGACAAAGCCGACAAAGTGATCTAAACGCGGCACTACAGTCACATATAACTTGAAAATTATGACGCGACAGCATTAGCGCTCGTATAACAGCTCCCTAAGCTAAAACTTTTATAAAGGGTTGGGAGTGTATATTCTATAATATCTATCGCAGTTTAAGTTCGACAAAATGTATGTATATAGACAATGAAACACATTGAGATTTAGATCGAATATTTTCATATAAAAAAAGGAGAATTCTCCTTAATCAAAATTGATTTCTCTTTTTCATATGGAAAAAGAGAAATCAATTTTGATTAGGAAAAATATAATAATGCATTATAACGTTAACCGGCATATTTGAACGGTACTGCAACACGATTGTCTTTCGTAAGACAACGAACTTAAAGCAAGTAAGCAACTTTAGGAATACTTTTGTACAGTATATAACACTCATAAAGTGTTATGGATCTCTCAAAAACAGATTAATATATGAAGTCATTAGATTAGTCGAAAAATCTGAAAAAAAAAGATACATCAGTTTAAGCATCGTGTTACAATAATTTCCCACAGCTGCATACTTGCTATAAGATACGTGATAAATGCTTTCGCTCACATTTTGCCTATACCATCCATAGTCTTGCTAAAATGGCGTATATTTTTGAAACTTTTTTTATTCATAAATGTTCTATCTGAATCTCAACTTACCTTAAATATTTATATTTTTTTCGAAAAAATAAAATTAATATACAAAACAGACTGACGAAATTTTAGGTGGCTTATAAATTCAAGCTTGTTTAGCCCATCTCTTTATATCAATAGACCTGATCTGGACTCCTTGGTAAAGGACGTAAAGTAACTCTATCGCCTATGTAAAATACGTTCTCTTTCTTTCATTTAAAAACAAACATTAAATCCAATGCTAAATCGTACATGTTCAGTTTTTTGTATTCCATCACTGTATAGTATATGTTAAATATCTGAGTAATTCCCGATATCGTGCTACTTAAATTGTCAATAATTACTTATTAGTGTTATGCAAATGTATGCACTTATTGACATGTTTAATTGAGATTGAACTCAACAGCTTGATTGATGTATTCACGAATTAAATCTCTACACTACTCATGTACTCAGCTGGATTACCGACATAAAAAAAACATCAAAATTATAGCAAAGTGTACTGGAAATATCACTCACTTGATATAATGAATGAGTATTCAATTCTTAACCCTTTATATTTGTCGGATTGTACAAGTCGTTCAACGTCTTACAGTACAATAATATGTATGACCACTTTATTATATTCTTATTAATTATTAACTTTGATATGCCATTAGGAATTATCGATTTTTGCACAATGAATTTATTTTAAACTGATTCGTTTCAAATTTAGAAGAAATGAAGATTTAATAATATTTATTTTATTTATTTTGTAGAATAAAAGTTTCATTTATAATTTTTATTATATCCCGTTTTATATATATGACCAAAAGTGTTATTGTACTCTGATATTTAGCAAAATATCGTATAATTCTATTTAGTATTTATTATATTTTGTTTTGAACCGGATATACGTATATTTAAGCTAAATTATCTAAGTTTTAAAGGTAGCGAGTTTATACATCTTTGTAGATTGCGTAAGGTCTTATAGGCTATTTAGCTTTTTGCACTTCGATTTATGAATCTGTACATCCCTGCGATTCTTCACGATTTAACCTAAATTAGTTTAATCTAACCTGCTTTTACAACTAGATATTTCCATATCAGTAAAGAGGCGCAAATTGTGTAGCAGTTAGTTAAATACCTATACAAGATGTAGACAGATGTGGAATTAAAGGCTAAAATTTAATTTAATTTTTGTTACCTGTTGTAGGTACATTGCATTTACTAAATACATAAAGTTCGCTACCTTTAAAAGGATGTAAAGTTCTCCTTATACATTTATTTATATTTAATATTATTTGCTCCAGCTTTTGAATGAATATCGTTAATCATGTAAATATTTACATATAAACCTTTATGAAATATATTAAATAACACAAAGTGTTAAGATGTATTTATAGACTTTGTAATGATTTTTCTGAATTTGTTATATTGATTATATATTGTTTATAACCCTATTTTAAGAGTTTTATTATTTTTTATTTATTTTATGATACTGAGTGTCTACGACGATATGTTCACTTATACATCTTGTAGAAATCAAAAGAAAGTTTTAAAAAACAAAAAACTATTCGTCATATTCTCTGATCCACTGATTTAGATAAAGGCTTATGCTATTAAACTCATAATATACGATATTGCAGATAATTGTTGAATTTAGTTTTAGTAGACACAGAACCAAAAAATATTCCGTCGTCTCGGAAGGCAAACTACTGATATTAAATTGCATAGTACAGCTTCTCTTCATTTACTCATTCAGAATTAACGTTAAACTGTGTAGTATTAAACTGACTACAGTCCATCTAATTTACTTACCGTTGCACGTCATTATCATTGGCAGAGATCAAAGTTGACATAGTTGCCAAAGTATAAAAAAATCCTGAATCCATTTTAAATCAAATAGGTCACATAATTATTGGAAAAGTGGATTATACGACAAAAAAAAATTAATATTTAATGTAAATAAATAGAAACAAAACAAGAGTTAAAAAATGATCTTGTTAAAAACAATTTGAGCCGCTTGTATACGTCGTATAAAGATGTAAAATGGAATACTTAAACAAAAACAACACTTTTTTCATTACTTATTAACATTAGTCAACACCGCAAATGTCAAATAAGTGTTACCAATTTATGCCAAAATATCTCCTTCGTTCGATTACAGATACAGTGTATTCCGAACAAATGTTCTCCATAAAAACGCTTTATAATGCATTTATACAAATTAAATAAAACATATTATTGTGTATTTCTTTAAGTTAACATTAATAGAAGTCTTTAAATATTATTTCTACGCGTATATAATAAAATATGTCTAGTGGCTGTAATGCCAGTGTACTCGGCAAAGTGATTCTAAAAAAGAACACACCTACCGCCTAAATATTTTCTAAAAAAACGGTAAGTAAATTAGATGAAGTATATATGTGTACAGTTAATGGTACAGAGCAGCGGCTTCGGTATCAGTATATGTAATATTGTAATAAAAGATACGGGTATAATTCATTCAGAAAAATAGTAACAATAATGAAAATCTTCTAGCCAAAAAATCATATGAAATCACATATAAATGCTAGAAAAACGTACCATTTGGCTCACATCTTTTTCCGTACCTCCATAGGAGTATTAAAAACATATAATGTGACTAGTATACATCTTAGGCTGAAAAGTATGCGTGGTTCGGGTATGTAAGATTTAACAATTTTCAGGTAATCAACTTATTTATTCGAAAATAATGTGAACAAACAAATTGTTAACACTTAAACTGACCAATAGAATGAAAATGCAAACTAGATGAATTTATTTACCAATAAGTATACTTTAAAGCAAAGGCAAAATTATAACATTAAATTTACTAATTAAATAATGTTTTACTTCAATCTTAGATTGACGTTTTCCTGGGTGTCGCTTTACCTCTCCACCATGTACTTGAATAATCTCGTAGCATAACAGAAAACCCGTAAAACCCCTCGGGCTGTGATCTATCGTTGCTAAATTGCCCTCTCGTTATCTTGGCTATATTTAATTAAATTAAGATAATTGCCATATTTCCTATTAGTAAAATAGATATTATGCATATTTCTGTTCATTATTCCACATGTTTGTTGTATATTGTATACGTAATTATATAAAACTATGAATTTTAGGTAGTTAGCTGATGTTTAAAACTAGAGATTAGATACTTAACAAATTTAATTTTTTGAATATTTCCATAATCTAATCTGTATAATCAGCGTCCTATAATTTAGCTCAATCTGACTTTTGTTATAACATAGTACCACAACAAGAAGCTTCTTACACAAGCACACTCGAAATGTAGAAAATCTGATATCAAGAGCACGATGACAATGAATTCCGCGTTATATGAAACGTTGAGTATAACGTTTCATAGATCGGTCCCTGCTACGAAAGTGGTCGTTAAGTCAAGTTAGAGGCGCTTGTGCGATCTGAAAACAGTAGACCTATGCTAGAAGGTGTCACAAACTTTTCCTTTATTATTCCACTCCCAACAGTCACAAAACCTTGGATAGTGAACATATTTACTGTGGTGATTTAGCTTAATAATATAATAAGTAACAAGATGCTCTTTTCTAATACTATATTACTAAAACATGCAATTATTTTCCGTGGAAGTTATTGTAAAAACAGTTTTATAAATGTTAATTTGAAACTTTCTTTTGAATATATAAGTGAACAATTGATAATAGGCGCCATATTCAAAGAACATTGTGTTTTGAAAATGTGGACACCTGATATATATGTATTAGGATTTATCATTTAGTTCAATGTTTCTAAAACTTTTTAGTGCCAATTTTTTTTATCGAACTAATATAGTTTATATACCAAATCAACGATTTTTTAAAATTTATTTTACAGTTCTTTTTCAACGCAAAAACAAACAAATTTATGGTATTGGTCCAACTAGTAATAGAAATTTGGAAAATAACTTTTTGGTTTCACTAATTAATCCGTAAACCTGGTTACAATTATTGGCATTTTATTATAACCACCTTATACTCATTCATGTATTTGCTTAAAAATGCATGAATTATGAGATTTGCTGTTTTTTAGCAGTAAGGATGCTCGCAATTAAATTTATGATCTATATATGTAAGCCTAAATATTTTATGCCATCAGTTTTTGGTTAGTCCTCATCAGTGGCAGCTCTTATCACTTTAAGAAGATAGTGCCAGAATTCGGGCAGCTGCCAAATTTTTATTGAAGTGAATTTAAAAAAAAATAGGAGCGAATACTTTTACATTATGTAGGTATCTACTATTTCTCGGGTGCCAAGAAATTGTCCTAAATTTATCAAAACAGTTTCGTTAATTAATTAACAATAAAAAAACTCAACTTACCACCAGTATTTACTGCTGATAGTACTTGAAGTTTGTTATTACGATTCAGTCTCTAGAGTTTATTTACAAAATTATAAAAATAACACTATTTCAATATTTACACACACGCACAAAGTTTTTTAATACCACTTTTAAAGTTTCCGATATATTAAGTCCATCCTTCTTTCTTTTTTGGTTGCAAAGTTTTCAATAACTTTATTATTAAAATTCTCAATGTCGTTTACAAAATGTTTTTCTGCAGATAGCATACCCAAAGCACTAAGTCGTTCTTCCTTCATGATATTTCGAAGGAATGTTTTAATTTGTTTTAGCATCGAAAAACAGCGTTTCGCTTCAGATATTGACATAGAAATGGTAATTAAAATAAGTAAAAGTGTAATAGTTTCTTGAAATGTACATTTTAAACCTTCCTTATTTAATAAAATTGATAGCGGAACAGCCCCAGAAGTAGTACTTAATTTGTCTCTCTGATACAGTACTTGTAATTCAGTTTTAAGCCGAGTTTTGTTTAAAAATAAGAATTTTCTGCATATTTCATTAAGAAATGATTCGGGGAACTGTTGCTTATAAACAGAAAACTCCGACGTAAATAAATTAAAAGCAATAAATAAATTAAAAGCAACTAAAAGCCCGAAGGTAAACCTTGTTTTTATTTGCAGCAAAACTGCATCGCATATCTCTAAAGCTCCCCGATTTCTTCTGGGCCTGTCCCCTCCAATTCGCTTTTTTTTACCGGTTCTTCATTATCCGTTTCTCTCTATGACGTGTTTATTTCTTCTTGAATATTGTCAATAATGACGTTCATTTGCTCCCTTATACGTTGAATTGCTGCTTCAAAATGCTCCAAATATTTTTACACTTAACAGAATCAGTGCGTACTTTTTACAATTGATGAAAAATAATTTCTACGTGGGGCATTATTTCATAAAAAATAAATAACCAAAATACAAAATGTGTTTTGTGAAGCTTTAATTTATAACCATTTGCTTGAATAATGGACGACAAATCACGTGAAGTACTTTGTATAATGTCCATAACTGCAATGAGTTCTTTTCTATTTCCATAAACAGTATGAACACCTCGTGATTGAAAATTCCAACGTGTTTGGGACGATTTTGGCAACCTGCGATTAACCACCTAATCCAAAATTTTTGTTCTTTGCGAAAACGATGAAAAAAAAAAAGAAATCAAACTAGATAAATTAGAAAAAAATATCCTAGCCTGCTTATTGATAGAACATGCACTTGTCATAATTAAATTCATTTGGTGTGCATGTCAATGGACGTAATTTGCAAGAGGATATGTTTCCTTAATTATTTTTTGCACACCATTTAATCCACCAGTTATAACAGACGCGCCATCATAACTTTGAGGAATTAATTTGTTCGAGTATGTTTTAAAATGCATTCAGCGATTGATTTGGCATCATGTCCGTCCAGTACGTAAAATCTCCCAAATCTCTCAACTGATCGTCCTTCACACAAATATCGGAAAACTATAACTAACTGAAATTCTCCAGCAACGTCTGTCGTTTCATCGGCAATCACTGCAACACAATGAGGATTTTCCAATTTCTTTTCTAATTTCCTCGTGATATACTTTTAACATGCACTGAAGGAGTTCATTTTGGATTGTTTTTGAGGTACCTTTAAAAGATTTGGAACTTTGAATTGAACCTTTGTCGTTGTCTAATTCGGCGCTAAAATTGACTAGCTCCTTAAACATGCCTTTATTTTTTGAATTTTCCTTTTCGTCGTGACCTCTTAAAGCTAACTCAAGAGCTCCACAAAACCTTCTACAATTTATAATTTGATTCAAAACATATCGATTCTTATCCACTTGTTTATTGTGTTTAATTAGAGTATCACGATAAGTTGAATTGTGCACTTAAGATTTTTCATTTTATCCCATATATGAACAAGTTCATCGGTGCCTTTGTTTCACCAAGTCTCGTCACCTCTAAACAAAATGCATACAAACCAAAACAGTTTATTAGTTTGCTCGCAACCACAACCACATATTTTTATCATAAATAGTTTTATTAAATTTAGGACAGCGAACTTTTTGCCCATTTACACTTTGCTTTTCAATTTTTAAATCAGGTATCAGCCGACCTAGTTCTTTAATTTCGTGTTTTTTTTTAATGAAAAACCACCAAAAGAGTTTTTTAATATACTAATTTGATTCATTGTCAATTAATAAATTAAACCTACGAAATAATCTAAATATTATTTATATATTATATTCACCCACGACCATCACGCACTAACAAGTTTAATTATAAATACAAAAACTTAGTAATATACATAGACATAATAAAAGAAAGAAGTAATGCTCATGAAATATTTCTTTTCATACGCGCAAGTATGATATTGGCACAAGATTATCACAGCACACCCCTATCAAGGTTTAATTTATCTGTGCAAGATTATCCCGTCGAAAAACCTCCGCTATCGGTGTTGTATTAAGGACACAGTTGCCAGATTTTATACAATTTACGAAGATAAAATGAAATATACACCAAAAAATTAACAGGCATTAAGACGTTTTAAAGATAAAAAATGTTTCTGCATAAAAATAAGGTAGTGCCAAGGGTCTATGTCACTACCCCACGGGCCGCCACTGGTCCTCATCATCAAATGTAAGTATTGAAAGGTTCTGGTGATCTAGCCGAACTTAAATTTTTTTGAGATCATCTTCTAATTAGCTAGTTAATTCCAAAAGCTATTGTCTTAAAATAGTTCCGACATTTTTATGTTAACTACCATATTTAATGGAATATTTACGTACGTATTATGTCCATTAAATGTACAGTTACTACCGTCTTAAAATGCAGATTTAATTGTCAACTAGCAAATAGTTATTTTAATGTTACCAATCTTTCTCTAACGGATATTTAGTTAGGTAAAAATGGTGCAATGGTGTATATTAATGCAGCAAAAGAGTGATAAAAGTTTAAAGAGTAATACAAATAAAAATTTTAGATATGCAAATGGTTAGTCTGACAGACGCGGTCCTCGGATTACATGAAATCCAGATCGTAAGAGATCGGGTCGTAATAATTTGGAGAACTATGTCTTACGGATCAATGAAGAGATCCGGATTAGTGAACAATGCCCAATAACAAGTCTCCATTCAGTGCTGTTCTCATTTATCTTGTTCCAGCATGTTTTTCTTCATACCTTTACCATCTCATATGAGGTTTTATTATTCGGCTCTTGTGTTTTTAATGCCCCGTTCGAAATGTTATTTGCTAAGTTCATCTTTTATCAATTTGTCAAATAATATAGACTGCAATTTTTCATTTGTTTTACCATAATATGCTCTGTCATATCACCCACTTTGGTTTCCTCCTAATCCGTTCGTTTCTTTTTTAATTTTTGTCGGGTCGAGGACTCAACGCTAGTAGATATACATCAAAGTATGTAAATGACGAATTGTAATGCAATGTGTAAAGTGTGTAAGACAGTTTATAATCTCAGAAGCACAACGCTCTGTCGGTCTCTGTATTTTAACTCATAAACACTAGCGAGATTTCAAGGTTATTGCCTATCATCAGACATGCGCAGGTGTTTACAAACTCAAACCCAGAGAGCGATAAGATGTAAAACATACAAATGCGTTACTCTTACACAACTTACTCTGACGGCTTTAATGGAAAAAATTTTTACAATTTTTGATAAAGAATTAGAAAAAGAAGATCAAGAAAAGTTAAAAATAGATTGAGTCAAGTTATTAGTGTTTACTTATATAATAAATTTTTATTTAATATCGATTCAAAAATTATTAACTATTTACTGAACTAGAAACTGACTTTACATTTTTGTTGTTAAATGTTCTAATATTTTCTATTCGTTAAAAACTAACAATACCAAACATTGCAACTGGGTTTATTGACTCTATAAGTGAAACTTCTTCAAAATATCTCAGGACTAATATACTTGACTATAATTGAATATTATATAACGTATTGCTTACAATAATATAGTTAAGTACCTATTCATCGAATATTAACTTCAATTTTAACATTGATGTTACAAGTAAAATAAAGCCTACTAAGTAAGACGAATTTGTTAAAGTAAGTAATAATGTGCTTGGTCAGAAACATTTCATTATGAAAACAAGCTTTAAATGTTAATTAAATTTATCATAATTAGAAAATAAACAAAGTAAAAAAAAGTGAAAGAAAAATTAAACTTAGCACTACACCACTATCTTCTCTTTGTTTATTTATTTATTTCATCATTTTCTATTGGTGTTTGAATAATTTTACTTATACAATATATATATATATATATATATATATATATATATATATATATATATATATATATATATATATATATATATATATATATATATATATATATATATAAGCGGGGATCCTACAGCTTCTGCCGCTTCCCGCATTTCGATCGCCATCTTTTTCTATCTATCCAGGTGTCTTCATCAATTGCTCTATCTTTCATGGTTTCCATAACACCTTGTATCCAAGACTTGGCTGGTCTTCCTCGTTTCCTTCTATTACTTGGATTGTATTCCATAGCTCTTTTTGGCCATCTGTTGTCGTCCTCTGTACGTGTCCATACCATATTAACTGTCTAGTTTCTATTCTTTCAGAAGTTGTATGTACTCTATCTGTTTTTCTTCTAATTTCAGAATTAGGTATACGTTCTACTCTTGATATACGGCAAGCTCTTCTTAGGTAGTCCATTTCAACCGTGTCAACTTTTTTCTTTCCTTTTACTGTCATTTGCCAACATTCTGCTCCATATGTAAGAATGGGCTCTACAATTACTTTGTAGATAGTCATTTTAGTTCTCATAGTAGCTTTGTTGGACCAAAGTATCGAATTCAGAATTTGAACACTCTTCCTGCCTTGTTGCACTCTATAGTCTATATCTCGTTCCGTTGTTCCTTTACTGCAGATAATACTTCCCAAATATTTGTATTCGTAGCACCTTTTCATTTGTCTAATTTCCAAATCCGGGTCTTCGTCTTCATTGCCTATTCGCATATATTCTGTTTTAGACATATTCATACTCATCCCCCATTTTTCGTATTCATCTTTGAGCTTTCTAAGCATATAATCTGCATCTTCTTCACAGCTTGCAATTAGTACTTGATCATCTGCAAAGAACAGCGTTGTCAGATAATGGTTGATAAGCTTCAACCCCATTCCCGCACATTTTTGTCTCCACTGGTACAGTGCTTCTTGGATATATATTTTGAATAGGGTAGGGGAAAGACAACATCCTTGTCTCAAGCCTTTCGTTACTGTAAATACCCTTGAGAAAGTATTTCCTGTTTTTACAGTGCTTTGAGGACATTTATAGATGTTCAGTATTGCTTTTAGATATGTTTTACTAAGGTCCGTTTTCGTCAAGACACTAAATAAGAGTTTTAGAGGAACTGTATCATAAGCCTTCTCCAGACCTATATATATATATATATATATATATATATATATATATATATATATATATATATATATACTCATTGACATTAGAAGTGTTACACCCAGAAGGAATAATGTCTTGAACTTAATTTTTTGGCAACATGGTAGATTTACATCAAGAATGAAACGATAACGTTGTCAAGAATTTTTATTAACAAGTAATCAAAAAAAAAATTAATAATGTGTTTGACGACCCCGTAGCTGAATACACTCCTGTATACGTCTAGGCATTGACAAAATGAGATGATCGATGTCTGCTTGTGGCACCTCGTTCCAAGCAACTTGAACTTCATGTATTAACTGTGCCAGATTCTGTGGAGGATGGTGCAAAGTGGACAGTCTCCTTCCCATCATATCCCATACATGTTCAATAGGATTTAAATCCGGAGCACGGGGTGTCCACGGCAAAACATTAACGCCAGCTTCTTGGAGAAAGTCCATAGTTTGACGAGCAATATGGGGACGCGCGTTGTCTTGCTGAAAAAGGACGTCTCGACGGTAGTCGAGATAAGGCAGTAAAGTGGTTTGTAAGATGTCATCAACATAACACGCAGCTGTCATATTGCCTCGAATAAACACAAGTGGTGATCGGCTAGCATAGGCAATAGCCCCCCAAACTATTACTCCAACTGTCCTGTGTACATGTCTCTCAACAGCAAACCCGATATCTCGTCGCTCTCCACGGCGGCGTCTTACCATCCTACGACCATCATGCTTTCCTAAACAGAATCTTGATTCATCGCTGAATGCTACATTACGCTATTCTGCCACCCAATGCTGCCGTTCTCTGCACCAATTCAAACGTTGATGACAGTGATCCACAGTCACAGGAAGCACTAGTCGTGGGCGGAATGAAACCAGTCCAAAGGCTCGAATGCGACTATATAGTGTACGCATACTAACAGGTCTACCTACTACTCCAAACCATTGGTCAGCAATTTGACGCGTAGTAGCAAAACGGTCTCGCAGAGCAAGTGATCTAAAGCGCCTATCTTGACGCTCTGTGGTACGCCTCGGTTGACCAGTAGGTCTTCTTCGTGTTCCTCTACCTTCGTTTGTCCACACACGACAGACACGCATAACCGTCATTGCCGTACAATTAACGCGACGGCCTATTTCGCGATACGACAAACCCATATCTCTATACGCAATAATTCTGCCCCTGTCAAAATCGCTTACATGGTGGTAATTTTGATGTCTTCGAACTCGAGGCATTTTCTTACACTAAATACAATTAGACTGAGGAATAATAACTAAAAATTTCTATACAAAACCGGTTTTTACAAATCGGTATCTTCACAAAAAAATTTAAAGGTAAAACTTTATTTTTACAAAAAGTAGAAAAGATAAAACATAGCATGTTTTAAATGTTGTCATTCTGTTGCCAAAAAATTAAGTTCAAGAATTTATTCCTTCTAGGTGTAAGAACCGTAGCGACAAGCTATTTATTGATGCCAATTTATTTCATACTAATGCCAACAGCTGCCAATCTTCCTCACGACCTCAGCTATACAATCCTTTCACATCAAACTTGGCCTGCCCCTACTCCTATTTGCCACATGAAATATGAGTTCATTTAGAAGGATAGTTTCCATTCACTCTTCACAGGTGCCCTGCCCATCTTGGTCTACCTCTCTTTATCAAGAATATTACATCATTGCCTTGCAATCTGCGTTAAAGGAAAAGCTTTAGAGCAAGTAAGCAGATACAATTACTTGGGATGTGAGCTAAATGAACAACGTAACCGCAGCCTTTAAATAAAACGACGCATTGAGATAGCCAGAAGCGCTTTCAATAAGATAAAAGCAGTATTATGCAATGGAAAACTGGGAGTATAAATTAGAACTAGAGTCTTGAGATACTACGTATTCTCTACTCTGTTATATGGAGTTAAAGTCTGGACAGTTATGGACGCAACTGAAAGAAGACTAGCCAGCTTTGAGATGTGGTGTTATCGAAGAATGTGGAAAGTATCATGGACATAACACGTAAAAAACACGGAAGCATTAAGAAAGATGAAAAAAGAAAAAGAAATACTCAACACTATAAAGGAGATAGCTACTTTGGTCACATCCTAAGAAATGAAAAATATAATTTGATGCGATTGGTTATACAAGGGAAAGTAGAAGGAAAAAGAGGACCGGGGAGACGACGCACGTCCTGGTAGAAAAATTTAAAACAGTGGAGTGGAAAAACAACAATAGACTTCAGAACTGCTGCTAACAGTGAAATGGGCCATGATGATTGCCAATGTCATTAAAGGATGAGGCACACGAAGAAGAAGAAGCCATCTGCTATATATTTACATATTTTATCTATCTAAAGTCATATCGCCTTCTCCGCACGTCCTTTTCACAAGTCGCACGAAATATTCTTCGTAAGATCTTACATTCAAACACGAGTTTGCATTTGTTTTAGAAATAGTCAATGTTTCCCACTCATGTATCAGCACTGATACAATGATTGTCTTATATATTGTTAGTTTGGTTTTTTAACGTGACCTCGTATTGTTACTCTCAACCACATTCCTTGAAAAATATTTGTTTTGGATCGTCTCGACAGATATTTTTTAAATATCAAAAATACTATTATTTTATAGTGTAACTTATTGCAACGAAGAAATTAATGTTTTCTTATAAGCCGTGAGAAAATTATGTGTATTTATTTAGGTAAATTTAGGAGTATCATTGCTAACTGCAAATCATGGAGTGAAGTTTTGGTCATATTTGTAGTTCCCTCGTATGAACTGTTGGCATATATTTATCTTTGTTCGCCATATTGCTCTTTGACTAACGACTAATATTGCAGTGATTAATATTTTTTCTTTTTACAAAATTCTGTAGTTTTTATAGTGGAATGTTTTCTGTTTGAATACAAAGCTTGGTTACCAGTGTACTTATATTTAGCTTAAAAACCCAGTGACTTAATACACTACCATTAAATTAAGGAATTGACGTATAACTTTGAAGCTTTTGTGTATTTGACTATTATGTGTAAGCTTTTAGATAGCTTCATAGTTAATAGAATGCGTCTCCTGAGTATTTGAGAAAGCAAATTACTGCCATCTAAATTGTAAGTTAATCTATTTATTGATACATTAGGTTTTTATACGTTAAGCCTAGTCCTGAAAGATAAATTTGAAACGCAATATTTATTGTAGCATTTATAAAATGTCTTTTTTATTTGATTTTAAAAATGTTTATCAAAATATAAACAAAAATTCTTTATTTATTGCTGTACTATTTTAATAATAAAAATTTTTAACTTTGTTACCATCTTTGATTTTTATAAAATCCAAATCAGCAAATAAAATGTCTTTATGAATTTGACTTTTTGTTTAAGATACCTTATTTACTTTTTCAATTGATTTACAACGAAAAACATACTACAGTGAAACCTTGGTTGAGCGGACAGTTTTTAGGTCAAGACACCACCGAACAACGGACCCTCTTCACAACGACTCCGGACAATTTTTTTTAAGAAAATATTGTGATTTTACCTGTCAACAACGGACACTCAGGTAAAGGCGATTAAAAGATTAAAATTGGGTCTTTGGAAATCAAAGTTATGTACATATTGTAGCCATAAAACTAATTATATAAGTAGGTACTTATGGTCATAAAACTAGGTACATAACATAACTTTGATTTGTAAAAACCCATTTTAGAATTTATTCATCCTTTGTACACATTCCTAATTTAGTTTTCTAAGGGTAACAATGTGTTCGACTAAAAGAAAGTTTCTAAGTTTGGAAGAAAAGATCGGTGATAGAAGCATCTGAAAAAAACAATTATAGTGTTCGAGTTTTCGCCGAAAAGTTTCAAATAGGAAAAACTCAAGTGACATTTTGAAGCAAATGATCGCAAAAAAAGTGGTATAGTGAAAGTGGAAATATTCAACAAAAAAAGAGGATTACAACTAAGATTTTGCCGTCGATACTTTGCGATATGATGTGCCCTCCAAATATAAAACTTGGCAGGACCCTGGGCTACCTAACCTTTCGGCATACGCCCATAACGAAACCTCTGCCCCTACGAGTCCGACACCAAAGTGAAGGTGCCACGCAACGTATACAAGACACGCCGCGTGGGGGCTTCACCCTCCCGTAGTACCCGTGTTGCGAGTACCTCACCTACCCGTTATTCCCACACCACGGGCGGATAGGTTTGGTAGGCGGAGGAATTTCCACCTCGCACGTAGACAGGTCGCTACCGAGAATCTCTCCTCTACCACTCTGGATCTCCCGGTGGGTACGTGCCGGGGCACCCACACCACCCCTGACCAAGGTCAGGAGAGGTATGTACGGGCCCAAATCGTTCAACCTCACCATGCTCTTTTGGAATGAGAGTAGAGTGGTCCCACGAGAGTCTCGTCTCGGATAGTAGAAGTGTAGACCGGTGACCGTGTCGCCGAAGCGACCGTGTGCGTTTCTACAAACCCGACACCTCAAGCGATGCCGTCGATACTATAGTGTACGATTGGTTTTGTAAAATGAGAAGTAACAACACCCTATTATATGGACCGATAATAAAAGAAAAAAGCTTTAGAGGCGGTGAAAGAACTCAATTTGTATTTTAAAGCTTACAATAGTTGGCTTGACAAGTTTTGCTTAAGACATAACATTAAATTTTTAGTGTGTAAATGTAAAGTGGCTATTTACCTGAAGATGTTTTTAACGCTGAGGAGACTGGTCTGTATTATCGAGCCTTACCTGCCTTATCAAGTAAAATTTTACATTTCGTATTGAAAAGTGCACTGGGGTAAATCTGCTAAGGAAAGGCTGACCGTATTGTTGTGCAAATTTAAATGGGGTAAAAGAAAAACCTTTGGTGATTGGTAAAAGTAGAAATTCTCGATGTTTTAAAAATTTTCATGTTGATAAACTCTTAAGTTGACTGGTACTACGACAAGAAGGCCTGGATGACCAGAAATATCATGACAGATTGGCTGGGCAAATTTGACAGAAAAATGCAACGTCAAAAAAGAAAAAAACTCTTATTTCTACACAATGCAACATCCCATCCGGATATTCAGTTATCTAACATATCGATGTAAACAAAGAAAACCAAACTACCGAAATAAGCAGACGAGTAAGAATGGGATGGGCCGCATTTGGAAAACTCTCATACATACTGAAAGACAAAAAGATACCCCAAAACCTTCGAACCAAAGTGTTCGATTCTTGTATCCTTCCCGTTCTCACTTACGGAGCTCAAACCTGGACATTCACAAAAAAGAACATGGACAAGATTCGAAAACTCAGCGAGCCATGGAACGACAGATGCTTGGTATCTCACTAATAGATCGGCAAACGAACGAAGCAATCTGGAACAAAACAAAAATAAAGGACGCCGCGAAACAAGCAGCAAAATTAAAATGGACTGGACACAACGAACGTCTCGAAGATGGTAGATGGAACAAAGAAGTCGGAAACTTGCGACCGTACGATGCGAAGAGACCAAGAGGAAGACCTCAAATGCGCTGGAGCGACGATATCAAAAGAGTCGCAGGACCAATGTGGAAACGCCTAGCACACAACAGGGATGAATGGCGAGAAATGGGAGAGGCCTTTATTTTTATTCGACAATTCGGATAGAAAAAAGGCTTTCTTTTTGTCTTATATTGTGTCCGGCAAATCCCCATTTCATTTTGCAACTTCTTGTCTAACATCCCTCATTTTTGTTTTCTCTCTTATCCATTAGTCTTATGTTCAACATTTGTCTTTCCATTGCTCTTTGAGTTTTTATGATTTTGTCCATGTTTGCTTTTGTAAATGTCCACGTTTGGGAACCATAAGTGAGAACAGGGAGTACGCATTGATTGTATACTTTGGTCTTAAGATGCTGTGGATATCTTTTGTTTTTAAGAATGTAGCTTAGTTATGTCGCCCATGCCAGTCTAACTCGTCTTTTTATCTCTGCTGCTTGGTTTTCTTTGTTAAATTTTATAGTTTGACGCATATATATATATATATATATATATATATATATATATATATATATAATCCTGAACTTGTTCTATTTCATCTTGTCCGATCCTCATTGTGAAGTCTTCATCTGTATTTGTTATAATTTTGGTCTTGCTGTAATTCATATTAAGGCCTATCTTTCCAGCTCCTGCGTCCAGTTCTTTCATCATTTCAAATAATTCTTTTTATCGGTTATCAATGCGATCCTGATTGAAAAGTTTCGGTGATATTGTGTCACCCTGTCTCACGCCTCTATTTGTATTGATTTTGTTCCTTCATATACTTTAATTGTTGTTTTGGCTTCCTTATATATATATATATATATATATATATATATATATATATATATATATATATATATATAATATAAAAATGTGCACTCGTAAGTGAAAGGGATATTTTCGGTCAATTTGGAGATTAAAAAAGAAAAGAGTTGTGCTACTTTATCTTTTTATTGAATACGGTCATATTCCTTAATATATATATATATATATATATATATATATATATATATATATATATATATATATATATATATATATTGGCTATTAGGTATTTTCATACTTAGTAAATGGTCTCTTGTGCTGAATCCCTTTCTAAAACCAGCTTGTTCTTTCGACTGGTCTCTGTCGAATTTTGTCGTCAATCTATTGGTTAAAATTTTTGTTAGGAGTTTATACATTACATTGAGGAGTGTTATGTAGAGTATTAATTACCACTTTTCCACCATATTTCAGCATCTCTGCAGTTATTCCATCTTTTCCAGGCGATTTGTTGTTTTTCATTTCTTTCAATGCCTTCTTTATTTCTGGTAGCTCTGAGTTGACATTTTTTATTTTATGGTTTTTAATTTCTTCTGGTGGTTCCTTTTTTGTTTTATATAATTCTGAGTAGAAATGGTGGATTATATTTATGATTTCATCTTTAATGTTTGTTTCTACTCCGTTTACATCTTTTATTTTGTTTATTTCACATTTACCTAATTTCGGTCTAAAGCATTTCATATTTTTGTTGTTCTGTATTACTTCTTCTATTTTTATTTCTTGTTCTTTTCTCTTATTTTCTTTTATCATTCTGCTTATTGTTTTATTGATTTCTACATATTCTATAGATTTCCTTTTGACTTCTTCGTGCAGCTTCCTTCTTTTATCCATAAGCTTCTTTGTTTCTGTTGATATATAGTTGTTCTTTTCTAGATCCTTTTTTGCTATTTCTTTTCCTGATGTAATCATCGTTGCTGTAAGTATGTTGTCTATTTCGTCTATATCTTTATCATCACTGTCTCATTTTTGGGTAAGTTGTTCTTTTAATAGGTCTTTGTATATCTCTTTATATTACCCTAGTTTGTTTTTATCTACTAGATCTCAGTTTCTAATTATTTTTCTTTAAGACGATTTTTATGTTCTTCCATAGCCTTGATATCTTCATAAAATAGTTCGATATTTTCGTCATCATGTTGTCGTGGGGGCATATACCTGGATAATTTTAATTGATGTTCTTCTTATTTTAAGTATGACATAGGCTACATGATCTGATATACCTTTGATAATTTGGAAAAAAAAACTGAAAAAAAAACGGAAAAAAATAAAAACTTTAAATACCTGTACTTATAGAATTTTCGATGAGAAGAATGTTATCATCTATAGTAGAGAATGTTATTTATCAACGGCTGAACTGGAGAAGTCCATAATGATTGCTAACGCTTTAATTTGGATTGTGGCAGCTTGGAGAAACGTTTCAACCAAAACAATTGAAAAGTGTTTCATTAGATGCGGTTAAAAAAACGATAGTAATGGGGAAGAAATTGTGGAAAATCTGGAGCTACAAGACGCAGAAGATGATTTGCAATTGTCAACCTTTTGCGAAAGTCATGGAGTTGAAAATTTTTTTAACTACCTAGAGGTTGATAAAGAACTATTGTCGGAAAATCCTGAAGTAAACTTATCTAGTTGTGTTTGTGATTTTAAAGAAAACAAACAGGTGTCCAATATTTCCGACAATGAGAGTGACGATGAACTACAACTTGCTGCAACTGTAAGTAATTTAAATGATGCTTACCTAAAATTAAGAGACTTTGAATTATATTTTATATATAAAGGTGATGCACAAAAAACAAACCAAAATTGATGATTTTTTTAAGAAGTAATACCTACCTTTGTTACATTAATATTTTATTTGTGTATATACTTATGCAAATATGTACGAAAATATATAATTAAAGATCCAGAAAATCGAAACCTCTTTTTTTTTTTTTTAATTTAATTTAACGTGCTTGTGACAGCTTCGGCCATTAGCACGAGGCACCGTGGATACAATTATAAAGGTACAATTACATATTATATACTATAGTTATATACTATTTAATAAGTTTTCTAGCTTCAGGAACTGGATAGCTGTGATGACTTGGCTCTGGTTCGATAATATATCTTTGATGTCGCCTTCCATGCCCAGTTCTTGGCGTCGTTTATTGTAGTGAGGGCAGTCCACAAGGATGTGTAGAACGCTTAGTGGAGATTGGCAATAGTGACAGATTGGCTTAGGTGCAGAATTCATTAGGTGACCATGTGTACATCTGGTGTGACCAATACGCAATCTTCTAGCAACAACCATCTCATTTCTAGTTATACCAGGGATAACGAACCGCTCAATCGTCTGATCTATTTGGTGTAAAAATGTAGTGGATTGGTTCCAATGATTCTGCCAGTAATTTCGTACGAGTTTCTTTATACTAGTTTTTAGGTCACTGGCAATTTGTATATTACGTGGTGTACAATTGGATACAGCAGCTTCTTTGGCAAAGCGATCGGCGTTGTCGTTACCCATAATCCCGATGTGGGAGGGAATCCATATGATAGTGATATGGATGTCGTGGATGATAAGATTTTGGTAAATATCATGGATTTTTTCTACAAGAGGGTGATTAGTAAATAGATTATTGATGGACTGGATAGAGGCAAGGGAGTCTGTACAGATGGCAATATGTTGATTGGGTGCTGTACAGAGTTTGAAGGCTTGGTAAATAGCATACAGTTCACCAGTGTGAACGCTGCATGTGGCAGGTATTTGACATGAACTAACGACTGTTTCCGTAGTGGTAACCGCACAACCAACCCCCGTTTCGCTCTTTGATGCGTCAGTGTAGAGTACCCGATCGAATTTCTTAAAATTAAGAATTTCTAGTAAGGATTTCCTAATCAAATCCTGGTTGGTTTCTGCCTTACTAAACTTTGTAAGTGACACATTAAATTTCGGTAAAGTTTTGGTCCAAGGAGAGTTCTGCGGGATCGGGAGAGGGTTAGTTAGGGATAAATTTATATGTGGTATTAAAGTTGGAAGTAAGAGGGCGATAGTGTGTATGCGTGGAGCAGGAGGGTGAGTACTAGTATAGTTGGGTAATGTCAGCAGTGTGTGTACTGGATTAGAAAGGTTAGCTGAAGTAGAGGCAGCGTAAGAAAGGAGGAGATATTGGCGCCTAAGCCAAAGAGGAGGTTCGTTGGCTTCGCGGTAGAGGCTCTCAGCTGGACTGCTACGAAAAGCTCCTAAACAGAGGCGGATAGCAGTATTATGCACATAATTAAGGGTTTGTAAAGATGTTTTGGATGCTGACATATATATAAAGCTGCCGTAATCGAGTTTAGAGCGAATGAGAGACCTATATACTTTTAATAGTGTACATTCGTTAGCGCCCCATTGGTAGTGGGAAAGTGTTTTGATAATATTTAAACGTTTTAGGCACTCTGCTCTAGTTTCCTGAATATGTAGTTTCCAAGAAAGTCGGGAGTCGAATATTAGTCCTAGAATTTTGCGGTGATCAACGACTGGGAGAGGGTGGTTATTCACTAAGATTTTAGGGGCAGTGGAGAGTGTTTTTCTGGTAAATTTAATGAGTTGTGATTTTGTAGATGAGAGTGACAGGCCGATGGCAGTCAATCTATTTTGTAATAAGTCCACAGATGTTTGGAGAAGTTTGCAAGTAGTAGTGGTCGCAACACCATGGCAATAAATTACAAGGTCATCAGCATATGAAGTAAATTTGACTGGGGAGGGAAGACTGTGGCATATATGGTTAATTGATAAAATAAACAATGTGGGGCTTAATACAGAGCCCTGAGGGACTCCGTCTTGTTGGATGTGTGGTGATGATATACAACCATTTACAGAGACTCTGAAAGATCTAGAGCTAAGAAAGTGCTTGATGAATTTAAAAATATTACCATTAAGGCCATATAATAATAGTTTATCGAGAATAACCTGTCTAGGTATTTTATCGAAGGCAGCTTCAATATCAAAAATGCAGGCAATCACTTCTTGACTGTTATTAATAGCTCCGGCGATGTGGGTATGAAGGAGGACGAGGTTATCGCTTGTGGAATGATGTCGGCGAAAACCGGATTGTTCTTTAGGTAAAATTTGGTGTTTGTCAATAAACCATAAAAGACGTCTGTTTATCATCTTTTCCATTAATTTGCACATGGTGCAAGTGAGAGAAATCGGTCTATAGGACTGAGGAAAGATTGGTGTTTGGCCATGTTTTAGGACAGGTATAATTACGGATGTGTTCCATTGAGTAGGAAATATTTGAGAAGACCAGATAGAGTTATATATGTCTAACAGGAAAGTGAGGCAGCGGTTGGGTAGGTTTTTAAGAAAAATATAAGGGATATCATCAGGGCCGGCAGAAGTATTTTTGCATGAGGATAAAGCAGATGTAAGTTCAGAAAGTGAGAAAGGAGAATTAATATTGTCGATATCTTGTAAGTGCTGTGAAGTGAAGTTGTAGGAGAGCGGTTCTTGTGTAGAGGATGAAATTAGGGGTTTGAGTTTGTTGTGAAATTGTTCCTCAAATGTATTAGCCAGGGTATTGCAAATAATTTGGCTGTTGCTAGAAGAAGTGCTGTTAGAGATTAAATGGGTAATTTTGGTGTTAGTTTTTTGTCCCTGAACTTGTCGGATTTTTTTCCACATTTGGGAGGGATTTGTGTTATCATTCAAAGACGATACATAGTTATGCCAGGATGTTTTCTTGCTCTGTTTGACAACGTATTTGGCTTTGGCTTTCAGCTTTTTATACTTAATTAGATTTTCAGGACTTTTATGTTTGCGGTATTGATTGAGCGCAGTCTTTGATTGTCGAATTGCGAGTTCACATTGAGAGTTCCACCAAGGAACAACTTTATGTCGGGAGCTAATTGTAGTTTTGCCAATATGAGTTAATGCTGCTTTAATTATGGCATCTGAGAATAGTTTTATGGAATCATCGATATTATTAGAGTTAGGTAATTTACATATTAGGGATTCCGATTTTTTGGAGAACTCTGGCCAATTAGCCTTGTTGAAGCGCCAATAACTTCTCACTGAAACTTGGTCATAGGTGTTGTCACGTATAATTATAGGGAAATGGTTGCTGTCGTGAAGGTCGTCCGCTGTTTGCCAGGATAATTTGGGGGCCGATTTGGGATCACATATGCTTAGATCGATGGCAGAAAAAACACCTGAAGCAATGTTAAAGTGGGTGTGTGATCCCGTATTAAGGATACATGAACTAGTGCAATCAAGAATATTTTCAACAACTTTACCACGTCCGAATGTACGCGAGGAGCCCCACATAGTGTTGTGGGCGTTGAAGTCTCCTACAATTATATAGGGTTGGGGGAGTTGGTATACTAAATCAAGAAGTTCTTCTTCCTTTAGAATGTAGTCAGGAGGGATGTATATAGAGCATATTGTAAGTTTGTTAGGGCAGTAAGTAGTGATGGCGACGGCTTCGAGATTGGTAGTCAGAGGAAGAAGAGTGGAGTAATGGTCTTTAGAAGCAAATATAGATGCACCTCCACTAGCTCTGGAGCAGACAGATCTGATGTAATGATACCCTTCAAAATCTTTGAGTGTATGTTAGTTTCCTGTAAGCAAATGAAGGTGGGGTGGTGGAGAGATATCAGTAGCTGCAGACGTTCTAAGCGCGGATAATATCCGTCGCAATTCCATTGAATTATAGTGAATATAAAAGTTATAAATTAAGGCAGGTCGGTTTTGTCTAAGGATGGGTCACTGTCATTAGAGCTAACAGATGCAAGACTAACAGTGTCAATAACATCATTTAGATTCATCGTAGCCTTAATTTTTTTTTGTAGGCGAGTTATACGATTTTTAAGTGATCTATCAGAGATATTATGGTATATTTGTTTAAGGTCATCAAGAAGGGCGTTAATGTTCGTAGTAAATTGGTATGCTTCAGCTAAGGGGTCATGGCAGTCGAAAGAATTTTCCAAGAAAGCAATTAGTTGTAGCGAGTTAATTGAAAAGGATGATGGGTTTGCTGCTATAAGATTTTCTATGATTAAGCGGGCAGACGGGCTGATAGTGGCTGATGGTTTTGTATCTTTGGTTTTCGATTTTTTTTTAGGGGCTGATTTGGGGGCCCGGAAGGAGGTGTCATCGAGGGAATGTGGATCTATTGGAGTGTGAGTAGTAGGATCTGAAATGGCAATTACAGGGGGAGAATCGAGGCTTGAGTCAGTGGAATGGGCTCGTTTCAGGAGGGCGATAGTAGGAGGTGTAGGTTGAGGTTGATCTAAAGGTAGAGGTGTGATGTTGGATACATTGTCGGAGGCAGAATTTGGGTCAGAAGTGTGAGAGGTGCCGGAAGGCGCGGTGGGGCTATTGTTGGTGGATTCATTAGGTACTTGGGCGAAACGGGGGTGGGTAGTGGTATCCGGTGGGTTTTGGCAGGTTTCAGCCGTATGTCCGGCTTTTTGGCAAAGGAAACATTCTAGTTTATCTGATGTAACGAAGATTCGGAAGGAAGTGTTTTCAAAATGTATTAATACGGAGGTTTGTATTTCGAAATTGTCTTTATCTGGTATTACGTAGATAGACCGTCGAAAACTTAATATATGGGAATAATCTTCATCGGGTGAGCCTGTACGAATTTGAGATACAGGTGAGGCTAGTTGCAGACCAAGTTCGTTTTTTAATGCCTGCTCGATAAGTTGATTTGGAATCGATGGACATACATTAGATATTAACAATCTTTTAGTTGGGGAAATGAGTCTGCGGATGTGGACAATTTCATTTTTAACGGAAACGGTGGGATTGTTTTTAAGAAGAATATCGACGTCAGAAATAGAAGCAAGAAAGATGCAAATGCGTTGGTTAGATATGCGGGAAGCGTGGGTAATACGCTTTGGTGTTACGATTTCACCGATCGCCTTAATGTAATCGAAGAGAGCTGTATCCGGAAGAGCATTTAATACTATTGCTTGCTTTCTGCTAGGATATGATGTGGTCGCCGGTGTAGGTTTTGTTGTTTTTGATGTGGTAACAGCTGCGTAGCTTGGTGCGGTGGGTTGAAGAAGCATTTTTAAATATTCTGGATGCCAAAATATTTAATGAAAATCAGGCGCAATGCCTGGCCTATTTATTGTGTTTGTATCAATTATAAAGTTTACATACCAAGTTGTTTCACAAAAAACTTTTCACTTTCAATAATTACTTGATAACAAAACACATTAACTGACAAGTTTTTTTTATAAGAAATACTATTTGAAGAAGCCGAGGTGTTGACTCGTTGGCTTTTCGAATAGGAATCGAAACCTCTTTTTTATTTCAATTGATTTAGCGATAACTCTACACAACGGACAATTATTTTACCCGTTGGTGTCCGTTATGGAGAAGTTTCACTGTACTCTTCTTATAGAAAAAGTGATACCCCAATACTAAACAAATCGAGAATGTCGATCATGGTAATGTCCTTTTTGGAGGAAGATAAGCAGGCCCTTTGCTAGCATATATTCATAAAAAAATTAGAAACTTTATCCAAAGATTATGCAGGTATTGTTCCCCTATTTTTTTTTAATAGCTCCTGATTGCACTGTTATTCATTTGTGCAAAGATCAATTAAGTGTGGTGTTTTTGCAAATTATAACTCGTATGAGGTATCAGATAATCAAAAGCCAGCGCATATAGCTCGAAAATGACACCCAGGGTTTTGTGTTTATAGCTTAGATGTGACGTGCGGCGCACTCGAAGACCGTTTATACGATTCTGGTGCCGTTTGTATGCCCGAAATTTTCGATAAGATTTTGACATTAATGTGTTAAGTTAAAATATTTATGAGGGTCAATCTAAGCGCAAAATAAACTAAAAAGTCGAAAAATTCGAGAAGTGCACCTGAACATTGTCCAACTGAAAACAAGATAAATTGTGGACCATTGCCCCTTAGTTTATATCCTAGTTTTCATCTTACTAGTAAATGTAATATTAAGAACAAGCATTTACTTGTTAATACACCTTTTGTATTAGGTGAATGCTTGCTATATTTTTTTCTCAAGATTTATATCCCATAATTTATGATTTTTTTACGAGAGTCCTAAATTTATATAATAATAATTGCTTCAAGCAACTTTTAAACCTCTCATGGAGATAAGTTTCCTCCGGAAACCCCAGTAAGTCATGAAACAGAGAATACTTAGCAATCTCAAGTAACGAAAAAACTAGTAATGAAGGTTCCTGTATAAAACAGAATACAATTCTATTATGAAAAAACTATATATTTTTTATTTTAAAATAAAATATAAACTAAATGCATTGAAAAAATATTTTAAGAATAAGTACATCACTAATTTAATTTTCATGTTACAAAATTATTGGATTTTCAACCAAATCGTTTCTATATTGTGCAACAATTATCTTCTATGTTTTGGTTTATACTTTTCCCAGTGCCGATGGTTAACACTAGCAAAATCATTGGAGTTTTCAGCGAGATCTTTTAAATACTTAGCAAGATGGAGTAGTTCTCTATCTTTCTCCCTATTTAAATGCGCTTCTCTAAATGGTCTAATCCTAAGTCCATTTTTAGGATTCATTATAAAGTTTCTTCTAATATCATCGAACATTATAGTGTTTTTCGATGAGAACTGTGTAAACTTGCCCCAGATTACTCCTAGAGGTTTTACCTAAAAATTAATGAACGTGAGAACAGCGTAAAGATATGAATTTTTTATATAAAAAAACATGTATTCTGAAGGGGTATAAGAAAACCTCAAAATAAAAATACTATTAAAACTACTTATTTACTATTTTAACAGCAAATTGACTAAATTTTTTTTTAATAGATACTTCACACTACACAACCTCGTTATTGTACATGTTGTCACTATTCAGAATAATAATTTAATTTTTGCTTCCAACATTGTTGCCATTTTTTTAATATGTTACTCTCTTGTTCAGAGAGATTTTCTAGCATTTGTTCGCCAACAGAAAAAGAACAGAAATTTTAATTGAAACATCCTGTGTTTTACATTTTGAGCGAAATAAGAAATGAGCATTTCAAATGTATTACGTTTCCCTATATCTAAAGTTAATACTTCTGAAGTTAATATTATAGTATTAAGCGACGTTTATGGTCAAAGTCAAAAACAAAGACTGACAAAATATATGCAATTGAGGAATTTGCTGTAAGAAGGATGCAGCTCCATATTTGGTAATTGTTGGGAATTGAAAAAAACTGTTTTTATTTTAACCCGAAATTGATGACTAACAGATTTAGTCAATACTTGAGACTATTTTCAAGTAGATAATTTTTGAAAAAAATAAGAAAAAACATTGAAAAAAAGTTGCGACTTGCATCTTTCTTATACCAAACACGTGAAATAATGCTTCTTTACCATCATTTTTGAGAAAAAAAAACAAATTCCCAACAAAAACTCTTATTTATTTAATATTTCTTATTTGGCTACAACAATCAAACGACTATGGTTTGCCTACTACACAAATACGAAAAAATCTGTAAAAAGAAACAGGTTAAAAAACAGAAAAAATAAAACATTAAACACACGGGCAAACACATCCTTCATTCATCTATCTGGTCGTCATCATCCGTTTCAAATGATTCGGTTTTCTGGTTCTCTGCCATGGCTGCATCACTTGTGAGACGGGTGTAAAAAGCCATTTGGTCCATAGGAACAAATCGTGTTGCCAACTACATTTCATCTGCATATTTGGCTTTTTTGACAGGTATAGGATTGCAATAGACAGGAATATCAGAAGAAACTGAGAGGTCGCTGTCAAGGTTTCTCAAGATTTGGAATAAGTGAAAACTCGGAAGGCCAGTAGATATACTGACTTTAATACCATCTAAATGTTCATTGCTGTACTGGAAAATTCGGTATTTGGAAATCCGGAATCTTTGCTTTTCTGAATCTGAGATAACTTTTTTAAAATGTCCTTCATAGTGACCACTAAAGTTCAGGATCATATTTTGTTTTACCAGAATGGAAATAAACTGTTTGAATGATTGTTTAACAAAATCAGCATATTGTTGGGGGCTAAAAACATAGTCCTTCTTCCTTAAAACTTCTCAATAACTCCAAAGCAGCGATCACAGGGAAGAAAGCTATGTCCTAGCTCAGTGAGCTCTATGACTCTATGAGCCACTCAGGAAGTGAGTGGCTCAGGAAAGCGGTGCTTTATCTTGTCAATAGACCTAGTTCTCACCAGCAAATACAGAAACTTAATCATTACTGAGTTTTTGTTTTGCGCAGCAGCGTTATCAAAGAAAAGGTATAAAACTTTAACATTTTTAGGGAGTATATTTTTTATATAGTGGTACAAAAATGACACTACCTCGTTTGGTGACTTTCGAGCCGTAGTTTCATCATACATATAAAAGTATGCTTGATTTGTCTTACCAGAATGGACGCATAAGTTGTATGTCCACAACTGGCGTTTGTAGAAAGCTTCCCCATCAGGAATTTTTGGAAGTGGAAGGTGTTGTTAGAAGTCAAAGGTCAGAACCTCCACTTCGTCGCCATGCTTGCACAATGTGGTTTTCTCCTTCAGCTCCTTGAAAAACAAATCGGCCTTAATTTCATGCAACTTCTTTTCCGCTGCTAAAACTTTTCGTTCATTTTCGTCGAGGGTCACATCTTTGAGTTTGTTATCTAAGACATCACATTTTTTGCACGTATCTGATCGAGGTGGGCCAAACCTGTAGTTGAAGTTTTCTTTGAAGTATCGATAGTAGAAGTCATAGGGAACTTTGCGTTTATATTTAGGATTGCTAACACTTTTTGGTTTGTAAAGTTCCAAATAGAGTTGATGCATCTTCTTTACATGTAGATCTGGAGATAAATATAATCGACGGGATTTGTTTCTACTATAATGTGATTCACGCCTTATATTTCGTTAGATTTTCAGTTGAGTCTATTTGTATACTTTCCTTTGTTACTAGGTGGAGCTGCAATATCTCTGTCACGAAAAGTTTGAACAATGAGATCTACACGTTTCCTTGATATGCCGTGGATTGAATAAAAATGTCTACAAACTCGTTTGGATAGCTTACCCAGATTTATAAAGTATTTGTGGGAACAAGTGCGGTCTTGCCTTTCATTAGTCTTTTTTCGAGTTCGTTGAATCAACCCTCTCAAATAGGTGTTTTGCAAATCTTTGTCGCCTATTTTGTTAAACTTTTGTAAGACAACTTTTCTTGTTTCTTCGTCCACATTCTGAAAACACTTGTACCTTGCAGTTCGATCCAGTTAATCTCGGTCCTTCTGTATTCCTTTCCAGTGTGTATACATTTTTCCTTCTGCAATAGCTTTTTTTTTCATATTTCTTTTCCAGAGAGTAGGGTTGGCACTTTTTCTATTTTTGGTTACAGGAACAACTAGAGGCTCTTTCGTGGGCTTCATGTTGACAACAGGTTCAATGTATTGTTTTTTTACAGAGGTACCTTTCCTCTTCGGATGCTTCCTCCTAGCTGAAGGTCCTGCGACATCACTATTAAAACAACTTTCATCAGAGCTTGGAGATTCATAATCTGACTCACTAGCGCTAAACGGATCTGACTCGGTTTCACTCATTTTTACACGAACAATTAAACCGCATGAAAACGCACGCCACGCAGTAATGATAGCGACTAACAAGTCAAAACAAATCAGCTGCCCTGCCGGCCCAGCGCCAACAGAAGGTGACCTTGTATTCCACGAAAATCACAGAACATTCACAAACGTTTGGTGCAAAAAGGATGCAGGTTCGGAGCTGCACCCTTCGTGCACCAAATGAGTGTGGAGGCAGATCCATAAAGCCGTATAATTCCTTTATTTATTATCAGATCTGCATCGTTCTTATACCAGACAATCCGCCAATTTTTTTAAATTATGGCATATGTTTCCACCCAAAATGGTCTAAATATGGAGCTGCATCCTTCTTATAGCAAACTCCTCAATTGCAGATTGATAACTTTTATTTCTATATAGTCCATTCGTCAGAGATTGGACTCCTAAAAATCACACCAACAAACTGAATTTTACTGACAATGTAAATTTTTGACCCCAAAAAATATGCAAAATTAGTTTACCACTCCTGTACGCCGCAGAAAAAATGTTTTAAATAAAAAGAATGGTACAGTAGGTGGTACTGTACTTCATAATATGTTTCTGTATTTTTAAATTTAAAAAAATTATGAAAAATTTCAGAAATCAAAAACAAATTATGATCAGTTTTGACATTTTGTATACCTAACGGCCACTCCTCGTTAGACACACAAATGGACTCTTCCGCTGTGATTGTATAAATATAAAAAAATTTAAAATGTTTGAATAATTGTATGTCGTAATAATATTAATATATAAATATGTCGTACAATTATAGTTTCTATGAAACTATAATTGTACGACATATTTATATGAAATTATGAAAATATGAATAAACATCATTTTAATAAATTTAATTATTATATAAACTAAATAAGATATTTAAAAATATCAAATTATATTAAAAAAACTGGAACAGTAGGCGGTACTGTAGACTAGCGCGGAGCTTCATACTATGTTTTCTGTATTTTTAAAACTTAAATAATAAATTTAAAATTAAATAAAGTAATTTTATTATTTTTTTTTATATTTTAAACAAATTCCATAAATTATTATGTTTGCTCCTAACGCCACATGTTAACGTATTAATAAAGCATAGAAGCATTTATGTTGTTTACTTATGACAAACCTATCAAATTCAGACCAAATAATAATAAAATATAAATAAATATCATTTGATAGTAATTTAATTATTATACAGATAACGATAATGTTTTGTTGACCATAGGAATTAAGATTTATTGCAATCCCATCTCTAAAGTATATTTATTATAATGCTCTAAAACTAATTTTTTGGTTATTTTTTAGTCTTAATAGCAATACAAATAAATAAGTAAGTAAATAAGTAATATGCTTTATTGTCACTAAAAATTATACAAATTTTACGGACAAATCTTACAACAATAAGACAAGAAAGAAGAAAAAAAATCAGAATAAGAATCGTTTGTAATTTTAAATAAAAAAAAACAATACAATTTTTCCAAACTTAAACATAAAAAATACTACCTAATTATGGACCTACAAATTTCGTAAAATGTACCTAACAAAAAATAAAAATTAGGAAAGCAGATTAATGAATTAAGGGCTTAAATATTCCACCTTCTTGTGCTAAACAGTAACCAAATCTGTCATACATATTTCTCCTCATATTTTGGAGAAGGGCTGGTGTAATGCTTGCAGAGAAATGAAGTATTTTTGTCCCCAATTCGACTAGGTTTGTGGCCCTTTCAAACTGATGCCTATAAATGTTTTCTTTGAGAAAACCCCAAAAAAAGAAATCGTTAGGCGCTAAGTCACAGGATCTATCGGGCCATTTAATTGTTTAATTGTACCACGTGTACTTATCAGTCGATCAGGAAACATTTGATTGCAGAAGTCAATAGTTGCTCTAGAGTTGTGAGCCGAACACCCATCCTGTTGGAAATAAACCTCCTGAAAATTAACGGCAAGGCGTCGAACTGCCGGAATTATCTCATTCTGTAAAAGTTGTAAATATTTGGGCCCGTTTAGGTTTCCATCGATAAAAAATGGACCGACAATATGGTCGCCTAACATCCCAGTCCAAACATTTAACTTTTGCGGATGCTGCGTTCGCACTGCAACACTTAGGTGCTTATTTTTCCGAGAATAATACCTTGCAATGGATGAATTGTGTTTTTATGTAACGAAAATGAAGACTCGTCAGAAAATAAAATATTTTTTAAAAAGTCTACATTTTCATTCTGTTTATCTAACATAATTTCACAAAACTCCATCCGCCTAAAGTTATCTTCCGGAAACAGTTCTTGTGTTGGTTGTATCTTAAAAAAGTGATACCCATTCCTTTTGAGAACTCGCTGGACAGTTCGAGCATTAACGTTAACTTCCCTAGCAATTTTGCAGGGTTCACTAGCTTCCACAAAAGCACAAATAAATATCAATATCCCTGTTTTGACGCTCCTCATCGACAGGTCTAACACGTGGTTCATTATCTTCATGACACTTTTTACAACTGTTTACACATCCCGAAGTTTGAAAATGTTTAATGGTATTTTTAACTGTTGTAACACTTGGTGGGGGTATATTTTCGAAGGCAACAATAAATAAATCAATTACTTCGCGTATCGAATGACCCTGAAAGTACCATGTTACAAGTTGCACTTTTTCTGGGGCGGTATACAACGTAATAGGCATTTTATTAATTATTTGTTTAATCTCTCAGAACTTCGTTTGAAATTTTTTATGTCAATGTGATAATTACGACAAGTCGTACCTACTGTAAAATGAATATAGAGGTGGAAACATGTAACATGTCACAGCGATTGCCATTGTGCATATGTGCCAATAAAACAATGTCGTGATCTGTATAAACTAAATAAGTATGTTTAAAAATAATAACTATGAAATTATTTTAAAACGAGAATTATAAAAATTTAAACAGATGATTTAATGTTGTTATTGTTCCAATTCGAATCTTTTAGTGACAGATATTCTTTTAATTTTTGCTTCTCATTTAATATCTATATTTTTTAGTTATTTTTCATAGTTTTTAATTTAAACCTTTTTAGAGTAAATACATGATGACTAGAAACGAATTGATCGAGAGTAGTGAATCGATGTCAAGAACCGCTATACTATAGAAAAAAAAGTAATACATCAGTATAGAAGCTGCACTTCAAAAATGCAACTAAGATAATTTTATACAAAAATGTTTAACACTTTTTTCCGTTTCTCTCAGAAACAACGGTTGAAGCGACCACGATGTTGAAAGTCAGTTATACGCGCCTAATCAATTTTGAATAAAATTTGCATCAACTTGACGGTAAAAATCCGATATATTTTGATCCGAGTATCCCATCGACAAAAATTAAAATGCGTTTTAAATGTGAAGAGTGCAGATTTTATATGAAATCTTTGTATTTTGACGCAAATAAAATCAGTTTCTATAAATGTGATAAATAAAAGTTGCGCAATTTTTGCCATTTTATACGATTTTCATAAGATCTATAAAATGTATTAATTCCCCTGACCAATCCTGGTAGAATTTCCATTATTAGAGGCTAGTCTTTAAAAAAACCTATAACATGAAATTTTTAATTTGAGCTTTGGCAACAAATATGAGGAATTTGAAATATGCCTAAAAACAGATTTTAAACTTTCACATTACAAACATTGCACGTAACGGGAAATGCCTCCAGGAAGACAGGATTGGGTGGAGTTTGTATCTGAAGTTGTTTAGTTTCAGAAAACGTACTTGTCTAATCGAAAAGAAGCTAAACATTTTATAACGTTTGTAATGTGATAGTTTAAATTCAGTGTTTTTTAGGCATATTTCAAATGTCTCACATTTGTTGCCAAAATTCAAAACCGAAATTTCATGCTATAAGTTTCGAAGATTAGACTCCAAAAATGGAAATTCCATACTGACCGGTCAATAAAAGTGATAAATTTTATTGATCTCGTAAGAATTGTAAAAAAACGCAAAAATCGCACAACATTTATTTATTTATGTTTATTTATAAAGACTGACTTTATTTGCGGCAAAATACAAAAATTGCATATAGAAACTGCACTCTTCACCTTTAAAACGCAATTTGATTCTTGTCGGTATGACACTCTGATCAAAAGACATCGAAATTTTACCATAGAGTTGATACAGATTTTATTTAAAATTGATTTCGCGCGCGTAACTGATATTAAAAACCGCCAGTCGCTTCAAGCGTTGTTTCTGTTTTATTCAATAAATTGTAAATCGATGTTTTCCGTTACCCCCCCCCTTACGAGGGTGGTTTTAGTGGGAAGCCCGGGGGTAGGGGTTAGTAAAGTTTATTGTATCTTTTTTGGGGTCCCAAAATTGACATTATCAGCAAAATTCAGCTTGTTCGCATGATTTTTAGAAGTTTAGAGGTATTTTCGTCTCTGACAACTGGAGTAATAGTCGTATTATTTGTATTGTTGTTTGGTTAGTTGTCATGTCAAATCATTTGATTATTTATCTCAATATAAGTAATTTTAGCCACTACAAAAGATGTTACAGCATATTTCGAATAAGGATGTAGACTTTATAGAGGAGCCGAATTTGAGCCTGATCATGATATAGTCAAAACTAAAATACATTTTCATCACATAAAAACGAACAAAAAATAAGAGAAAGAACAGGAAAGTAAAGAAATGAAAGATAATGCAATACATACTTACATAAATCCATACGAGGATATTATATCAGAAAAGACTAGACACAAAAATTTCAAGAAAATAAGTATAAGAAACGGCAGGAGTATATACGAAATTGAAAACCCGCTCAACAAACTAGCAATAATAAGAAACAAATGCGACACAGAGGCAAAGCGATTTATAAACAACACCAAAAAACAAAACATCTAGTCTTTAACTAAAAATCGGTTGCCAAGCATAGAACATACTAAAAAGAACTGTTGCAAGAGAATCTCATTATCAGGACCGAAAAGAAATACAAAACAGAAAAATAACAATTTTTTATAGATGGTACTTTATAACTATGGTCACCTATAAAACAGGAGAAGAATCAAGATTCGGCGACCTTAAAATTTGTGTACAATAATTTACCTGTTTGCTTGGTTTGTCGCTAGAATGGCGATGGTGTAGAAAAGGGTGGTAGTGTTACATTGGAATGGATGTGAAAATTTCGAAAATAATTAATTATTCGTAGTTAATATAATTCGCAATTATATTGAATTAATGAAATGAATTCAAACCTTTTTAAATCACAAAAAGTAAGTGGAGAATATATTTTTATTATACTATTTGCAAATTTACAATACTTAACGAAACTATAAAAAATATGAGATAGCGAATACCTATTATATTACTAGGGCTTTATATAATTTATATCTTATGAAGTATTTCGAACAGAAAATGTTTGTTTTATGGATGCATTGATCAAATATCTTAAAGAAATGTTTATTTATAATTTTATATTAATTTTTATAAGAAAGTACATTAATATTACTGCTTATTTTTGCACTAGAAATAATTGTAAAACTTCATTGACTATATTAAGTGAGTAAAATTGCATGATTTTTCAATTAACTCAATTTGATTATGATGTCTGCTTCCAATAATATAATAACAATTGTGGTGAATGTTCACTGGATTTTGGTCGTGATGAGAAACAAACCATTGCTTGTGATAGTTCTCTCGCTCCAATGGCGCTACAGCCCAAATCAAGCCTTGGTCTTCTTCAAACTATGTCCCCAACCTTGCCGGTCCCGCACCGATCGTTTTCAGGTTCTCACATTTAGCAAATTTTGCGCGTTCGCTGCCACTTCATCCTCCCACCTTTTCCGTGGCCTTTCTTTTGGTCTTACGCCCTGCATTTTACCATCTAGGGCTCTTTTTGGCAATCTTCCAGTCTCCATTCTCACTACATGACCAGCCAATCGAAGTTTTACGAATTCTGAGATTGGTGCCTCTTTGAACAGTTGTGCTTGTGATAGCTGTAGAACTAAATTTCACTTGGTAGAAAGATGTCGTGGATTGTCGACCTCTGAGACAAGAAATGTTGTGTTGTAGAAACGGTTACTGTTTTTGTACTACATGTAGGGACGCATTTAAAAGTGTTCGGAAAATTAAAATATTTGTTCGGAAAAATTGTTAACTTTTAAGAAGAAATAAGCATACTAAAGGATAAGATTGTGTCTCTGAAAGGCAATAACACTAAAAATACATTCAGTGCTGCTTACTATGAAGTATATCAACAATGCAACATTCCTGAATGCAACTCAAAATCTCAATGACCATATTGATCATGATAGGAATAAAGTGAGATTTTTAATAGATTTGGTTTGCAGCAAAATGAAGCTACTGTATGTCGAGTTATACGAGTAGGCAAATCCTCAGATCTGATTAGGCCAACCAAAGTCATATGTAATGATGCCACAGTAAAATTAGCACTTAAATCTGGAGGTGAACTTAGTGGAACCACATTCAAGATCTCCAAGGACCAGAGAAAGATGGAACAAGATGTCTACAAAGCAATTAATGAAAAGAACATCTGCTGGGAGGTTAACTTGATTATTCATTATCTTAGTGTTGTACCAACCGTGCTGGTAGCTAAACAAAAAAACGAGTATCTACCCCAGTAACTGTATACTACCAAAATGTAGGAGGTCTGTGTACCAAACTTTTTGATCTCCCTAAAAAGTATTTCATGTTGGTCATATAATATAATTATTTTGGTAGAAAGTAACTTAAACAACAGCATAATGGATAGTGAATTAAAGTGTAAAGGTTTTAACACTTATAGAAGTGATAGAAACAGTAGAACAAGTAAGAAACTAAGTGGAGGTGAAGTCATAATATTCATTAATAAGAATTCTCAATCTAAGTTTATTTCTATTATTAAAGATTTAAGGCTATACATTTTGTGTCAGGTCCAGGGATCTCGATTTGTTTATAGGGGTTGTTTACATTCCTTCCCAAATGCCTCGTGAGACTTATGGTCTAACAATGAGTATGGTGTATTGGTTCACTGTCCAGGAGAAGATCCAACTGTGGATGTTGCCCAAAAACTTGTTTATTTAAAATTTAATCAATGTAATTCTTTATCTAATGAGAGAAATGTATTTGGGGACTTAGATTTTTCCAGTGATAGAAACTGAATGTTGTAAAAGCAAGTGATCCTCTACTGAACTCAAGTCTACTTCATATTGCCTATGAATGTTGTTTAAGAATCTCAAATACATCTAATTCGTCAAGACTAGCTTATGAGGAGTTTTTTTAGGATTTTAAAAATGGTAATTACACTGAATTTTATAATTTTTGGGGCCCTATGAATTGGCAGGATTACTTGATTCACAATAATGTTTCAACTAATCATCTTTATTTATCACGTCCACTGCTGGACATAGGCCTCCCTTAAACTCATCCATTCTTTGCGATTTTGTGCTCTTTGTTGCCAATTTTTCGTGATACGCCTGATGTCGTCAGTCCAAGGTGTAGGTGGTCTACCTCTACTACGTTTGTCTGCTCTTAGCCTCCAATGTGTAATTTTGCTCGTCCATAGTGAGTCATGCATTCACGCTACATGGCCTGCCCAATTCCATTTTAGTTCCGCTATGCGTTCCACAACATCAGCAATACTCATCCTTCTTCGCAGATCTTCGTTTATTATTTGGTCCTACAATATCACTCCCAGCATAGACTGTTCTATTCGTCTCTGTGCCACTCTCAATTTCGAAGCAGTAGTCTTGGTTAGAGTCATAGTCAACTAATATGTTCTATTAAATTCTTTCACATTTACTTTATACCACCGAAGAGATACAGAACATCAATCTTTTCTAAATTGTTTTTCCATGAACTTAGAATTTTGATCTGTGTGAAAATGTGTGCTCACTTCTTAGGTCAAAATGCAAATGTTTGTCTGGTATATGCTTTAATCAATATGTTATAGGTATCCATGCTCAGTTGAAATACAATCCTAAATAATTTTGGAAATATGTAAATGATAAATGTTCTAGTCACAGTTTACCAAATGCTATGTGTTACAGGAATCAGTCTGCTTCTAATGGGCAAGAAATTGCTAATTTGTTCAAGGACTTCTTTCAAACTGTCTATACCCCTGGAGTTAATAGCCTACAGGCTCCCAATATCCCCATTAATAAAAATGTTGGCACAAATTATAATGTCTCTGAACTCACTCTCATTGATATTTTTGATTGCATAAGTTCTCTTCCAAATAAGATTACCTCTTTACCTGATGGTGTTCCCAATTTTCTTTTAAAAAAGTGTGTTTGCACTGTTACTATTCCTTTACATACTTTATTTAATAACTCATTACAGTCATCTTCATGTCCTGATGTTTGGAAGGCATGTTTTGTTGTAGCGATATTAAAATGTGGCCAGAAAGAAAATATTGAAAATTATCGGAGTATATGAATTCAGTCAGAAATACCTAAATTATTCCATCGTTGATAGCTAAACAGCTATCTTGATTGTGCAGTGGACTTATATCAGAGTCTAAGCATGGTTTTTGAGCAAAAAAATCTACAGCTACTAATTTAGTTTGTTATCAGCTAAGACAAGGAAAGAGAGAGGACAGGTAACATTCATTTAATAAACCTTTGAAAAGTGAAGCCAGTTTCAATGTGACCTTCATGTTTTGTGACTGTACATTACCCATTACTACCTCTCGCAGGGTTACCAGGTCTACTGATTTTTCAGTAGATCTACTGATTTCAACTTCAATTTACTAATTTACTGAAATACTATATTGATCTACTAAAAAATATGTAATGATAAAATCATGTTCAAAAAGTGATCATTATGTCAGTGTTCAATTATAAAAATAAAAAAAAAATCTATTTATTGATATATATATATATATATATATATATATATCTATTATTCTCAATCTACTGAAGAAATAAAATATGACCTGGCAACTTTTTTGGTGCCGGTTGGTGCCAATTTAGGCTTCAGTCAATTCCATATGATTATGCATCCCCTCTCTTTCCTTGTCTAAGGTTATCAGTCTGAGCTTATGAAGCAAATTGAGGGTCAAAAACAGGTGGATGCTATATATACTGATTTTAGTAAAGCGTTAGATCTTTATGATCAGTTTGTTAAATGGATCAAAAATTGGTTGTCAGGTCGTAATCCAAGAGTTAAGGTTGCTGGTAATATTTCAGGGTCAATTATGGTGACCATAGGTGTTCCTCAAGGAGGAAACACATCACCTATTTTTTTCAACATATTTGTTAATATTGTGAGCTTTTTTTAAGCAGTCAATGTCTAATGTGTCTAATGATCTCTAAAATGGTCTTCATTTAAATATTAGTAAGTGTTGTTATATCAGTTTTGCCCAAAAGGTGAACAGGATTGGTACAACTTATTTCATTGATGAGCAACCACTTAAGTATATCTCTTCCATTAAATAGTTAGTTTTGATTTTTAAGCTTTAGGCTTTACTTGGTGGAGCATATTAATTAATATTCATAAAGGCTTCTAAATTACTTTTTTAGAAATGCAACTAGATTAGTTTATCGTTGCCTTGTAAGATCAATCTTGGAATATTGTGTAGTTTGGTCACCCTACTTTCAATGTCATATTGACACACTAGAGGTTGTTCAACATAGGTTCTTAAGATAGTATGCATTTAGAATTGATAATATTGTTGTTAATCATGGTTATAATAATATCAAGCAACTACTAGGATTACCACCACTTAGAATTAGGTGAGATATTTCAGGTGCTGCTTTTATTTTTAAATTATAAATAGTCATATTGAGTGCCCTTAACTGCTGAATGAAATCAGATTTATTGTTTCATATTTAGGTTTGTGCCATATAACTACTTTTAATATCCCCATTCATCTAATATCATATGGTAGTAACAGTATGTTACACAGATATATGAGATTGTTAAATAACTCAGATGTAGACCCATTTAACACCAGTTTGACTCAAGAGTTGTCTTGTACTTTCATAAGTTTATTGTTTCTGTATTATTTCTGTATTTATATTATAAATATTTCACAAATTTTTGGAATTTAGTTGTGGTTATAGTTCGCATCAAAAGTGTGAACTAATATTGGTATATAATTATACAATTATCTCTAGATTATGAATGCATGTTTTTTCAATTACTTGAAAATAAAAAAGCTCACCTTGTAATGGCAAGTATTACGAAAAACAGCAAATCTATTTAAATACAAAATATTGGTTTTACCTAGCTATCCTGAAAAGTTTAAGCATATATAAAAATAATAAATTTATATAGAATAAACCTTATATAATAAACAATGATATTTCTTAACAATGAGGTAATTGCCAAGATACAGCACAACCATGTGATCTATTTAGTTTTGACAATGTGTGACTTAAAAGTTTCAGTTTGGGTAGGACATAACTAATAAGGTTCCTTTAATATAAGCACACAAGGAAATAACAACGATGAATCAATATATTAAATAATTTTAAAGGTTTTTAACACCATTTCTTGGACCATGTCTAGTAAAAGGATTAGCATTAATCCAAATGTTTTTTTAGTCAGTGTGCAAGTTAAATGTAAATATACTTACATCCACTACCCCATATTTAGGTATGTGCACTGAGATCATGGCGAGAGAGTCTAAATAAAAAGCAATCTTGTAGTTGGGATGCGTAGAAACACCTAAGAGCTTCATTTTCTCCTCAATCCATTTCATTCCTGTAGCAGACCAAATTACAATATCATAGTGTTCATAAGAAGTAGTTAGAAACTCATGTAAATAAGGCCTCATTAATTCTGCTCCAGATTGGGCAGTAGATCTGTGATCAAAAAGTGTGTAATCTATATCTAATACTAGTAATTTTTTTTCAGGTCGGAGATCATTTAACATATTTATTTTATAATCTTTGATACGTTTTTCTACTTTTGCAAGATATACATCCTGATTTTCAATGGCAACTTCCTCTTCCTCTATATCTAAATCATTGACAACATCAGGAAGGTTTTCAGGTGCCGTATTTGCTTCTGCTATGTCTTCTTCTAGTGAACCCATCATCATGAGTTTAAAGTTGGGTTTAAGTTTCAAAAGACCCAAAGTACAATCATCTTCAGGTGTTTTCCCTGCAAAATAATTGTTAGTTTTATAATAAAATTGTATATTGACAAACAACTATACTTATATATGCTATCAACTTTATGTCTACTCTAACCTTTGTATTTTAAATTTAACAACTTCTGTCTTTCGCACTTTACTGAGGTTACATTTTCTATGGTTTTCTTTAAATCAGATACAGTGTCATCTTCGGACGATTCTAAATTAAATTCTTTTCCGTTCCATTTTAAAACGATTTTAATAACAGTACTCATCTTAAAAATTATATGAAAATTTAAAACATCAACATAACCATGATTTAATTATTTCATTCTTCTGTTTTTAGTTTTTATAAATTTAAAAGGGTTAGGATCAGAGACACGATGGGGCACAGTATATCGCTTAAAAAGAATTCTTTTTAAGCAATATACTGTGGCTGGGGCTTAAGAAATATATTTGTGTCTATGCTGTGCTGTGTCCTGTGTGACCTGTGTTCCTGCTGATTTGTGTCTATGACACGAAGCTGAAAATTTTATATAAAGAATAAAAAAATTAGCGTTAGCGAAAAAGGGCAATGATTAGTTTAGGGCACCCATCATAACCTATTAAACCAATACTTTTATTAAGTAATAATTAGAGTACCTATCATGATAATTTGTCTGTAAGGTAAATTGAGTGTGTTATACGTCATTTGATACGTCAAAACTCGATGTTCCCGTTGAGTTTACCGAAAGTACAAGCTAAATATAGCCGCAAATGTCAAAAATATTTCGGTTTGGGGTTTGGCAGTGTTGGCATGTTTTTATAATGCATATATGCTTCAAATATAAAGAGATTAAACTTTTAAAAAGTACATTTTGATTATACTATTTTATGAAATCGGCAATTTTTAATTTATATGAAACAATAACGAGTAAATATTTGTCTCTTTCGAGATTAGTTGTAAACATCTGTATCTGGCAACTGCTGATTTGATGATTGCCAAATCTATCCCCTAATCTATCAAAGGCTAAAAAAAATTCTATTAACTGCAATTAATCTACAAAGAAACAAATATTTACTCATTGTTGTTTTATATAAATCAAAAATTACAGAATTCATAACATAATATAAACAAAATGTACTTTTCTAAAGTTTTATCTTTTTATATTTGAAGCATACTACAGAATCTACATTATAAAAACATGCCAACACTGCTATACCGAAATTTTTTGTTCCATGTTTGACATTTGCGGCTATAATCAGCTTGACAGCTTGTACTTTCGGTAAACTCAACCGATGTTCTGTGTAAGCGTTGCCATGGCAACATCCGAATCTTTGTGTTCGGTTTTTCTATGCTTTTGACATTAAAATCTAGAAATCTACTAAAAAAATTCTTATTTGTTCGTAAAATGGCACCAAAGAATATAGACGCTTAAGCGTCTATATTCTTTGATGGCACCAGGCTCAAAGTTTTATGTTTCTTTTCTTAATATTTAGAGTATCATGATATTTTTGTCTGTAAGGTAAACTGAGTGTGTTTCCTTATGGAATTCTTCGTTATAGAATAGTGATTTCGCTTTGTGGGTGTAAAAAGTAATTATTGGGATTCATAAAATCAAGTGCAATCGAATGGAAGTAAAACAAGAAATTAGCCAGGAAAGGTGTAAAGTAGAAATAGAGTATAATAAATTGGATCATGCTCTTTTGGAAGGCTTTAAATGTGAAAATCAGGAGGTATCCAATAGGCAAAGCACACACGATAAATATGATTATTTAAACTTAAAGAAATGTCCCATAAAAACTGAGGTAAAACAACATGGAAATAAAATGAACCCATTTGAAGAAAACCAAAAAACTGAAAAAGGTTAGTACAATATCTATACTTCACACATAATAACCACAGAAAAAGATAAATCTGATTACAGTATTTGTGCCAAACGTAGGCAACTTTAGTTTTAATTGTAGTATTGTCTTAGTTTCAATATTTCTTTAAAACAATGAATGGGGAAAATTTCAGTTCATGTAACAAGGTATGAAGTTTGGTTTTTTTTGGAAAATTGCTTTTGGAAAAACATGCTCGGTAACAAATCAAACTTACACGCAAAAACAATCAAAATTATATTTTATAATATAACTGAACGTCTCTGAGGAATTTTAGACTTGAGGTTATTTAATGCAAGTTATTGAGTATGTCTTTTTGATCAAATCAAGGGGGCTATAGACTAACTGTTGGATTTGATGTAATGCTGAGTTATTGGTGTCCTAGTGTTGTTGCCATCGGGTTCTTGCTCGTTTCTTAATGTGAGACTTTAAATCTTTACTAATTTGTATATTAACTGTATTATCAGATGATGTTGGGGCAAGTTTAGCATGGCTGTCTGCAAGTTCGTTGCCTGTAATACCAATATGGGATGGTAGCCAGATTAATGTAGCTGTTATTTTTTGGGAAGCGATTAGTAGGTAACAATCGAGGATCTTTTGGACAATAGGATGATCAGTGAATATATTTTGGATATATTGTATTGAGGCTAGTGAGTCTGTGCATATTGCAACTTGTTTATTAGGTGAAGAAATGGATTTGAAAGCTTGAAATATGCTAAATAGTTTGCCAGTATGAACGCTATAAAATGAGTGGATACAAGATGATGTGATAAGGTTATCTGAAGTGGTAACAGAACAGCCTACTCCTGTATCATTCTTTGAGGCATAAGTGTAGAGTACTATGTCGAATTTATTTGTAAATATAATTTCTTTAAAAGATTTTTTAATGGGTTCCCTAGGTGTTGTAAGTTTATCGAATCTTGTAAGCAATGTGTTAAACTGAGGGGTGATTATAGACCAAGGAGGATATGGAGGTAGGGGTCGTGGGATTGTTTGTGATAGAGAGATGTTATTAAGTAATTGTGTTAAAATTAGTGGAATGGGTGTAACATTTTTTTTTATAATTAGAATATTAAATAATTTTTAATCTTTTTACCCCTGTTGCTGAGACGCCGATGGCCGTAATTGCAAATATATACGTGGTCGGTTGACCATTAGGAAATTTTATTGGAATTTACCGACTATCTCAAAAGACGGAAGGTCCGACTTATTATCCTCGTTAATCCTCGGTTAATTATTTCCAGTTTCAGGCGATTTCTTTTTGATAAACTTGGTAAATATCGTCGATAGTAATTTTCTGAGAGAACTTAATCCGAAATGATCTATCTTTCATCATATTCCTAGCTAGAAGAGTACCGTTATTTTCGATATCGTTAGAATCTTTTTACCTTCTTAGAAATCCATCCAGGCTGATTTTTGCATTCAATTTAAAGAACATTCAATATTTTCTTACGAACTTTCCATCACTTATTAAGAAATTCTAATAAATAATAATTACGAACATTAAATTCTCCGTTAATCATTAAACAACAGTGCGAGCAGATAATTAACTTAACCAGTGCGGGTTGGTTAAATTTTTATTTCTGTAATCTTGTTGTATTCTTTGAATTTAAATTTAATTAATTTTGTGTTATTTATTATTCATTTTTTATTTACTATGCCCAGTATCTCGAGATATGCCCATTAAACAGCAAAGAGAAACTTTCCTTAATCAACTTTAGTTGAATATTTTTATATAGCATCAGACTCTCTTCGCTGATAATTTAATTTATGTATGATTCCATTTTATTGTATTTGTGAAGGTATTTATCAATCATAATACTGTTTATTTTTTATATGTATACCACCATTTAATAATTGATGGTATATTTTTGTTACTTGAGTGTATATTCAGCTGCCTATTGATAGTTGGTAAATTCCAATAAAATTTCCTAATGGTAAACCGACCACCCGCGTATATATTTGTAATTACGGCCATCAGCGTCTCAGCAACAGGGGTAAAATGATTAAAAATTATTTAATATTCTAATTATAAAAAAAATGTTACAACATATTTATATCATTTACTACTTCTACTTTTTTTTATTATGCTTTATTTATTTATAATTTTATTATGCTTTAATTTAATTATTTTATTCATTTTTCCTTGTACTCAAATATTTATATTATAGTTAGTTTGTATTTTAGGTTATCTCCAAGACGAACACAAAATTGAAATTGTGGAGACGCTAATTGAAGATTCATCTTGCGAAAGAAATTATATGAGTCAACACTTTGAAGTAAAAACATTAAACAAAAATATGAAAGTTGCGACTATACAAAGACCTTACAAGTGTGAAATTTGTGTGAAACAGTTTAGTAAAGCAAGTAATTTGAAAATACATTTGAGAGTGCACACTGGAGAAAAATCTTATAAGTGTGAAATTTGTTTTAAGCAATTTAGTCAGTCAAGTAATTTGAAAACACATTTGAGAGGCCACACTGGAGAAAAATCTTACAAGTGTGAAATTTGTTTTAAACAATTTAGTCAAGTATGTCATTTGAAAACACATTTGAGAGTGCACACTGAAGACGAATCTTACAAGTGTGAAATTTGTTTTAAGCAATTTAGTACACCAAGTAATTTGAAAAGACATTTGAAACTGCACACCGGAGAAAAATCTTACAACTGTGAAATTTGTTTAAAAGGGTTTAGTGAAGCAAATAATTTGAAAACACATTTGAGAATACACACTGGAGAAAAATCTTACAAGTGTGAAATTTGTTTTAAGCAATTTAGTCAAGCAATTCATTTAAAAACCCATTTGAGAGTGCACACTGGAGAAAAATCTTTCAAGTGTGAAATTTGTTTTGAGCAATTTAGTCAAGCAAGTCATTTGAAAACACATTTGCGAGGGCACAGTGGAGAAAAAACTTACAAGTGTGAAATTTGTTTTAAGCAATTTAGTCAAGTAAGTCATTTGAAAACACATTTGAGAGTGCACACAGGAGAAAAATCTTACAAGTGTGAAATTTGTTTTAAACAGTTTACTCAACTATGTAATTTGGAAAGGCATGTGAGAGTGCACACTGGAGAAAAATCTTACCAGTGTGAAATTTGTTTTAAGCGATTTAGTCAAGCAAGTCATTTGAAAACACATTTGAGAGTGCACACTGACAAAAACCCTTACTAATGTGAAGTTTGTGTTTAGCAATTTTGTTCCCAAGTATTAAATATCAATATTTATATGAAATTACACATTGCAGAAATTTCTTTTAAATAATTTGATGCAGCCTATGATTTGAAACAACATACATACAATAACGCAAACCTTAAATTATTTTTGCCTAATTTCTTAATTCTTGTAATTCCCAATTCACTTCATACCTTTTGCATATTCGGCTATTGCTAGTAACCAATCTAACTGATCCTCACTTCTAACAATAACTTCTTAATTTTATTGGCGTATTAGGCGTCTGTTTATTTCTTTGAAAGGATTCCACTTCAACTTCATCTCCATTTCTTTTTCTGTTACTACTGTCACAAAAAGTCAAATTAATTTGATTGCATTTCAATTTTGTTTCCTTTTGAGAAACATTTTTATACGGAAAAGGAATACTCCAAACATAAACATTAGTAAATGATCCATGATACTGCATGCATGAGACCTTAGGTCAGAACAAAGTCAAATGTAGAATAGAGCTATCCCGAAACTAATTTCTATAAATGACAGTTTTTCACTCCCCCGAGATTTGATCTAATTATCCACCAGAGATTTAATCCAACCTCCATTAGAGACGGCACCTTAAGAAGAAATGTGGATGTTAGTTTAGTATTATGTAAATCAAAATTTACTTTTTTGAGTGTTACGGGCAGATGGACTTCAAAACTTTCAATCTCAGAAGCGGAGTCAAGTAGGAAATATTTTTTAATAATATGTAATATCATTATATAATGTCAAATAATGATAAATACGTGTATAAAGTATTGTAAATTGATTTAATTGAAAATAAATAATAGTTTTTCGAATTTTAATTGTACAGGGAGTAATAACAGTAATTTCACAGTTTGCTTCTTCTTGTAGTGCCTATCCGTTTCGGATGTTGGCGACCATCATGGCAATCTGTATCTTGCAAACTGCTGCCCTGAAAATATTTGTGGTTGTTGTGTTAAACCACGTACGTAGATTTTTCAGCCAGGAAATTCTTCGCCTTCCTGGTCCTTGTTCACAGTTTAGAATATATAAAAGCCCAGGAAGGAGAATTTGCTTTTCAACAATTTGAATTTTTTTGTTAAATTAACTGAAAAAACAGAAAAATAAAATGAATGTTTTGATAAAAACGAAATCAAGCATTTAATTACAAAACTTGAAATAGTGATGATAACTGTACCTAAAAAGAATTATAAATTTTAACATTGTGGCATACCACCAAATAAATTAAATTAATTGTATAATGTAGTATTTATTTGAATATATTTTAAAACGGGAAGTGTCATAATCTAAACATATGATTCCATATTGATATTAAATAGATGACATTTATGAATTTTTCCGTCGACCGTCCATTTATGATTAATTTTAACACCCTCAAAATCATTGATTAATGACCCCTATTAATGAATGATGTTCTATTATGAACGATTTCATTATAGGCAATACAACATACATTGCTTGTATAAATTAATTTAACCACATTTAACGCTCTGTGATTGGCAGTTACCTGTGGTGTAGGCAACCAAACATACCTATTTATATTCCCACTAAAAAATTATTTAAAATGAAGTAGCCGATGTAAGTACTGTCTGTCATTGTATGTCATTATTTATCGTTAAGTAAATAAAAATTTAAACTAAGATATTTTTAATTCTGAAAAGTACGGTCGACGGAAAAGTTTTGTAACGAACTCGTGAATTAAAATGGCGATTAACAATCTCGAACTTGCAGCTATTATCAGCTTGTACTTTCGGTACACTCAACCAATAAAATAGTGCATATTATGTCTATAGTTGTCGTAAATAAATTAAACCGGGTTAATTTTGCTATGTACACTAGATAAAATGCCACTGAACAGCACTGGTATTTATTTTTTCAAGCAGAGTGGGCATTCTGATTGTTTACCAGGATAGGGAGACCATCACAGACCACTAATAACTGTAGGTGATCTGTGGAGACCATGGTTTGTGGATAGACCCTGGACCTGGTAGACCTACGGTTCGTGGTTGACTCTTCCGACTGGTGTGGAGATGCTTGAGTTACGTCACCAGAGTACACAAGAATACAAAACCAATTTATTATCACAGTTTGTTCGTGGTAATTATCTTTCAGTTTATTATTTGCTTTATTATGTATTGCTTCTTAAATATCTCAGTTTACTTTATATTTTTGTATTTGAAATTTTGGTGTTGTTTTCTATAAAATCTTATTTTGAATTATCGAAGAAACTTTATTTATTGTAGTTGTACATCGTACCTATTGTCTTCGTATCTTTTTATAAGGTAGGTTAAAACTTTAAAATTTTATTGTGTATTAACGTAATAATAATGTTGATGAAATTTTAGAATGCCAGGCACAAGTTGTAGTGTGTAGGAAAGATATTAAAAAAATGGAAAAAATAGTTATGTAATTCATTCAATAGTTAATCCAGTATTGATGGAATTTCAGTATACGCGACAAATTTTCGGTGTAAAATGGAGATTGAAGTAATAGATTTACTTAAATCCTGCATTAACATTGGATAAACGTTAACAACCGGTTCTGATTAATGTTAAGTATCAAACTGCCTACATATCAACAGTTTTCCATAATTAGGTATTATAATTCAATAGACATCTTTATTTCATAACTATCTTTACTATTTTCCACACATCAAAGACGTAAAAACGATGATTAATAGACTTCGGCAAATATGCATATTGCATATTTTGCATATTGTGCATATTTTATGCAATTATTTCATATTTTGGCATATTTGTATAAAAGTTTGCATAAAGTGCATAAAAGTTCAGATTTTTATACTGTATTTGAAAATTTTTAAACATACCAATTTATTTCAATTCTTGTATAAAATTTTGTAGTCATTTTAATCAAGAAATGATCTAAGTACGTAATCTCTACAGGTACAAAACATTTACAATTTCAAAGAAGATCAATTTAAGTAGCCCTCAACATTCTTAGAAAGTCTCGGTCACTGAGGCATTCAGTTATTGGATAATCGCTAAGGGTTCGCTCATTTGCATTTTATGATCTAATCCCTAAATATATCTACAATTTATTGTATCTTAACAGCAGGTAAACGGCTAATAGTTTTGTTCCTAATTTAGGGATTTTCCAAAATCTCCCAGTTTATTGAATTAGGTACCTAAACATTTCTAATTTGATGCTCAGATTTGTAAATCATTTTTGTTTTGATATTCAAAGCGTAAATACTCGTTGTGCGTAACAAAAAGGAAGATTGTGATTTTATAATGCCTAAAACAACCAGTGCTTCAACTTGGATTAAACCTTATAAAGAGCTGTCTATGGATATGGGAAAAATCTACTGTTCAGTCTGTGGCAAAATTGTAAGTATCTAATATTTTCTATTAAATATCTAATATTTCATACATACAGGGTGTTTCCAAATGACACTTACAACGTTTGACTGTAGATACTTCTCGAAAAATTGAACAAAACGATATAGTTAATGAGGGGTCAAACTTATTTACTTTTCGAGATAAAGGGTGTTAAAATTAAAAAAAATTAAATTCTTTTAGTTAATAACAACAATAACTTTAAAACCAATAAACGTATTTACTTGAAATTTAGTACTCGTAGGTTGTTTTTAAATGAAAAATAGCTTCCTTTAGTGAGAAAAAATTGTCCATGGTACAATACAATGGTGTGTATTTAGAAAAATTTTTCACCTTTACTTTTTTTTATGAAGTCAGCTATTCTAAAACACAATTTTTTTATTGTAATTGAATTAACAAAAAAAAAACTTTTGTTGAATTTTAAAATAAGTTATATGATGTACTAATGGTTAGTAACAAAAACTAATTTGTGGATTAATACTGCATTTAAAACACTTAGCGAGTGTTTTTTTTCCAAACCAGTTATTTGATTAACCAAAAACACCTTGTATATTTTTATATTTTAAAGGTTGGGTTAAAATAAAGGTTTTTATTTTTATTTATAGATAGCATGTGAGAAGAAATTTCAGATAGACCAACATGTGAGAACTGCTTCACACATTGCAAAAAAAGGAAAAATAGGAGGAAAACATCAAACTTCAATGGCTAAATGTTTCCAATCTACTTCAAAAAAATTAGATGAGCAAGAAACTTTTAATGAAGACTTGTGTCGCGCATTAGTGTCTGCAAACATACCGCTTTCAAAATTAGCAAATGTAAATTTTAGTTCGTTTCTAAAAAAATATTGCAAACTTAATGTTCCAAGTGATCGGTCTCTAAGAAGAAATAATGTGAACGGGCTATACTCGTCGGTGTTAATTAATATTAAGGAAGAAATTGCAGATAATTATTTTTACATATCTGTAGACGAAACCACTGATTCCTCAGGAAAGTATATTGCTCATTTATTGATTGGTGTTCTTAAAGAAGATACCTTACCAAAATCTCATCTTATTTCATGCCAGCAACTTGAGAAAACAAATGCTTTAACAATTTCGCGTTTTATACAAGAAACATTAGCAACTTTTTTTCTTCCGACAACTATTCCTTCTAATAAATTACTGCTTATTTTATCGGATGCTGCTCCTTATATGGTGAAAGCAGGACAAAATTTAAAAATATTTTTCCCAGATTTAATACATGTTACTTGTGTAGCGCATGGATTAAACAGAGTTGCAGAGGAAATACGAAAAAAGTTTCCTCTTGTAAATACCATGATATCCAGTGTCAAAAAAGTATTTCTTAAATCTCCTATAAGAATTCAACTTTATAAAGAAATGCTACCTAACATTCCTCTTCCACCACAACCTATTTTAACGCGATGGGGAACATGGTTAGAAGCAGCTAATTTTTATGCAGATCATTTTGTTAAAATAAAGAACATAATTGATACGTTAACAGATGAAAGTTCCCAATCTCTTTTGGATTCTAAACAAACTTTTCAGAGTAACTTGCTTCAACAAGAACTTTCATTTATAAAATCAAATTTTAGTTTTGTTCAAAAAACAATTACTCAGTTAGAATTACCAAAACTGTCATTGTTCGAAAGTACAGCATTAATAAAAGAATTTGCGTCATGTTGTCGGAACGTTAGAGGTAATATTGGAAAAGATATTTTAAAAAAATTTGAAGCTACTATGGAAAAAAATAAAGGTTACCATATTCTTTCTGAAGTAGTCAGTGTTCTAGCTGGAAATATTTCGGAAACAATTAATTTAGAACCAAATGTTTTGGTCAGTTTGAAAAATGCTCCCGTTACATCAGTTGATGTTGAACGAAGTTTTTCCATATATAAATATATATGTACTCAGACAGAAGCCACAAGTTTTTGTTAGAAAATTTTGAACACCACTTGGTCATTTATTGTTACCATAATTCTAAATAAGTTTATTCATACTTAAAAATGATGTAGTTACTTAAAATAAATGTAAATCTTAATGAATAGTAGGAAATATTTAGTTATGTACACTTTTTTTTTTTAAATAAAATTGTTACTATTTTACGATTTTTTTATTTATTTGTATGCATATTTTGTAAAATATTTGCATATTTTCGGGTAAACACGTGCATATTTATGCGCATATTTTCTACATTTTTATTTGCATATTTGCCGAAGTCTAAATGATTAACAATGTTACGATTCAAATTACTGTACTCTCGTGACGTAATTTCGGGCTTAATGTTCATTGGTTAGTCGGAAGAGGCAACCGTAGTAAGAGTACGAACCGTGTGGTAGACCGGGATTAAGCGACAAATGACAAGGTAGTGTGTCTGTCACTTGTGTCAGTGTCAGTAATCATCAACATTTGCAGTTTTGCACAGCAAGTGTTTGTTATGAATGTTGTGATGTGCTTATCTTGATAACGGAGATTACAATGATTTTAAAAACATATGATGGCAGTTTATTTATTTTTATTTTCCTTACTTTAAACTCAGTAACAATTATAACAGGTAAGTGAATAAAAATGTAAAATTTTATATTATTTTTAGAAAAGTGGGCGCGGTTGATGACTCTTAAAATATCTATGTTGATTAAATAAAGTTCAGGGAATACTTCGTGACTCATATGTACACTTACCTTTAAATACAGTTACACCTCTTCTTACATTTTTGTTATAATATCTTCAATGTAAACAATTCGCTTAAATTGTGAAGTATCTAAATGCAGTTCCAAAAGTTTTTCAACACTGCTGCACAATATTTAAAAGTGCTATAGATCCATCAAATTTAAGTTGTAATATAGTTCGAAAACTATTTAAGTAATATTTATCAATATAGTAATTTACATTATACATATTAAGATACATAACTTGGAAAAACAGTTTTACTTTTAAAAATAAGCATTTCAGTTAGGGATTACTAAATAAATTCAGATTAGAAGAAACAGTATAAAGATTATTTGGCCAGCAATTGTTCTCCAAAAGTTACAGTGTTAAACATCAGCATTTGTATTTTTATTTAATTTGTTGAAATATGAATGTTATTGAATTGAGACAAATTTACTATATATCAAGGATTAGTGATGATAACTTTTGCAAAAAATTATATTTTAAATATCTTAGACAATTAACAATTTAAATGGGTACTCCAGAATATTATAAACACCACTTGGTCTGACCCCAATATATTATTCAACAGGATTATTAAAATTTACAAAGATGTCTTGAACAAAAATCACTTAAATATTGTTTTACTAGAAGTAGTTCTCCAGGGTTCAAGTCAGTTGTATAAATTAATTAAAGATAGAAATTAAAATTATGAAGACAGTTTCTTAATAATGAATTAGTCCAAACTAAATTGACCTATTATTCTATGATTTGTAGTGGCACACTACCATTTACCCAAGCAATACACTAAAGTATATTCATTTAGCAAATTCCCATCTGTAAACATGAGCATGTGTTGATATTCACCCTCTCATTCATCAAGAGGCTATTAAATATAATTTATTGCCTTAAGCCAGACGAATTCTAAAAGCTCTAAAAGGCTGAATCTTTGGTAAGGTAGTTAAAAGATAAAGGGCATTGAATACAAAGACAATGAAGGCAATAAAGAGACATAAGTGAAAATAAGAGAAATAATGAACACTTTACAAACAAAAATTAACCCAGGAATAGATATCTATCCTTTGTAAAAAATTTGGACTTTTTAATACCCTCCGTACTTCATGTAAAGCGTGGTTTATAGTCAATGCCCCCTCTCATGTTGAAGTTGTAATTGAAACTCATGACCACGATCATGTTTTCAGTGATTAAAAAAAAACTCAATGTTATTTCTGGATTTTTTTAAATTAACTACAAAACTTTATTTAAGAATAATAATTAAGATTAATAATCCATTTAAAAATAATTTAATATGCAATAATTTACTTCCATTTAAAATAAAAAAGTTGCTGTTAACTTCCGGTATAACTGGAAGTGGCATGTCTCTAAAAATAATTTCTTTAAGTTCGTCATAACTTGTAATTTCCATAAAACAATTGTCATAAATATTGTGTGTAAGTATTTTTCGATATACAGTGTAGGTAAAAGTTTATGGTCGGGATGGTAAAATTTAACAGGATATCTAACACAGATATAAAATCATATTTTCAGAGAATAGACAAAGATAACAATCTTATTGCCCCTCCATATTTCAGATTGACGCCCATTGCCCATTAGTGAGACTATTAGTTCCGATCAGAGATATTTTACATATCTCTTGTTCTGATCCTAAGAAACTAGAGGTGGGTCGTTAACATTTTTATCGGAACTGTTTTTCGTAAACTGTAACTAGTTGATTGTTTACCGGTAGTTTCAAATAAGCGAGTACACAAACAAACATATTGGCTATTATATTGAAAGAAACTAACGAAGGATATATTTATTATGACTTGAAAAATAAATTAAACAATACAAATAGTACTTACATTTACATTACACATTATTAAATCACGAATCGTCTAAATTGACATTTTAAAACATAAGTTTTTCCACTCTTCTTGTTAACCGTGTTCTTCTTTTATTTAAAATTAAACCAGATTTTGAACATGTGTCCACAAGAAACAGATTTCGTTACAATACTACAATATTTTATGAATATAGTGGTTAAGTTAGGATATACATGGCGATGGTTTTTCCACCACTGTAATGGACAGTTCCAATCTCTGTTCGAAATTTTTTGTGGGTAATATATCATCAGACACATACATGTCAACTTCTTTTATATCTCTCGATACAGGTGTATGTTTAGATGAGTCATGTCCAATTAATTCATCAAAAATACACCATGGACTTAAGTCATTTTTATCAGTTTCTTTTTCTTGTACTGGTTGATTTTCACTAGTACAATCTTCTTTTTCTTTTTTTATAGAAGTAACCAGGTTCTTAACTCTTTCTTTTGTTTTTTATAACTAGGTATTCTGATTAATGAATGAGTTTCGATTTACGATTGATCTGCATTTTCGATTTCAAATCTTTATTGATAGTTCGTCAAAGGATTTATTTATTGTAAATATTCAATTAAGAATTATTTTTCTTAGTCAAAATTATTGACTTAGTATAAGAATAATAATTTTATTTTCAAAAAATGCATATTTGTAGAAGATGCAGCTTTTATGGTCCGCTTTCTGAATATTGCAATGATTGAAACTTCTCCTGACGCATTTCTGTCCGTTTCGACTACTTCTACTACAAGTACTGACATACTGCCACCGCCACCCAAGCGTCAAAAGGTGATGGATAGGTACTTCCATTAATAAAAATATTAGTTTAGAACAAAAGAAACAAATAGATATGGATTTACTAAACCTATGCAAATACTCGTTTCATCCGTTTTCCATAGTTGAAGAACGAGCTTTTAAAAAGTTTGCAGGGTGGATTCCTGGATATAAACTGCCAACAAGAAAAACTTGTTCATTACGTCAGATTCATTACTTCAGGAATGTTATATCAAAACTGAGCAAATTATTAGATCACAAGTTGTTAAAGAAGTAGAAAATATCTGTATTACTACTGACCTCTGGACATATGGACTAACTGAGAGTTACATCGCATTAACAGGACAATATTTAACCGAAAATTTAGAATTTAAAACGGTTTTATTAGGCTGCTGCCATTTTTCTGTTTTGCTCATACGTTAAATTTATTGGTGGAGGACACACTTAAATGCTGTCGTGTAGAAATAGATAAAATAAAAAGTCTTTTTTTCAACAATTTTCAATCGGCAAAAAACACATTTCAAAAAAAGTACCTTATCTTCAGAAAGGCTTTTAAAGTATCACTTACAACATAACAAAGTTCCCAAACAGCCAATCCAAGATGTGGAAACTAGGTAGAACTTCACCTATTACATGTTAAAAAGAATGACCGAGTTAGAAGAGGCAATCCGTTCCACATTGGTATTAGTTAATACAGACTTAGACTTAGACCACATCTAAATAATGAAGACTGTATTATTTGTTCTCAACTTTCCCAAATTTTACGGCCTTTTAAAGAAATATCAAGTACAATGAGTGGCCAAAAATACTTAAAGGGTAGTTCAGTGATTGTTATGGTACGCCGCCTGCAAGAATCTTGCAAGAAAATTTTAGCAAATGGTAACCTTACATCCATAGTATCTGACGTAGTACAATTACTAATATCGGGTTGTATTGTTTAGTATATTTTTAAAGTTATAATAAATATATCCTTCATTAGTTTCTTTCACTTCAATAAATATTGTGTATAAACGATAATAGCCATTATGTTTGTTTATGTAGGTACTCTTTTACTTGAAACTACTGTTAAACAATCATAGTAACTTGTTTACGAAAATCGGTTTACGATAAAAACTTTAAAGACCCACCTCTACTCGTTACCTCTGTCCTTACTTTGATTCGGTGCTTTGACGAATCGAGAGATCGGGAAACGAGACGTTGCCAAATAATTTTGTATGAAGAATATTTTATTGTGGCATCATATGCAGTTTATTTTTAATGTGAATAAGGCACAATGTGACTTTAAAATACGCTTATTTTGATGTTTAGATTTTTAATTCGGAAATCGTACTTAAAATACGAAACATTAATAAATTTTATTTATATAAAACGATTTCCGAAGTGGAAATCAAAATGTTATATTACACTTATTGTAAAGTAAAATTGTGGCATACTCCCAATAAAAAACAGTAAGCTGCCATTTAAGTCCATTTAGCCCAAATTTGATTATCTTAGAACATTGGTCAAACAACTCATTCATTTTCGGCGATATAAAGGGCTGACCTAATATACCTCTCTCTTTTTAAACAGGTGTTTCTCACTCCATCTCACGTAAGGTCCATACCGACCATAAACTTTTACCTATACTGTATAGATAGTGTAAGGTCGTCATTGCACACCCTGTATATTTACTAGATAGACAGGTTCAGATAGAACTTTAAATCAACAATGACAACACTTTCTTAAGTTTTGACAATATGAACTAAAATCAACTGAAAATGATCTTCATTGATATAAGGAATCTTGTAATATTTTTACAAAATTGTTTTTCTTATCATTATAGCAATAAAAGAGTATATGTTATATATTTCACATAATTAGTTTATAGTATTCTACCACAAGTAACTTCATTTGAAACTCCTTAATACAAATACTGTGATGTTAAGTGCAAATAATTAACTATTAACAAACAAAATACATTTGTAAAAAATACAACCAAGTCATAATTTATCAGTAGAGCACTTTTTAAGTAATAATATTATCTATAATTGATATTGTTATTGTTTTGAAAATTTGCTTAAAACTGAGATTTATGTTTTACATATGTTTGTGTCCAACTTTTATCTATGGTCATGGTTTGTAAAGGGAAATCACTTTTGTTAAGTGTACAGTGTTGCTAGTAGAAATTGAAACAATAAAATTGATATGGTTTTTACCAGGAATATATTTTTTTAAATATTTAAGTGTAATATAAAATATAGATGGTTTTACAGTTATTCAGTGTTTATTACAATAAAAATGGTACTTGTATACAGGGTGCAGCAGATAAACAGTCAATTAAGAATACCTTGAGAACTAAAGGTAACTGAATCGTGAAAATTGAAGAGTTTTGAAGACTGAACTGCTTAATTAAAATATTTTCGTATATTTGCTACTTTCGGTTACACCATACTACTATACAAGTTGCCTATAACTTCTTTTTTTAATGGAACACCCTGTATATTGTTTAATTTTAGAAATATTCACGTTATTCTGAACATTTTTTGTTAATACTTCCCTATACCTATTTTGAACCGTTTTGATTTTTAATGGTTTTTTATGAAAATTACATTTTTTCCATGTATATAAAGTTAATTATCCTCTAATGTAATGTAAATAAATGTTTAAATTCCTTACTAACTTATTAACCACATACAGCTTTATCGTTTACAGTGTAAAGTTGTAAATGGTATATCTGTTAATAAATAAATAAAAGTTGCCCTAATCATACAGGGTGCTGTCAAAATTGGTACAAAACCGGCATACTAGATTGTGTGCCCAATTCCTTTTTTTTAATAGGACACCCTGTATGTAATTAACTATGTTAGAAAAATACGTTTCTCGCTATTGATCCGTATTAGTATTTCTTATACCTATCTCTTGCAGTTTTCAAATAAATTAACTTTATACATTTTTGTCACAAAAAATTTATTTATCAAGTAGCCTATGGAATATACTGAGACGCCTCGACCAAATCATAAAACTGTAAAACGTGTGTTGAACAACTGTTCCCAGTTTGGTCAGTTTATAAGTAAAAGGAACATGCCCAAGAACTAAGTTAATAATGAAGACCTACAAATAGATATCCTGGGACATTTTGCAGCTAATCCAAATTTATCCTTACAGGAATGTGAACAATTGTTACAGGTATAGACTAGAACAATTCACAGAATTAAAAAAAACATCATTGCACCCCTTCTTGGTATACACTAGCTCAACATTTACACCCTGGAGATTATGTAAGATGAGTAGAATTTTGTGAATGGGTTTAATGAAATAACAAGATCAAGATTAAAAAAAAAATTATTTGGTGTGATGAACAGAAGTTTACAAAAAATGGTATGTTTAACCGCCATAACAGTCATTTTTGGAGTGGCGAAATTTCTCAGCTCACGTGGGGTAGTAAATTTCAAGCGTCCTTTTCATTTAATGTTTTTTGTGATGTGAAAAATAATAAGATATTCGCTCTCATGATTTATGACAAAAATTTAAACAGAGAGTGTTACTGTAATATTTTACGGCAAGTAAATGTACCAGCACTGCACGTTTTACATAATAATGAGGCTAACGAGCCTTAGTTTCAACAAGATCAAGCACCGGCTCACAATATTCAAGGAGTCGGCACATTGGTTTGATGAAATATTTAGCGATAGATGGATAGTTAATAAAGGGTGTTTCTCTGGTCAACAAGATCCCTACAATTGTCACTGTCAGATTACTATATTTGGGGATATGTTAAAAATAAGGTGTTCTCTGAACCTGTCACTACCAAGGAAGATATGATAAATAAAGTCCTTCAAGTTTTTAATGAAAAAGATGGAGAATCAATATCAAGAGCTACTAATGAATATTTGATTAAATGTTTAATATTTACACAGCAGTCTATAAAAAAATATTTTTTTGTGGCAAAATGTATAAAGTTAATTTTTTTGAAAATTGCAAGAGATAGGTATATATAGAATACTAATACAAATCGATAGTGAGAAACCTATTCTTCTAAAATAATAAATCACATACAGGTTGTCTCATTTGAAAAAAATGAATTAAGCAAAAATTTAGGATGCCTGTATTATGCCAGATTTGACTGCCCCTTGTATAATGAAAAAGGTAACTTTACACTGTAAACAATAAAGCTGTATGTAGTTAAAGTTTCTAAGGAATTTAAACTTTTATTCAAATTATATTAGAGGATATTGAACTTTATATACATGGTAGAAAAGTGTAATTTTCATATAAAAACCATTATGAACTGAAAAACGGTTCACAATAGGTATAGGGAAGTATTAACAAAAAATGTTCAGAATAACGTAAATATTTCTAAAATAAAAAAATATACATGGTGTCCCACTAACAAAAAACGAAGTATAAGTAACTTCTGGTATAGATAAGTCGCAAATAGATAAAAATATTTTCAGTAAACAGTTCACTCTTCAAAACCCCTTCATTCCAATTTTTATGATTCAGTTACCTTTAGTTCTCGAGATATTTCTAATTGGCCGTTTATCTGCAGCATCCTGTATATGTTTGATAAACTCACAATAACCCATTATAAGATTTGATAATTATATCCGTTTTATCTACTCAGACTAGTCACCTTTAAACCACTTTTTAACTGGCTTATTAAGTCTTGATGATGATTTGATTCTAGATATAGTGTCTGTTTGTCTATATAGACATTTCCACATGATGACTTAAATATTTTTTGTGTTTATCTTACAACTTACCTCACAAACAGTACAGTCTGCCGAAGCAGGTTTGCCTATTCTATTTGTGAAGGTGCCAAAACTACCATGTCCGGTCAGAAACTGCGTCAGGAAGTAGTCTAGTTTCCCGAACTTACAGTGAGCAGTGTAGGTTACCATCGACTGGGAAACTCCATTTAACACCTTTCTTTTGGTGCTACCTGGTCCTCCAATGTTTGGCATCAGCTGTATCAACGCCTCCAGATTTCGGTTCGCCTTCTCTACCGTCTTTTGAATGTCTACTCCGAACCTTAATCCTTCTGACAACCAGACTCCCAGATACTAATCGATTTAACCGGTGCAACCTCCACACCTTCCACTATAAAGCGAAGAGAGGATTTTTCCCGGCTCCCTTTGAGAACTAACACCTTAGTTTTCTGAGGCGCTAGCTGTAGATCGTTCTCTCTGATCCACCTACTAATGCGACGCAGGGCTGTGTTAGCCGCATTAGCCATGTCCGTTTTCTGACTCGCATTCGCAACCAGTGCGAGATCAGCGGCATAAGCTACAAGAGTGCATCCCCTTGGCACCTATAGCCTCAACACCCTGTCGTACATGACATTCCACAGGATGGGACCTAGTACTGAACCCTGCGAAACACCCTGTGACAAACTGATGCTGGTATCTTTTTCTCTTATGGACCTGTCAGTAAAGACGTTACTTCCATGACCGCATCTATGGTAGACCTTTTGGCCCTAAAACCATATTGGAGTCGCTCAGCGCATGCTTTTCTTCTAGCTTTCGCTCAAGGCGGCCTTTTACAAGCTGTTCATACAATGTAGCTATCAAACTAAGAAGGCAAATTGTCCGAAATTGTACCTCTTCCTGTTCACCCCTACCTTTCGGGATAAGGACAACCTTAGCTTCTTTCAACATTGTTGGAAACTGCTGTTGTTCAAGCAGTTTGTTTAGCAATCTCAGGAAAACCTGCGGTTATCTTAGTGCAGCGAGTCTTACTGTATCCGGCATGACTCCATCTATGCCAGGTGCCTTTCGGATCTTCATCCGTCCAACAGCCTCGCCGAGTTCCAACTCCGTAAATTGTAAATTGTGTTGTTTATCTTACATCTATATTTTAGTCCACAAAATCTACACTTCTATCCTATTATCATTATATTATATCTTAATCAAAATTATTGTAGGCCAAAACTTCTGGAAAATCAATTCATTAGAACAAGATCAAGTTAAACCAAAGGAAGATAAAATAGTTTGGTGTACAATAACTCCAGAAGAATTACAAAAATGTAGAAATTTTTCCCTAGCCAATGAAAGAGATCAAATTTTGGTTGGTTACAAAACAATTAAAATTGAGTGTGTTCAAGCTGCTAATAAAAAAGAATGTATGGAATGGCTAGATGAAGAGAAAGCAACAATGACCACTTTGGATGCAGGAGCTGTGTTTGCAGGAGGAAGGTTTGTACTGATTTCTAGCTATATATATATATATATATATATATATATATATATATATATATATATATATATACATATACATGTATATTTACTGTGGTAGGGCATGGTTTTTAATATTATGGTTTCAATTTTTAAATGACAACTATTATTTAATAATCACTTTTGTTATTCAGATGATCTCTCAATAAAAATTCATTACATTAGATTCTGTGTATGCTCTTGGTGAAAAGAATTAGGAACAACCATATAGGTCTAAAAATCGTATAGGTTTAGTTTTCAAAATTAAATTTAGACTTTTGTAGTGCTTAATTCTGATTACATATTACCTTTATGCCACAATTCTCATAATAATAATGATCGTTTGTTTATACTTTCAGATAGATTTTAAAAGTATAAATTTTTCTATTATACGAGTATATTTTTTTTGTACAACATATGTTATTCATATGGTGTTCTCTTGATGCATATCTTTTATTTTGTTTTCTTGTTTTATTATTTTATTAATATACCGCTTTTCATATTTTTTTGGTAAAGCATATTTGGATTTATAACATATTTTCTTTGTTTTGTAGATATCACAGTTTGGTACCTATAGCTCAGGAAGTCTTAGACGGTGGTTTCAACCACTACTATGCTGTAGCTGTTGTCAAAACTGGAACTCTAAGCTATGTAAATTCCATTCGGCAATTACGAGGTGTTAAAGCATGTTTTGCTGGAGTTGAAACCTTTGCAGGATGGATTTTACCAATCAATACAGTAAGAAAGTTTACCATTAATTTCGTTTTAAACCTACTTAGTCCAGTCGTCAGAGATTTGAACCAAAAAAGATCCAAAAAAGTTTACTACTTAAATCCCGGGCGTCCCCCGATTCATAACGTAAAACGTAAAATCCGTTTAGTAGAGGGGTAAACACGCAAAAAAATCGATTTACCAAGAATCTGTACGCCGTAGAAAAAAATGTTTTAAATAAAAAATGTAGCTGAGATCATTTTCAACCAAAATATTTAGTAGCGCTTTTTTGTAGAATGAACCATTCTCGCAGAAAACGCTTGAAGAGACCGACGATTTTGAGCGTCAGTTTCGCGCGCAAATCAATGTTAAATAAAATTTGTATCAACGCAACGGTAAACACTCGATATCTTTTGATCAGAGTGTCTTCTCGACAAAAATCAAAATGCGTTTTAAAGGTGAAGAGCACAGCTTTCGTATGTAATTATTGTATTTTGTCGCAAATTAAGTCATTAATTTCGTCTCTGACGACTGGAGTAACAAGACATATGTAACTGTGTTCCAAATTAATCTTTCTTAATATATCAACCTGCGGTTTTCAACTAACATGCATAGCAGTCATTGTATTAGATTTCTTTCCAATTAATTTATTTAGATTGAATCGCCGCTGTGTAATCATAAAGATTATGTCTTGGCTTTAAATAAATAAACGGGATATTTCTTGAGTTGTTCTAATTCTTTATTGGGAATTTACCACAATTTTAGTTTAAAATATGTTTCTTTTGACGTTTTGATTTCCACTTTGGAAATTGTTCTGAAAATACAAACCAAATCTATTATGTATTAAAATAAATCTATTAAAATTAAAATGCCACAAGAAAATAGCTTCAGAACAATATGAATATTTGTTTTTATTGTTTGTAATAAAGTATACGTAAACTGGGATGGACTGCTTTTGAAAATTAGTCTTTTACAAATACAAACAAGAGATCATATCAGCGATCTCTGATTTTTAATGAATTCATCCTCCCAATAGCCGGGTGGAAGAATTGACAAGTGGTAGGGCAACCCCTTGTCCCAGAGGCGAGAAATTACCTCTAAAGGCGGAGGAATCAAGATTGATCAACGGCATGGAAATGCGGAAAGCAACGGGAAACTACCGCATTAAAGATCTATAAGATATCCCTAGTATAGTTAACATGACAAGCGACAAAGTAGAAATGGCCCTAAGTCCCCGGCAGCCCTTAGATGGGCATAGGGTGCGAAGAATCCCAGGGAGGATAAAGATTGCTACATGGAATGTGCGAACCATGTATGAAAGCGGCAGAGCGCACAATATCGTCAAAGAGATGGAAAGACTAGAAATTAATATACTAGGAGTCAGTGAAACTCGGTGGCCTAACTCTGGGCAATGTACAATTCGAAACCACACAATCTACTACTCCGGAAATCTCACTAAGACACACAGAAATGGAGTAGGCGTAATCGTGTCCCCATCTATAAAAAGTGCAGTAAAAGCATACACTCCCTTCTCAGACAGAATGTCACTCCTTCAGCTGAAAGCATATCCACTCGATCTAAATATCATACAAGTATACGCGCCAACAGCAGACAAAGATGACGAGATTGTGGAAGAATTTTACCAACAACTGGAGACCCTGATGAGAATGACCAAGAAAAGCGAAGTGACATTAATAATGGGCGACTTCAATGCAAAGGTCGGCAGAGGTAAGGTGTCAAACGTTGTGGGCGGTCACGGATTAGGAACTAGAAACGAGAGAGGGGAACGTCTCATACGCTTCTGTCAGGAACAAAAACTATTGATAACTAATACTTTTTTTAAACTGCCCCCTCGCAGACTTTACACCAGGAAGTCGCCAGCAGACTCGAAAGAATCAAATGTAAGAAACCAGATCGACTTCATTGCCATACCAGAAAGATTCAGAAACTCAATCACATCAGTGAAAACCTTTCCCGGGGCTGACGCTCAATCGGATCACAACCCAGTGGTGGGTAAACTGGGAATCAAACTAAAACGTATAGAAGGGAAGCCTAACAAAACCAAGATAAACATTAGGAAATTAAAGGATCCCAACATTAAACAACAAGTACAGGAATCCTTAAGAAGAAACATTGGAAACTTGAGTGAACTCGCACAAGACGCAGTTGCTAAATGGGAAGAAATAAAAAGAGCTGTTGAAATGACAAACAAGACACTTCTGTTACAGGAGCGCGTAAAGAAGAAAGAATGGATGACGGATGAAATCCTTGATATGATGGAAGAAAGAAGACAACACAAATGCAAAAATCAAGTGAAGTATCAAGAAACAAGTCACAATATAAAAACAAAGATAAAGGAAGCGAAGGAACGCTGGCTGAAGGAGAAATGCGATGAAATCGAAGAGTGCGACAGAAGATATGACTACCACAACATGTACAAAAAGATCAAAGAATTAACAACTAAAAAGAAAACCAATAATCCCCACCCGACACTAATAGACGCAGACGGTAACCTTATATCAGACGACTTGAAGCTCATTGACACATGGAAAGATTACGTAGAACGACTTTTTAACGATAAACGCAGAACGACAGTGGACCAAGATGACGACATGACTGGACCCGAAATACTAAGGTCTGAAGTGGAAAAAGCCATTTCATCGCTAAAAAACGACAAAACACCAGGTCCCGACAACATACAGAGCGAGATCATAAAACTCCTATGCGAAACGGATGACCACTTCCTCGATTTTCTGACAGGTCTTTTTAACACCTTTTACGACAAAGGGGAGATTCCGGAGGAATGGCTTCGATCGACCTTTGTAGCCATACCTAAAACACCAAGTGCAAAACACTGTGATCAACACCCCTTAATAAGCTTGATAAATCACATTACCAAAGTTTTCACCAAAATCATACACAATAGAATATATAACAAATGCGAAGCAAATATATCGGAGTCACAGTTCGGATTCCGAAGCGCATTGGGCACAAGAGAGGCGATCTTCAGTCTGCAAGTTTTAATTCAAAGATGCAGAGACATGCACAAGGACGTCCACTTGTGCTTCATCGACTTCTCCAAGGCGTTTGACAAAGCCAAACATGATAAACTCATGGAAATGCTCAGGAAGATGCATATTGATGGCAAGGATCTGCACATAATAACCAGTCTCTATTGGAATCAAAGTGCTGAGATAAAGATGGGCAACTTACACAGTGGGAAGATAGATATTAAAAAGGGTGTACGACAGGGATGCGTCCTCTCGCCGCTCCTGTTCAATATATACTCTGAACAAATCTTCAGAGAAGCACTGGGAGAAGTTTCGGAGGGTATCAAAGTAAACGGAGAGGTAATCAATAATATTAGATATGCTGACGACACAGTTATTATCGCAAATGACTGCAACGAGCTTCAAAGACTCATGCAAAGCATACACACAGCAAGTCAAGAATATGGTTTAGAACTCAATACAACCAAAACTAAATGCATGCTCATCAGCAGAACACAACAACCTCCGATGCAATTGACATTAAACAACCGAAAAATAGAACAAGTGGAGACATACACATACCTTGGAACCACAGTCAACACAAAATGGGACCAGTCAACAGAAATAAGATCACAAATTGAAAAAGCGCGAAACGCGTTCAACAATATGAAAAAGTGGTTCACAAGCAAAATCTCAATGGAACTAAAATTAAGACTGGTCAAGTGTTATGTCTTCCCGGTCTTGTTCTATGGAGCAGAGGCATGGACCACAACGGAAGCCACCCTGAAGAAACTAGAATCCTTTGAGCTGTGGATATATCGCCGTATTCTTCGGATATCCTGGACAGACCACATCACTAACGTGGAAGTAATGCAGAGAATAGGCAAAAGCAAAGAAATAATCTTCACCGTAAAGAAACGGAAGCTTGAGTACTTCGGACATGTCATGAGGCATACTAAGTACCGGCTGCTACAGTTAATAGTCCAAGGAAGAATCGGCAGTAGGAGGGGACCGGGAAGAAGACGACACTCATGGATGCATAACCTGCGACAATGGTTCGGACTAACATCGACCGAACTGTTTAGAGGTGCCGTAAATAAAGTCAAAATAGCCTTGTTAATAGCCAACGTCCGAAACGGATAGGGCAAAGGAAGAAGAATAGCCAGGTACAGAGCCTAAAACTTGGATATGAACGAAAGAAATATCAGAAATACTTTAAGTGACACAGAGAACAATGGGAAAGATGATGCTGAACATATTTTTATGAGACAAAAGAGGAAAGGAGTTAATAAGAAACAAAGAGTAAGAGATAACCAAAAGAGTCACAAAACCAAAGTGGGATTTGAGAGGTTATTGCAAGATGAGAGGATAGAAGATGGAGTACAAAACTTAAATAGTATCCATATCTGCGAAAAAGGTATCAAAGAAGCATTAAGGTAGATTCTAGGCTAGTATGGAAATGCCGAGAACTCGACAGACTAACGTTATACAACTAGTAGGGATTCCAGGTCACTGGGCCCATCTAAACATTTTATATTTATTTCGGATCTAGGACTTTTCCATTGGTCCTTTGCGGCATGCGGTCATGTTTCAACCAATAGGCGGCGAGGTGCTAAACACGTATATGGAATGTGACTTTGTTACAAAATTCATATGCACAATGTTAAATATTTGTAGACCAAAAAAGACGACTTTTTCTTAAAATCAGTTAAAAGGATTTTAAAATTTGTTTTTTTTTTTATTTAATTAATGGCTTTTGATAACTTGATCCATTCAGGCACGATAATGTATTTGACTACTTGAATTTGTTAATGATGTATTGACCTATTGCATTTGTTAACAAAATAGTACTTCGCCTAGAAATACATTAAAAATATATTGTAAACATTAGTATCACAAGAATCAGTAGATTGACAAGAACCATACTTTCATTCATTTAGAAACAACAAGGGATTACATGATATGGGGATACTTTTCACGCTAAGGTACCTTCCATAGCGACTTTATTACTACGCAAGACAGGCAATGGCTAGGAGGTAAATATATAACATAAGGATAGAACAGAGAGAACAAAGTTAGATTTATACATTCACATTACACATAAAATATTTGTGAATGTATTCTTAAAGAAAACTAAAAGAACGCAATAGGAAATAAAACAAAATATATTTAAATAACATTTGAAATGTTTAAAATGTAATATTTATGCGAAATTCAATGTCCTTCGCCATGTTTAGTTGCATTTTACCTTTTAGCTTTTTAACCTTGTTTTTAGAGAGTTCGTCTTTAACTGGTCATCCAACTGGTAATCTTTTCGACCCTCTAGTAACTCCCAACTTTCTTCGGCTGATTGAAGTTGGTTGCACTCTTATATTGGCCTTGTGTTCAAATCGCATTGCCGAGAAACTTCCTGCCGTGTTTAAAAAACTTTCCCAAGTCGTTTTGGTTTTAATATGGGATAATCTTTCGTGCAATAATTTTAACGTTGATGAATCAGTTCCAAATTAACATTTTTATTACGGATGGATTCTATCTTGCTGAAAAGATGGAACCACATATTTCGAATATCCATTTCGAGTAAAATATCGCTAAGCGTGTACAATTGCAGTGATAGAGTCGCACGGCGCGTAGAAATCTTTGTTTAAACTAAAAACTATGTATTACTATTTAAATGGGAATATGCCACAATTAAAGGTTAAAGTACGTTTATTGACGTTTCAATTTCCACTTCGGAAATCGTTCTCAAAATAAAACATTAGTAAATTGTATTTTGAGAACGATTTCCGAAGTGGCAATTGAAACGTCAATAAACGTACTTTAACTTTTAATTGTGGCTTATTCCCATTTAAATAGTAATTACTTTAAAATGCCACAAGAAAATAGCTTCAGAACAATAATTTGAATGTGATATTTTATTTTATTCATTTATATTTTTACAGCTTCTGAATGAAGGCGGTATGGATATTATAGATTGTAATAACCATGTAAAATCTGCCATCAACTATTTTGGTCCATCTTGTGCTGTCAACTGTCTCACAGATCAATACAACCCAATCGGAGATAATTCTGATAAGCTGTGCCAATTGTGTGTCGGTAAAATACCCGGAGGAAGATGTACCGATTCCGATCCATATGCAGGGTATGAAGGAGCTTTTAGGTGTCTGCTAGAAGCGGGAGAAGTTGCATTTATGAAACATAACACCATACCTGAGCTTTTGGATGGACTTGAATTTGGTAAATACTTTTTAAATTACTCACAATTCACAAAAAGTAAACGTAAAAGCTTCTTGCACTACAATAATATATAATAATATAACAAATATAATATTATAATAATACTACAAACAATTATGTTCTCCGCTTTATGAAATCCCTATCAGTGCGCTTATGAAACCGACTTACAGATAACAGAAAATAAAATAGCTACCCGAAACAATGGCGTTGTTGCCAGTTACATCGCCTTAATTTACGACTACAATGTTGAGATCTCAGACATTATCTACCGTTACACAAAGATATAAACTACAGCATTGCAGATAATAATATAACATATAATATTATAATACTACAAACAATTCTGTTCTCTGCTTTATGGAACCCCTGTCAGTGCACTTATGAAACCGACTTACAGATAACAGACAATAAAATACGTACCTGAACAATGGCGTTGTTGCTAGTTATATTGCCTTAATTTGCGACTACGTTGTTGAGATTTCAGACATTATCTACCATTAGAGAAAGATATAAACTACAACATTGCAGATAACTTCAAGTTAAATCATACACGCTGACAACGTTACATTTTCCGTAGAACCCAAATCTTTGCCAAAACATTTGAACAGTTTAAAAATAGACCAGTCAAATTATTGAAATGAATTTCATATAAAATGAGATCTCTTCTATCTGAACTTATATTCTATGAACAGTCAGAAGAAGTTTTTTTATCAATTTTTAAGAAGTTAAACAGATTCTGCAATAATCCACTAATTTGTTATATTAAATAATAATTAAATTTTCTCCTGTTTTCGGAACAAAAATATTTTTTTCTAAAAGGTAAACGTCCAATTTTACTGGCCTGTAAAAAAATCATTAAAACATGAGTCACTTGCTATAATTTTGGTACTTTACTGTAATTTCAGGTCCTTTATTCATTAAAAGCTGTAATCCTTCAGCAGTGTCGGCAAAAATAACGGTGTTATCGGTATATCTGAAATTTTGTACTCATTCGCTATTTACTAATATTCCCGCTTCCATGTTATACATCTTGGGAATAGCACGTGTATGTTGAATAGGGCATCCCGTGTTCCCAGACCTTTCTAAAACCAAATTGTGTTGGCGATACTTGTTCGTCGCAGGTTTTGCATTAACTTTGATGTATGATTTTTAGAAAGAGTTTCAACAAGTGACTCATGAGACTTATTGTTCTGTAATCACTGCACTTTTCCACGCCTTACTTTTTACTGTAAATTCTGATCTCAACCATTCTTTGGGTATTTTCCAGCGTTATATATCTCATTGAAAATGGTAGTTATAATTCTTTCCTGAAGTTCTCATCGAAAAATTTAATTATGTCTGACCAAATTTCATCTGGACCACAAGATTTTTCATGTTTAGAGGGTATCATTGCTACTTCCACTCCCTCTAAAAGGATGTCCGTACCTGTTATGGTTGAGTTATTTGTTGTTCTCCTCTTTGATCTAAGAACAATCCTTTTATGTAATTTTTCCATGTTAATTTGATTTGTTCGATATCTACAATTATTTCTCCTGTAACCACTGAACGACCCATCAGAAACGGTGGGTGCCAATGGGTAACAATATAACTACCTCCGAAAATTGGGAGCCAATGTGTAACCTTTAAGGTGTAGGTTGTCACAAACTTCAATAAAACCCACAACTTTCTTTGGGAGCCAATTGTTACGCCCCGTTTAGCTCAGTCTCTCAGGTGTTAAAACGTCTTATCTTAGAAATTAATATAAAAAATGAGTTTGACTAGGACAAATAAACCAAGATATTAACTAATCATATTTATTGTACATTAATAAATATAAAAATTGAAAATTTTAATATTAAAGACTAAAATAAAATAAAACAAATCTTGCCTATAAGCTTTACATAAAGATTTTTAAATGATACTTAAGGGGGTATGTTCACACCGCAGTTAAAATGAGTGGCATTCAAATAAACTAACGTTTAACAATTCTTAGTAGATGGCAGCACGTGCATCATATTCTAATATTTTGATTTTCCCGAAATTTAATTCTCTGAACAGCAACATTGTTGCCAACGAGGTCAAGTACTGAGACTTATAATATGATATACGATCGGCACAATCGGTACAGTTCGCTCTCAATCGGCAGTCTTCTTCAATGTAAGTTGAAATTAGCTATTATTTGAAGTTTCACCAATTCTGATTTTTGGATTGGATCATTCGATATATTTTTTTATTTTTATATCGTGTTGTGTTGTTGTTCATTTACCTTTGAAGTTAAGTTGCTGTTTTTATTTCGAGTGTTGTTTTTTTAGTTTTATAAACATTTTAAATAGTGCTTATCAAATACTACATACATGATACTACATTCCCAGGCGAAAAAGTCGTAAAATTCAATTGCCTCACACCAGCACTCAGCTGGATTAGGGCATTTTTTAAGTACCTAAACATATTAAGTAGTTACTTGACATTTATCCTACTATAACTATACACAAAACGTTCATTCAGTTGGAAATATTTTATTACTTATTTCAGGCGACAATTCTGAATTATTTACCTGACGAAGAATATTTATTCCAAACTGATAAAGAAATTTGGAGTTGTTTGAAAAACAGGTAAATAATGATCAAAAAAGGGATTATGCTAATTGGACTATTTATTTATAAGAACAGTATTTATAAGAAATCTAAAATTCGTTAGTCAGTTGAAAAACAGCGTCACTACAATAACATTTTTTTTTCATATCGAATATCAACAGGGGAAGTTTTTTCCTCAGTAAATTTCAGACTTTCATCTCATTTCTAATTATGACTCAAGTAAATTTCAATAATCTTCTTCACTTACGGAAATAATTAATCGACAAACTTTAATCGATCATTACATAATATTGTTTTGTCTATAAAAATTAAATTAGTTAAAAAGTGAATAAAACTGGAATTGTTTTTATGTTTATGTATTATGTAAAAACCAGTATAATCCCGCAGTAAACTTTACTGACCACAGTTTGACTTTCCACCACGATTATATAACGTCAGGGTGCCAAGTATAAAAATGGTATACTTGAATATTTAAGACATTGTGACGTTATACAATCATGATGAAACATTGAAAGTCAAACGAAGCCAAAATATTAACTGGGAGGGGTCGCATTGCTAAACAAAACCACGTGATTCCTCGTGATTACCATGGTTACTGCATAACCCATAGACAATTGGCATAACCACAAAACTAGTTTTCAATGTTTTGCAGATTTTTACAACATCAACAAAATCCCTAGTTTGCAGCTTTTAATCGTAATTTTATCTTTAGGTACAGTTAATTTAAAAATTACGGCAGTATGGATAACGAACATTTGCTTAAAATGGAGGTTTTTGGATAGTTAATCATTTAACGTAGTTATTTTGTACCTAAATTCAAAAATTATTACACAATACCAATTTTTAGGCACGTTCCCACGTAAGTTATGACATGGATTCATTTAAGTACAGTTATGACAAAATTACTGTTTTCTTTGGAAATTTTAACTAGATATCATTAAAATAGTAAGTTTACAGTTTACATTCATAATCATAAATTGAAGATTTGTTTTGAAATAGTGACGATAACTGTACCTAAAAAGTATATAAATTTTAACATTATGACATACCACCTTAAGTATGGCTTCAGATGTTGTCTTCAAGTACCTGGACAGGATTGCAGTAGAATGTAGTGATTAGTTGCTGATGTATACTTTCATGTTCTAGATATCTTCAGGTGGCCATTGGATTCTAAATATCACCTTCAGTTATTGCTGCATAGTATAACAAATGCTGCGGAATTCTTCACCCAAAAAGGTGGACAAAAATTAGGCCAAAAAAACTAGAAAAAGTAACCGTGTTGCACGTGTTTTAAAATATTTCCTTGTCATATGAAATTTTAAAATAATTACGATATTAATATATATATATATATATATATATATATATATATATATATATATATATATATATATATATATATATATATATATATATATATATATATTCAGGGATTCTACAGTATTCACTGCCTTCCCTCGCTCAACCGTTTCCATCTCTCTCTGTTGTCCCATTCTCCATCGTTTAGACCTCTCTTACACATGGCGTCGTCTACTTCGTTCCTCCAGGATTTTCGGGGTCGTCCTCTTTTCCTCCTTCCTATGGGGCTCCATTCGGTTATTCTCTTTATCCATCTGCTGTCACTAGTTGTTCTTACATGTCCATACCACTTTAGTCTTTTTTGTTCTATGTATGTTAGTATGTCTGTTTCTATTGACGTTCTTTGCTTTATTTCGTCATTACTTCTCCTATCCATTCTTGTTACTCTGCAGCATCTTCGCAGGCATTCCATCTCTGTTGCTACTATCTTACTGCTGTTTTTCTTGTTTATGATCCAATTTTCAGCCCCATATGTCATAATACTTCGCACTAATGTTTTATAAATCTGTGTTTTTGTCTTCATATTTAGGTGTCTATCCCAGCTCTGGGATGTTGGCACCTCATTGATCGAATTTCGTAAAAATAATTATACCGTCTGAATGGTCACGTTTTGGTCACAAATGGTCAGTTGGTTTCAGCTTTTGGTCAGTTCTGGTTAATTTTTTATTAAGGGTTGAAAATTTTCAAGGACAAAAAAAGATGTTGGCACCTCATTGAACGAAATCTATAAAACAAATTATTGTATTCGATAGAGATTAAAATGCTGACAAATGGTCAGATATATTGAGCGTTTGGTCAGTTTGCTTTTGGGGTGAAAATAATTAATAAAGTTGCAATAACCTTAGCACGCAAGCGCAGTCCATTAAAAATTTTAAAAATACCAGGATTGCAGTGCCTTGCCGCAATAAACATTTTAAAAATACTAGGAGAACAGTAGGTTCCCGGGTTTTCCTAAATCACTATGTTACAGCTAGTATTTCTGAAATATAATTATACCATTCGAAAGATCACAAATTAATCTCCAATGGTCAGATATTTCCAGAAATTGGTCAGTTCTAGGTAATTTTTTATTAATTATTGAAAATTTTTCAAGGACAGTCTGATATTGGCTTCTTGTTAAAATATTAAAATTTTTACAAGACACCAATTCGTACAGTGTTGCGCGATTTAGAATAAGAGATGAATTGTAAATTTTCACCCAGAAACATTCTTTAGATTCTAATCACAGGAAGCGGTTATAGTACAATTTGTTGATATCTAGACAGTGTAACAGTTGTAAGTGATAATACGAATTCTAATATATTTCTTTGTTTTGGATATTGGACCCAATTAATAGTAATATATTCCAACGGGATTAACTTGGCTGATAGGTTTGGCAAATACGCATCCTAAGACACATGTTCTCAAATATACACCGTTGTCACGTCTAAAAATTAGTTTTTCTCGTCTAATATCATTGTTATATTTTTGTAGAATATCCAATTTGTAATTTTTAAATCTGATCTGATTTTTATACCATCATTTTATTTATTCTTTTATTATAAAAATGTAAAAAAAATATAACTTAGACGCACAAATTGACAACAGTTGTAATTGAGAAAATTGGGAAGAGTTATTAAAGATCCTTGAAATCAAGTGTCCTGCGACATACTGTATTCTGATTCAAGTGTTCTGCTACTGTTTTCTACTTGGATTTTCAGTTAAAAATTCACATTAGCTAAGGTCTCCCTAGATTCTCTTACGTTAGGTTGCGCAGTTGTAATTATTTTTATCATAACAGGAGTGTCTTAAGCAGGAATCAGATAGCTCGTGGAATGATACTCTTCGCTTCTGCAAAGAGAAACGATATTAAAACGAGAAACGATATCGATATTAGCGATCCGAAAAGAGACAACAGTTGGCACCCCACGTTATTGTGAAATTAGTAAATATTTGCTTTTTGGTAAATCCATTCGACCCATCCCAAAATGTAGTCGGACCATTCCAATGGTCAGTATCTAGGGTTAAGTCTGTTGTACGCCATCCATCAGTATTGGTGGTAAAAATTTAATTAAGTTGGGTAATTTATACAATAATAAAAATTCCAACACAAGTTTGTTGTTATAATTGGATATGCAGTGCCTTAGCTTCTGATTTTTTTGAACTGGATCGATTTGCCGACAAACAACAGAATAGCACCCGCCAGCTATAAATAGACAGTTTTGTCCTATCACAGGAATCGTAAACCACAAATGTTGAGAAGAAATACGGTATTCCACGTTGTGTTTGTTCTCGTCTTTATATTCTTTCTTTTTCTATTCCGTATTTTCTATTTCTCTTCGCCGATGAAGAACGCCACTTCACGTTCTGTGAGACCGCTCCTTTACAGGAGTATGCTTGTAACTTTTAAATTTGTAACACTTTAATAGAGACGGGAATACAAGTAATGTTGTTTTGTATATGTTGTTGTCAATAATGTAAAATTAAAGCTTTATTCTTCATTAACCGTATAAAGTTCTTGATACATAAGATTAGATTAAAGTTCAGTCATAGAGGGCTGTTTTGTATTTGTGAGACAGATTGCTCGCCCATAAACAGCATGATGAAGCAGTGCAATATAATTATAAAAAGTAGTAAAATAACATAAATATCTTCAACACCAACACCAAAGCCATTAAATCTAGCTATCTACCGGCTTCGACCTCTATATCATAGTGTGTATGTCTAGCATAGATACATGGAAGTCTTTATGTACTTGTATGTGTATATATTCACATATATGTGTGTACCTATATGTATTTATTTTTTTCTACATGTGTGTATCTGAAATTTCTACTTGTTTTTATTCTGTAAAATGTGTTTTTGTTGTAAAGTATAAATAAATAATTTACTATTTTTGTTGGTAATAAGCCACAATTTTACTTAAAAATAAGTTTGTTTTATGTTTTGATTTTCACTTCGTTCGAAAATTTCGAAAATCGTTCTCAAAATACGGTTTCCGAAGTGGAAATAAACTTATTTTAAAGTAAAATTATGGCTTATTCCCAACAAAAATAGTAAATTACATTAAGATGCCACAAGAAAATAGCTTCAGAACAATATTCTTATTCATATTTAATACTAGTATGTATACTAGATACATGAGATCAAGGTCACGTGTTTGATAGCATGTACGTAAATATATTTAACAAACATTAAAATCATTAATAAATGTTAAAGTTGTATGTACAATGAATAAAACAATAATGGAAGCCATCTAGCTATACTATTATATAATATTTACTTAAAAATTAAAGTTTAGTTTTAGTTTAGTCTTTAATCTTTAAGTTTAAAGAAATATTGAAAGACAACCAACACTGTACGCGTCAGCTGTTCTAATTTCATCATTCTCAATCTCATTGCGGAACACTGCCCTAATATCATCTGTGTAGTGTTCCGTAATGAAGATTGGTTCATTTTTACTTGTATAGAAGCATGCGCATACTCTTTGATACTAAAATAGGAACAGCTGATTTATACAGTGTTGTTAGTCTCTCAATATTTCTTTAAACCAATATAAAATTGCTTTACATAAATTACATTTTTAAGTACTTAAATATTTAAATATTATATAATAGCATATCTCGTGGCTTTGATTAATGTTTTATTCATTTTACATACAACTTCAACATTTATTAATGATTTTAATATTCGTTGGATATATTTGCGTAGATAAAAATAAAAATACAAAACGATCTAAGTAACCTTGATCTCAAAAAACTGGATCAAGACTTAAAAAAATACAACTAAAATGAGGAAAGATGAGCTGATCATGTAACTGTGTATCTACTAATATCCAGTTAATGCAATACATTATTTTTGTTGGGAATAATTTGACTTTTGAGAACAATTTTCGAAGTGGAAATCGAAACATAAAATAACTTATTTTAAAGTGAAATTGTGACTTATTCCCAACAAAAATAGTAAATTATTTATTTATGTTTTAGAACAAACATATTTTAGAGAATAAAAACAAGTAGGAATTATACATACACATAAAACAATATATATACAGACACACACACATACACGTAGGTACATAAAAACATCCATGTATCTATCCTAGACATACACACTATGATATAGAGGTCGAAGCAGGTAGAAAGCTAGATTTAACGGCTTTGGTGTTGGTGTTAAAGATATCTATGTTGCTATCTTTTAGAATTATATTTTATTACCTTATAATGCTGTTTATGGGCGAGCAATCCGTCTCACAAATGTGAATGGAAATTTTTAACTGAAAATTGAAGTAGAAAATTTTAAAACTTGTTAAAACGGTTGAGAAACCAGTTCAGTATAAAGTTAAGACTAAGTTTATTTTGTTCTAAAAGTGAATATAATTACAGTTTACATTGTACTAATCTCAAGTTCCTGTAAATGACAGATGGTGCTAATATTTAAATTTGTTTAGTTGATATCAATATTTTAACAACCCCACTTATGAATTAAACAAAATTTATAGGTTACCTATACCAAACAGTCTCAATAATATATGCAGCTTTTTAGCAACTAGACCTTTAACAGTCAACACATTAGCTGGAGTAACATCAGTAGGCATATATTTTACATTAATTATTGTGTCAGATATTAGGTCTTTCAAACAATGGCATCTTACATCAATACTCTTACTTCTTTTATTATACATTGGATTTGCTGATAGGTTTAATGCACTTTGATTATTATTAAATAAGGTAATACATTCAGTTTTTTCAATTAAATCACTTAGCAAACCCCTAAGAAAAACAGCCTCTGACAAGGCCGTATATTCTGCCTCGTAGCTAGATAAAGATAATGATTTTTAAAAAGAAAAAGACAGTTAAGATTTGATTTCACGTACAGGGCGCCTGTTCATCCGCTTTTACGTATTTCGGCCTAATAGGCCTCATCAGAACGGCTTTCGCAGTCGCTCTTTCGTTAGCGGATGCGCAGGCGCCCTGTACGTGAAATCAAATCTTAACTGTCTTTTTCTTTTTATTCCGATATACTCTGTACGAGTACCAGAAACCAATTCGCTAAGGATTTTGCTTAGTTAAGGAGATATGTTGTGGAATGCAATTTTTAGATTCCCCATGTCTCTAATAACATCTTTATCAACGTCTGTTTTGCCTTGCAATTCTTAGAAGGCACAGATTAAAGCAGAATTCTGAATTTGGTTTCGAAAATTAGTTTACAGATTCTAATGATTTTTGTTTTGCACTTTGCCAAGATATTGTAGAGCCACAAAGCTTAAATACATATCCAGTAAAGGATCTTACAATCTAATATATTGCTTGCCCAATGAGAGAATGTCAATCAAGGAATAATTAATAGTATCTTTTAAATACCTCAATACTCTTTTTGTACATTTTAAATAATACTCAGTATATACATTGTTAAATTGGCTCAAGAAACTGACTGTAAATGATATATCTGTTCTGGCCAAAACAGATAAATACATCAAACTACCAATTACCATCTGATAAGGAAACTTACTATCATCAATTGTTAAAGATAATTTTGTTAAAAATGCGAATTATCAAAAAGAAAGTAAAATAGAGTAAAGTCGCAATGGCACTGGTTTGACAAGTGATAATGTGTATATTATTTTATCTATCGATGCATGCTTTAAAATCTCACACAACTGACACTTTAAACTAGTAGCGTTGAGCGCTTGCTGTTTTTTATTTCATCTTTGATGCCACGTCTTTTTAACAACTGAAACCCTCATTTGTGAATTCAGTTTTTTTAAAGTATCCGTTGAGAACAGCGGCACTAAACGCATGTTTTTCGGATGTTTTAACCTTCCGACATTTATTTTCATAGTAACCGGTTTGTTTACAACAATAACATCTAATTTTCGACAGATCTCTGTCTCTCTTGTTATTCATCTGTCATCACTTCTGTGATTTTCAAACTGTCTATTGTGATTGGTTCTGTTACTAGTACCACTTGCAAACGCACTTACCAACATCACTTTCCATGTCCAATACTTTGTTTTGATTGAATCGGTAGAAATAACAATCCCAACAACATTTTTTAAAGCGTCCCAAATTTCTTTAGAGGTTTTTGCTTGTTTTATATGTATATATAACGATGGATCAAGCAAAAGAACTAACTTGGCTTTAGCTTTTTCTTGTTTGTCTACTTCGGTTTCAGTTCCGTCCAAACACGTGGACAAACCTTCTAGAACAAGATAATTTTGCACTGCGAAACCCAATCATTGTAATTTTCGCGGCCTAATAGCTTTGGCACCGTAGACATGTAATTCACTGCTATTGTGAACCTCAAAACTTCGTTGATCTTATTTACCGACGGAAAAAATGGTCTGAGTCACTATAACCTGTTAAAACTTATAAACGAAACGAACCAGTTGAGTATACGGTTAAGACTACTTTATTTTGTTCCAAAAGTGAATACAATTGACAGTTTATATTGTATCAATCTTAACTTCCTGTAAATGACATATGGCGCTAATATTTAAATTTTGTTTACTTCATATCAATATTTTAACAGTCGCAGAATACTTTAGTCAGAACACAGTATGTCTCAGAACACTTCGAAATTTTCAGATTCTTTAATGACTCTTAGCAATTTTCTTAATTTCAACTGCTATGACTTTGTGCGTCTAAGTAATAGTTTTTTACATTTATTCTAATAAAAGAATAAGTAAAATGACTGCATAAAAATCAGATCAGATTTAAGAATTATAAATTGGATATTCTACAAAAATATAGCAATGATAGACGAGAAAAACTAATTTTTAGACGCGACAACGGTGTATATTTGAGAGCATGTGTATTAAGATGCATATTTGCCAAACCTATCAACGAAGTTAATCCCGTTGGAATACATTTGTATTAATCGTGTCGCAATATCCAAAACAAAGAAATGTATTACAATTCGTATTATCATTAATAACTGTTACACTCTCTAGATATCAACAAGTTTTACTATAACCGCTTCCTATGATTAGAATCTAAACAATGTGTCTGGGTGAAAACTTACAATTCATCACATATTCAAAATCGCGCAACACTGTAAGACTTGGTGTCCTGTAAAAATGTTAAGATTAAGATGAGAAACTAACATCAATTGTCCTTGAAAAATTTTCAATAATTAATAAAAAATTACTTAGAACTGACCAATTTCTGGAAATATCTGACCATTGGAGATTAATTTGTGATCTTTCGAATGGTATAATTATATTTCAGAAATACTAGCTGTAACATAGTGATTTAGGAAAACCCGGGAACCTACTGTTCTCCTAGTATTTTTAAAATGTTTATTGCGGCAAGGCACTGCAATCCTGGTATTTTTAAAATTTTTAATGGACTGCGCTTGCGTGCTAAGGTTATTGCAACTCTATTAATTATTTTCACCCCAAAAGCAAACTGACCAAACGCTCAATATATCTGACCATTTGTCAGCATTTTAATCTCTATCGAATACAATCATTTGTTTTATAGATTTTGTTCAATGAGGTGCCAACATCTTTTTTTGTCCTTGAAAATTTTCAACCCTTAATAAAAAATTAACCAGACCTGACCAAAAGCTGAAACCAACTGACCATTTGTGACCAAAACGTGACCATTCAGACGGTATAATTATTTTTACGAAATTCGATCAATGAGGTGCCAACATCCCAGAGCTGTCTATCCCACCATACTAACCCCAAGTATTTGAATTTATCCTTTCCTTTGATTGTTACGTTGTCATCAATCTGTAGATCTTCTATGTCTTCTTCACTTGTAGATAGGTACTCTGTTTTCGCGAGGTTAATATCTAGGCCAGCCTTGGTATATTCTTCTTGTAGTTTCTTCATCATGTAGCTGAGGTCGTCTTGGTCTTGTGCAATCACTACTTGATCGTCTGCAAAGCTTAACGTATATAGGTATTCGTTCCGTACTGGTACTCCCATGCCTTCGCATTTTCTTTTCCATGTAGTCAAGGCTTTCTCTAAGTATATTTTGAATAGTGTTGGAGATTATATACAATATTAAATAACAAATAGCAAATTGGCAAGGATAAAATGAACATAATTATTATTAAACAAATTCTTCTTCTTCAGTCTGTATTCGTCCACTGCTGGACATAGGCCTCTTCCATTTGCTTCCATTGATTTGATTTCAATGGATGGAGTAAACAAATTAGTTAAATTATATTAAAGATACTAACTGCATATGGGAATAATACATTGAAAAATAAAACGTGGTATGTAGTTTTAGGTTAAGGCAAATACGAAATTATAAACAAAATTATCAACTAGAAATGTAAGTACTTACCTCAGGAAAAGATTTAATATGCAAATGAATTTATTAGCAGAAGCATCCAGCTTAAATAAGCAAAAGACACTATAAAAACCAATCTCCATTTCGTTAGAATTGGAGTGTGACATGACAGGGCAGAATTGTCAACTGACAAATAACGTTCGTCGACTATGTGAGGCATATAAATTTATACGTTCCATGTCTGCCACGTAGAACAGACTGGAGTCTAATACAGTAAATATAACTGAAATAAATGAAGGTTGAAAATGAAAAGTAAAGATTAAATAGGATGTTTAGTTGATTGAAGAATGGAGTGATGAATTGGAACTATTTTTAGAATAAAAATAGTAAAATAAAAGATAAAGTAAATAAATGAATACAATCAAAAGAAATTGAAATAAAATAATTATTAAAAGAAAAATAACAAACATGTGACGTTTATAACGTTACACTCCTTGATCATTTTTTATTTTTCTCTTATGTGTTTAGGTTAATATTGTCTTAATTGGCTTGTGTTCAAAAATCTTTGCAAGAAAAGTTTCAGTGTCTCTAAAGAGTGTTTGAGTAACCAAACAATTTCTAATGTTTTGTTTTTTTTTTGTTTTAGGTGGCCTTACTTTAAACAACTTTGAATTGTTATGTAAAGATGGAAGCAGACGCCCTATAGTAGAGCACCTGTCATGCAATTGGGGAAAAGTTCCATCCGACGCTGTAGTTGTTTCATCGGCTGTTTCTTTTGAGGAGAGGCTAAAACTACAACGATTTTTACAGAAATTTGCCGAACGTTATCCCAAAACTCACAGGAATACTACACAAAGTATTTTCGGAAATCCAAATGAACCAAATCGAAATGTAAATGATCAAAGTAACAATCCCTACGCAACTGATAACAATAATAATAATAATAATAATAGATTTAAAAGACAGGACTATGGAGAATACAATCCGTATACAAGAAATGATGATAACCGAAATCAAAATCCCAACGATGCTTACAACCCTTACACGAGGAACGACGGAGGTTCAAATGTAAACGATCCCTCAAATCCCTATACGAGAAACGATGATACAAATCCTTACACACGCAACCAAAATAATAACGATGCTTTCAATAGAGATCCTTATACAATAAACAGAGATCAGTTTGGAGTTAACATCGATCCTTATGGTAATAACGACAACAGAAATAATTATAATCCTTATTCTTCTGACACAGAATCACCTTATGGTCATTTGCCTAACAAAACTCATAATGTTACTTATTACGAAGTATTCGATTTGTTTGAGTCTAGTCCAAGGTATGGAATACATCTAAATTTAATGTTCCAGGTAAGTTTTATCTTTCATAAATCATATTTTTTACATAGATAAATAGTTTCTTCACGCTATCATACAAGTTATGTACATACACATGTCAAATATAATAGAAATAAATCATTTTACACTTCTTATGGTACCCTATTCAATTAAAGAATGTTGGCGACTATTTTGGAAAATTTTTCTCTATTCTCCGCTGTTCTTACCAGTTCTCCGAAATTTAAACCCGTTCAATCCCGTACATTTCGAATCCAATAGTTTTTTCGTCCCTATTCCGCGTTTTCCTTCAATTTTGTCTGTTATTACGAGTTTGGGGAGGAACTATTTCTGATTCCTTGTCGAAGACAATGTTTTGTTTTCATCATCTCTACTGTACACTGAATTTTTTCAGCAAAATTTATTTAACTTTATTGTAAACTGTAAAAATGGCAAATATTCGATTATCATTGGTGTCTTATTTTAGACAGCAATTCCCAAATTTTCAGGACCATTGCGGCATCTCTCTTCAAAGTGCTCTATCAATCGAGATGAGCTACTAAAATTGCAAACTTGTTCTCTTACTTCAGCTCTTCTTATCAGCTGTTCAAAATTTAGCTCTGTTCATTCTTGGATGTTTCTTAGCCACGATAGTCTTTTCCTTCCTAGGCCCTTCTTTCCCTCGATCTCCTTTCACTATTAGTTGAGCATATTGGTATTTCTCAGTATGTGGCGTAGGTATGATGTTTTTCTAACTTTCACTGTATTGAAAAGTTCTCGTTCCTTGCCTATCCTATGAAGCACTTTGAGGTATGCGATGTCAATGAAATGTTAAGGATTTTTCGGTAGATTCACATTTCAAAGGCCTCCAGTTTATTTAAGATTGATGCTATTAAGTGTCCTTGTTTCAGCTGCATAGAGGAGAGTCAACCAAACGTAGAATTTTGATAAATGCATTCGAGTTTCGAGTTTTATTCTAGAATCACAGGAGTCTTTTGATTTTTTTGAAAGATTTTCTGGCCTGTTCTATTTTCAATCTTATTTCTAGATCAGGATTTAGACTGCTATCGATCCAACATCCAGGTACTGGAACTTGTTGACCTGTTCTAAAATGTCCCCTTTTATTGTGCAGGGTTGAGATACATTTTGGTTTTTTCGGATTGACATCACTTTGGTTTTCATAATGTTTATTTTCATACCAAATTGCACACAGAACGCGTTGGTTCTGATGCTGTTGATATTAACGCCATTCACCTTGACTCCAGCGCCTTTGTAAATAGAAATTCGAAATAAAATTAAATAGCAGGGGTGAAAAAACACATCCCTGTTTGACTTCACTCCTAATTTCTACTGCGGGCGTGGAACTTTTGATCTGGGCTCCAATACAAGTTTTTTAGTAGTTTGATGTACTTCCCATCTAAACCGACTTCTTGTAAACATTCTGATAGTAGGTTGTCTTACTCTATCAAATGCTTTTTCAAGTCTAAGAAGCATACTAATATATCTTTCTGTTGGTCGTAGCATTTTTGAGCCAGTACTAATAAACTTAACAGGTCTTCTCTCGTTCCCATGCTGGCTCTTAATTCAAACTGATCGTCTCCGATGAATGTTTCGCACTTTTTATAGATTCGATTATGTTCGACTTTTACTATACTCGGGCCGCTGAAAAGATGGAATCCAAGGTCGCATGATCACTCAATGCAAGCATCGTCAGTCGGTCAAAACTAGACCTTCTGAGAAACTGTTTACACCGTCATTATTTGTGTTGACAACTTCCGCTGTCTGGAGAATTTTGTTGGCAGTGCTAAAAATTGTTTGTAGAGTTTACGCGTACGTATATTAATTTGTATTAATTTTATTGTGAGTTCGGTTTATTAACGATTTTATTAATTGTGTCTTACGTTTATTAAATATGGATGTAAACACTCTTTCACCTCCAAGAAAAAGATCAAAAAAAAGACATTTAACTATTGAGGAAAAAGGTGTAATAATGAATGACATAAAAAAGCATCCCAAGAATTAGCAGAACAGGGAAATATTGTAAAATTCACTGCTGAGGCTACAGGTAACTATTAGCATTATTATGTCAACAATATTGTTAATTATATTTTTAAATTTTAGGTGTCACCAAGTCATCAGTGTATAATGTTTTACAAGAACATCGTCAAAATAATGGTGAATTTAGACCACCAAAACCATATTCTAGAGGAAACAAAGTGCTCGATACAATTACAGATGAGCATAAGAACATGATTCGTCGGATAGTTCACAGTTTCTTCTTCGATAATGAGCTTCCAACAATCCAAAAGATTATGAAGAAAATTTCTGAAAATCCTCATGTCCCTGATCTAAAGAAGACTACTTTGGGAAAAGTATTGAAATCAATTAATTTTCGGTGAGAATGATTTTTAATGTTAGTAATAGTGATGTAACGAATATTCGTACTCGTATTGTATTTTCGCATTCGCACTCGAATTTGCGAAATTTAATGCGAATGTTTTACGAATATGAATACGCTGTTTATTGAAGTCGATTTGTTTTTACACGGTCTATTATAGTATAATTATTTTAAAACTATTTTATTTTGCAGCTTTAAGAAACGATGCCGCAATAGTGTCTTAAAGGAAAAAAATGAGATCATATCGTGGAGGCGTCGATACTTGCGATGTATAAAGCAGTATAAACAGGAAAATCGAAGTATCTTCTATCTAGATGAGACTTGGATCAACGCTGGCCATACTGTTGATAAAGTTTAGACTGATATGTCAATTACCAGTGCTCGACAAGCACATCTGGAAGGCTTATCTACAGGACTGAAACATCCTTCTGGAAAAGAAAAAAGACTTATTGTCTTACATATCGGCTCTAAAGACGGGTTTGTCGAAAATGGAGCCCGGACATAGTTTAATTCAAGAAATCGACTCTGTTCACAGTAAAATAGAAAAGTATTTAAAACATAGGACAATATACAGCCCTGTTTCACTCTTAAGACACCTCTACTACTAACTAAAAAAAGATTTTTTAAATTTTCAAACAGTAAGCCAAACTCTAAATTTTAAAGATCTGCATTTTACTAAAGTTAATCAAATTAACTATAAAAAAGATGACCCCTTGCATATTAGTTTTAAATGTGATTTTAATAAAAATGACAATGTTACTTTTATTAGAATTAATAAACATAAGACACGCGGCTCTGCTAAAAAACAGGACAAAAACGATCATAATATTATTATTAACTTTTCCATGGTAAAGGTTATTACCGAAAAACCTACAGTCGACGCTAAAAAAATAAAGCATATCGTGTCTATGTTTGCCTACATGCCTGAGTTTGACAAAATATTGTACAGAACAATATTTTCTTCACTAAATAAATGATTTTCTTTCTTCCAACTGCAATTATTTCTTTCAATTACGTTATGAGTAGGTACCTACGAAGAATATTTAACTTTTATTTACTGTTTGTTTCACATACACATGTTTTAATTATTAATAAATTTTAAAAGCAAAAAGGAGTTTTCTTTTTGATGTACCCTTGTATTTTTTTAAAGTTGCAGTAATATAAGATTAGAAATAATGTAATAAACTGTGATCTAATTGTAGAATGATACATATAAGATATATAGAAACACAAACTAAAATATTTTACTTAAAACGTTATAAAATAATTCAGTTTTGTACTTCATTGCATATGGAACAAATGTGCAAATTCCTGTACTAATTTTACTTTTTGTTCCATAAGCAAAGGTTTTTATTTTTTTTTCAAATTTAAAAAGAGTCAGTAAAAATTTGAAGGCATAATCCAACACACCATTTTAAATATTTTTTTCAGAATTAACATCATTTTCCTGAGTTTTAAAATAAACGAGTAAATATTACCAAAATATTTAAATGTAAATATCTCAAAATGAGAATTTGGCATATGGAACAAATAAGTACTAGCCCGACGATATATATATATATATATATATATATATATATATATATATATATATATATATATATATATATATATATATGTATATATATATATATATATATATATATATTATATGTATATATATGTATATATTATTATGTATTAATTATAATTATTGTGAAATTCTTGACATTTACTCTTACAATTATTAATTTCTTTACTAAATTTAAATTTTGCTATAATATTCATCGAAACAGAAACGTGTTTTTCAATCATTTAAATCATATATTTCTTTGTCAACCGATTCTTGCAAATAAAGATATTCTATTCTATTTAAACGAATCGCATTCCATCGAATTTATAAAGCGAATTTATCTCTTAATTTTATTTAAATTTAATTTTTGACATATTTATATAAACTTTTTTATTTGTCCACCCTATAAAAGTTGAAAAATGAATTTAAATCTATACACAAAAGCCAATAAAATGTTTAAATTTAATGCAAATCAATAACCTGTAAAAAACGGTATAAATATATTATAGCGAGTGTTAGTTCGTTTTTGTTGAGCGGTGTAAACGTGGGAAAAGTGATAACATAGGGAGAGGAATATTTAAGAGTGCGTGTCTTTCACGTGATCATTCCATCTTTTCAGCGGCCAAACTATAGAACTTTTACTGCACGACTCACAAGGCTTATCTGTCAGAACTCGACATTCCTCTAAGCGAATATAACGCAGAACTAATTTATTTTTTTCCACTACCAGCATTCACCCAATACATATCTTCATCTTGTTTTATATATATTAAGTACACGAGAATAAAACCGACTGGCATATATTTTAATTGCTTAAGGTGCATGGCCCCAAACTAACAAGCATAATCGATTAAAAGAGGGCACAATAAACTATTCTCGGTGTTCCTAAAGAGACATCTTAATAGATACACAATACAATTACAGTACTGGGTAGTTTCTTGGATATTGATTTACTCATTTACATGTTCAAGGGTCTTCATGGAAAGCCTTAAAGTTGTATTTTGATTTAGGTACAGTTTTTAGCGCTAAACCAAATCTCTACCTTGGGTAGTGCGGTACACAACCCGCCCAGAGGATTCTCAATTGTTTTTGAGTTCAAAGAAAAGCTTATGTCATCTGAAAAGGCGTATAGCTATAGGGTACTAAAGATACCTCTTGTTGTTCTATAGGTAAATCATTAATTTATAATAAAAATAACAGAGATCCTAGCACAGGCCTGTGACACACCCACTGTCATAACTGCTTCGGTCGACATAACTCAATCTATCATTACTTGTTTTCTTTTTATTAAATAAGATCTTAATAAATTGGTAGTAGATGGTGAAACAATATATCGTAGGAGTAAAGCTGTTACTTATAAGATTGATTGTGTTCCTCTTTCCTTCCTGTTAAAATTGTAACAGTTATATTAGTTGTATTTCTTCTGGCTCTATTCCTTTTAGAAATCTCTGATTTCAGGTTGGAAATATGCTCTTCTTAATGTGCACCTAAATATCGTACCATGAAAGTCCTTAAGATGTAGCTGGTTAAAAGTGTATAATGGTTTCCTTCCAGCCATAAAAAATGTGTCTCTTTTAACATGCTTTTGATAAATGATCTTTTTCTTTGTCATTGATCAGACGCTTGATGTTTCATTTTTCGGACCTTGCTTTCCTGCGACGTAGAACTATAGCTTGAACTTTTTGTAGTTTTTTTAATGATCGACATCAATTCAGTTCGATCTTTCCCATTTTCTTAGACTGTGGTATAATTGTTTGAAGCATAATTTCGCAAGTACTACTAATACCAAGATTAGTGCTATCCATTTTTTTAGGTTTCCACGAAATAGTATTACTTTTTGATTCGTGGAGCCCGAAACAATAGTCCGGTTACCCTTTTATACCTGAATTTTGTCATTAAGACTACTTCATTAAAGGTGTTTGGACATGTGATCATTATGTTCCGTATGTAGATTCAAACTGAATTCTTAAGAAACTTGACTTTGAATTACAGATATAGTCATTAATTTCAAGAGTATTGGAGTTAGATTTCTGATGTTTACTTCTCTTGTTAGTTGCTTTGTACTTCTTCTGTATATTTTATTTTTGGTACGAATTTTGACAGAAACATTTGCCTAGAATCAGAATTTTAGGGAATTCGCATGTGAAATCCTGTTGTAATTTCTCACGGAAAACTTATCACGGCCAAAAAGCTTCAACTAGACAGCATTACAATAGGCAGAAAAACTTAGCTGATGTATGGTTGTTAAAAAAAATTCTACATTTCCACATGAAAAGGTTCATAGAATTTAAAAAAAGCAAGTCTCTAAGTGTTTCAGCTCAGGGAAGTCCATAAAAAGTCTTGAATAGTTTATACATAAGCTACATCACAGCACAACAGCTTCCGGTTCCGATTTTCAGCTTCTTCTGCAGGTACCGTCTTCGGTCGATGCACCCTCGTCTTCGACGAATTCGTCCTTCTCTAGGCCAACAGGAACCCGTAGTCATTTGCCAGCCGGTTTTTTCTTAATAGGGGGTATGCATGCGCCAACGTGGCGTTCGTACCATGTGCAGCAGGGCAGGGTGTGACTCCGCGGCTACTCAGGGGGCCTCAGTAGCTTCTGCGACTGGTGGCTTCGGGGACTTCCCGTTCGCCAAAACATTCGGCATTGGACAATGTCAGGAACTGCAGGAGAGCTCAATGATAAAGCTAGTTGCTGGTGGGGAACTTGTAGGGTAGCTCGGTGGATTTGTATATCGGGCGCCATATCACCAAGAGGGAAGGAAGGGCCTGGAATACTACGATGCATCTTACCCAAATTAAAAGGAATCGATTACTCCTCATGTACTTGTAGAAAAAACGTGGTAGCCCAAAAATATAGTGAGTTGTCCAATAATCTCTAAGAGATTACATTTGATAGTTTCTTTGTGGAAAACCAGTTCTGCAAATGTTAATAAATCCTTTTTGTAATAAATTGCGTTAGGCTTTCACGGCCATCGTCTAACTTATTAACCTGTTTATTCGGGCTGTTGGGCCGTTGTCTTCTGTTGAGATTTGTTCTCGACGTTTCGCCAACACTAGGGGTTGGCATCTTCTGGAGATGTTGATGCTTCGCTTGTAAGCAGAAACTGACGACGCGTTGTACTACGGAGGCAATATTTATAATTCCCACTCGCCTCCCCTCCACTGGTTTCGGCTTGAGGGGGCGTGTCGTTGTTTATAGTAGCTTTTCTATCTCCGTGTTTGGCGGGAAGGGCGTTTGTGGATTTTAATACTGGTATCCATGTTTTGTTGATTTTTAGTCCTTCTTCTATCCTATTGAAATTGTTTGGGTGCTTGTATATTTCCACCGCTTCCCGATATAACCGTGGGTAGTACTGTGAAGTTTTGTCCAGCATCTGTGTTTCTTCAAATAGTATTCGATGTTCTCCGCTTCCCAAAGCGTGTTCGGCAACGGCAGATTTGTCGATATGTCCTAAACGACAATGGCTTTTATGTTCATTTATCCTGGTGTTGGTGTGTCTTTTTGTGGTTCCCACATATACCATTCCACATGTGCATGGTATTCGGTATACTCCGGCCGTTGCTAATGGGTCGCGTTTGTCTTTTACCGATCTTAAACAATCCTTGATCTTCTTTGTAGGTCTGAAGATGGTCTTTATGTTGGCTTTCTTGAGTATTCGCCCAATTCTGTCCGTTACCCCCGATATATAGGGCAAGAACGCTTTCCCTTTACATTCTGTTTCTTCGTCCCTTCTTCTAGATACGTTGTTCATCGCCTTGGGTATTTCTCTTCTGGTGTACCCATTAGAGGTGAGCGCTTTTTCAATATAAAGAAGTTCACTTTGGAGATGTTGTGGTTCACAAATTCTCTTCGCCCTCTCTGCCAAAGTTTTGATGATACCTTGTTTTTGGCTAGGATGATGATTTGAGTTCCTGTTTAGGTATCTGTCTGTGTGTGTAGGTTTTCGATACACTTTATGTCCTAAGTGACCTTCCTTTCGATTTACTAATACATCCAGGAACGCTAGTTGTTGAGCTTTTTCTGTTTCCATCGTAAATTGAATATTTGGATGTAGTGTATTTATATAAGCCAGGAAATCGTTTAGTTTTTCTGCTCCGTGACCCCAAATCACAAAGGTGTCATCAACGTATCTGAACCATACCCTAGGCTTGTATGCTGAGTCCATTATCTTCTTCTCTAAATGCTCCATGAAAAGGTTGGCTACGACCGGGCTTAGTGGGCTTCCCATTGCTACTCCATCCATCTGTTCATAAATTTGGTCTTCCCATGAAAAGTATGTGGTAGTTAGGCAAATACGGTATAATTCCACCATATCCTTGGAAACTAGTCCCTCAATTAAATTCAGAACGTCTTCTAGGGGGACTCTTGTAAATAGGGAAACCACATCAAAACTAACAAGAATGTCAGATTCCTGCAAAGTTATTCCTTTGATCTTCTCAATAAAATGGGCGGAGTCTTTTACAAAGGCATCGTTTTTTCCTATATGTGGTTGTAAAATATCGGCCAGATGTTTTGCAAGGCTGTAAGACGGAGATCCTATGGAGCTCACAATAGGGCGGAGAGGTACATCGTCTTTGTGTATTTTCGGCAAGCCATACAAGCGTGGTGGGACTGCTTCGCTGTTGCATATTCTTGGCTTTATCTCCTCTGGTATGGACGAAGATTTAATAAGTCTGTTGATTTTCCGTAGGGTGACTGCTGTGGGATCTTTTTTAAGTTTCTTATAAACCGCAGGATCTAGAAGATTTTGTATTTTCGTTTTGTAGTCGGCTGTCTTCATTACGATCGTGGCGTTTCCCTTGTCTGCTGGTAAAATTACAACATCTTTGTCTGCGTTTAACGATTTTATGGCACGTATTTCTTGGTGGCTCAAATTATTTTTCGGTGTCAGCTTTATGCAAAATTCTTGCTGATTCTGTCCTTATTTCTTCAGCTGCTTCGATTGGTAAGTTGCGGATCGCAGACTCTATATTGGCGATGATGTCTTCTTTGGGTATAACTTTAGGCACAATCGCAAAATTTCCCCCTTTGGCTAACAATGATGTTTCAGCTGAAGTTAAAACTTTATCTGAAAGATTGACCACTGTTCTTTCTGTGTTTTGTTTTGATTCTACCTCCTTATGTTTGGTTAAGCGTTCGTATTTGTTTTTCTGGCGTTCAGTGTTCCTTTCTAGTTCATTTTCCATTTTTCTGTAACAAATGGATTCAATTTTATTCCAATCTTCATATTTCAACCTGCTGCTCAAAACGTAAAACAAATCTAGAAGCTCCTTGTCAACCTTCGCCAAATTTCGTCTGGTGTCATGTATTCGTTCTCGTAATAGTCCTTTTTGTAAGTTCTCTACAATGTCTTCGTTCGTTAACATTCCTTAATTTTCCATTATTTATTTTATCTCCCTTATTGTGAAAAACCTCTTCGGCAAATTAGCTTGTTTCTGTTAAAATAAGTCACTAAGGAATTATAGACCAGTAATGGTATAAAATAATCGTGCTTTAATAATGCCTAGTGGACAGCAAATGTTTTAAGCAATTTGCTCTGGAATTTTTTATAACTCTTAGTAAGCAAAAACTAATAACACTTTTTATTATTTTAGGATTCAGCCAGAGCAATAATTCCCATAGCCGAGAATCAACAAACGTATACAAACTTTTTAGGAGAATCACTTGAAATTATTATGGGCATCAGGACATGTCCAGTGGGAAGAATGACACTATGCGTCACTTCCGAAGCCGAGAAAAATAAATGTGTCAAAATGAGGGTAAGCTATTTGTTTTTTGTTTAAATATTTTTAGGAAACATATGAAATGCAAGAACGCTAAGGAATAAAACAAATCAAAGCAGCAATGGTGTAGTGGTAGAAACTAAAGTATGGAAGAAACAAGTAAAAGAAAGATATGTGTTTACTTATCAAACAATATCGTAGGGAGAAAACGATTAGAAGCCATTATCGTACCAATATGTAAAAGAAAAATGGTAGTGATAATGAGATAGAGGAATTGCTTTGCTAAATATTGTATATAAAAAACACTCCTAGTAGAGGTCAACAACTAGACATTAACAAGGTGGTTTTATCATAATTTCCCGTTAAAAGAGGTTTTAAATGTGTGTTAAACCGAATCTCCTGGCATATTATTCATTGTTGGCAATAGAGCGAATTACGAGCTTCATATGGAGAAACTAGTTAACATTCTAAAATAAATACTTACAAAAATAATTAAAATAATGAAGATTAACATAAAAAATAAAGTTTATATTTTATTTGAAAATGTGGTGTTTCATGTGAGAGATTCATGAATTCAGAATGTTTAAGGGCTACATTACAGGTCGAATAGCATTTAAAAATTCTAGACAAAGTAAATTTAAAAGAAAAAGAAAATTTAAATTGTTTTAAAAGACAATCTGACCTTTCTTAGATTTATAACATTTTAAACTTTTTTGGCATAAAATCAATTTGTCTATTTTATGATAGAGATATGAAGTCTTTTATTTGTCTATTTGCTGACCTCAAAACCATAACTTGATTAAACTCAAATCAGTTTTATTTTTATTGTGCAACGTATTTTACGAAGTCTAGCTTTTAAATTACCGACAGATCTTCGATCGTATTAAAATCTGTCAGTAATTTGACTAAACGCCTGGAATTGTGAAGTTGATGGAGTGGGGAGGTATGTAAGAAATAAGATTAGTAAAAATGGGGCATCAAAATTACTGGATGGTAAAAAAAGGGAGTCAACCGTAGAAGTGAACTATGTGAATGAATGGTCATGTACTGTACTAATAGAAAATGTAATAAAAAGTGGAAAAAGAAAACAAAAAACTTACAGACTTAAAAAATTGTCAGAAAGCGTTTAGGTTAAGAAGCCTGTACGAGGATAGATTGATATTAAACTAGCCTTTGATAGATGGCGCTACTTGATACCGAATTGGTCTCGGTGTTGACATTTGCCATTCATGACATGACGTCTGTTAAAATTTTAAGTTTTAAAAACAATTAGTTTGGTTTTTACAGCCGTCAAAAGCAAGCAAACTTTGTGTTTTCGGAGAAATGGAAAAAGTCGAGTATCGTTCGGTGATTAAGTTCCTCCACAAAAAGGGTAAAACGAATGTTTTAAAGCTGAATTTGTTCGTGGTCGTACGAGTGTTTTTGATGATGAGCGTCCCGGGAGGCCAGATGAAGTCACCACGCCGGAAATAATCAACAAAGTCCATGACATGATTATGGCAGATCGTCGAATGCCTAAGCCTAAACATTTCCTACGAACGCGTACACAACATAATTCACCATCATTTGGACATGAAAAAGCTATCAGCGCGATGGGTGCCGCGTTTGCTGACCATCGATCAAATGCAAAAACGTGTGACCATTTCGGAGACGCTTTTGGCGATGATACGGCGCGATCCGTAAGATTTTTTTCGCCGATTTATCACCGTTGATGAAACCTGGGTGCATTATTACACACCGGAAACTAAAGAACAGTCGAAACAATGGCGCAAATGCGGAGAAGTGTCGCCGAAGAAGGCAAAGAGTGCACATTCGGCCGGCAAAGTGATGGCGACTGTTTTCTGGGATGCGAAGGGCATCATCCACATCGACTACTTGGAAAAAGGAAAAACAATCAATGGTGAGTACTACGCAGCATTATTGGATCGATTCGATGCCGAATTGCGTCGAAAACGCCCCGGTTTGGAACGCAAAAAGTGCTCTTTCACCAAGACAATGCACCGGCTCACCGATGGGCCGTCGCCATGGCAAAATTACAAGAATTGGGCTATGAATTGGTTGAACACCCACCGTATTCCCCAGATCTTACCGCCAGTGATTTTTTCCCGTTTCCAAACCTAAAAAAATGGCTCGGAGGACGCCGTTTCGCAACAAATGATGAAGTCGTCGCTGACACTTCGGCCTATTTTGAAGAGCTCGAGCAAAAGTACTATTCGGATGGGATAAAAAAATTGGAACATCGTCTTACTAAGTGTATCGAGCTAAAAGGGGACTATGTTTAGAAATAAATCGATTTAATTCCAAAAAACTTGTTTTTTCTATCAAAGGCTAGTTTTATATCAATCCACCCTCGTATAAGTTTTGTACAAACTTTTAAACGTGTTTACTCTACATTATCTTTCAGACTGCATTGAAAGCTCAGCTTATGAAACCTGAAATGGAGTGCTATAAAGGTCATTCCCAAATTCATTGTATGCAGGCAATTAGAGCTGGAACCGCTGATGTGACTGTGCTGGATGCTAGTGATGTATATACAGCTGGGTTAAACTACGATTTAGTGCCTTTTATTAGCGAAGTTTACAATTTGGAAGAGCCTGAGTATTATGTGGTTGCTGTTGGAAAAGAATCTGATCCAAGTACTGAATTGACGTATTTGAAAAGTAAGTAAAGTCTTTAAAACATTTTAATCAGCTTTTTTTGAGTTTTTGATTGATTTATCCATATTCAAACTTTTCTAACCCATATGTTAAATTTTTATTGATAGATAAGAATACTTGTCATGGAGGAATAAATACAGCAGCAGGATGGGTTTATCCGTTGGCTTTCATGATTAGTAATGGATGGATCAGACCATACGGCTGCAACAGTATTAGAGCAGCAGCTGAATATTTTTCAAAGAGTTGTGTTCCAGGAGCTATCAGTACTGAATACAATACAGGGGTGCCATACGATAATATGTGTGATTTATGTCATGGAGCGAGTTTCAGGTAAACGTTTTAATAATATATAAGTCTTAAATATCCCTCAATGCTTTCATCTATTTCTCCTATTGCTTCTCAGTTGATACGGATAGCACACTTTTATACTCATTTCATAATTATTTGGTGGCAGGCTGAAGGTAAATGTTCTATGTTATATGGTATTTAGTCTAGAAGTTTCGTATACTTTCGTATATATGGATAGAATATATATGGATTACATTGTCAAAGAAGTGAAAACCGCAGAAAGAGGTTATACAATGGGAAATACAGAATTTAAAATAATTTGCTATCCTCATGATACAGTGATATATTACGAAGATGAGAACAATCTATAGAGCCTACTCTATAGATTTGAAATAGTAGCAAAAGAAATAAATATGATTATCTCTCTCGAGAAACTGCAGCCTATGACAATATCAAGTTAACATAGAAGATGTAAGTTAGCAATTTATAATAAAAGTGTGGAGCAAGTCATGTCCTTCAAATATCTAGGTGCTGCTATTACAAGCAATAGAAACAAACAAAAAATACAAACATAAGCGATAACAGCGGTTAAGGTATCAGAATTTCTTCGGAATGTAATATGGAGAAACAAATGTATGAGCATTGAAATAAGAATTTGCAAAACCTGTTTAAGAATAATTATAAGAATTTTATAATTATTAGGAATACTCTACAGAAATACGGGCAAAAACAACTACTAAGAATGACAAAAATGAAGACTCTAAGATCAATTACTGGCAAAACACTTAGATATAGGTTGCAGAGCAACCATATTAGGACCCTGTGTAACATCAAGATATGTTAACATGGTCTAGAGTAAAAAAAAGAGCATGTAGAGACCACGTTGTTGATAGAATCGATGATAATAGACTTGCAAATATTGCAAAGGAAGAGAAACCAAACACCAGCAAACCACCTAGAAGATCTCTCAAATGCTGGTATGCAAGTTGGATATCAGAATCCCAAATTACGCTGCAACTTTGAAAAAACAAGACATTGTTTTAAAATAATAATATTTAGAACAAGAAGAATATATCCATTTGCATCTATTTTGTCTATGCGATCTCTTTTCCACGTGTATTTTTTTATGTATGAAACTGTTCTATATTAGATCTCACTGAGTCGCTTTTCGTTGTAATATTTCATTTTAGCTCTGGTATATGTAAGAATCGATCAGTTTTAGATAATGTCGATTGTATTATATTACTATTTTACTGGTCCTATTGTAACGATTTTACTATCTTTATTTACAATCTTTTAATCTATTATCAAATCTGAATACCGGTTCTTTTTCTCGATCTTTCGGCGACGCGGCGTCTGCGTCCGACAAGCGACAAGCAGGTTATAACTTTTTTGTTTACCTTTGGCCTGGAATATTTTCACAGTAGACTGCCAAAGTACCTATCCCATTTTCGTATCGGAACAATCTCGTTCCTAGTAATTCGTGTATGAGCTAACACCCATATAAACTTACTTTGTTGTGCTTCTTCAGTTGCTTAAGTGACTTTACAGTTCCAAACTGTTATGTACTCACAAGTTGTAGAATGTTTAGTTAAGCTTGGCTTTTAGAAGCAATATTTTAGCCGAATTGAGGCATTTCTTCAGGATTTGTAGCAATGTCTGTATCTTCATAGTTTGCATTGTAACCATTAAACTCTCCGGATGTCGCAGAGTTTTAGATACTAACCCAATTTCTAGAGCTTTACTCCTTATAGTACAAGTTCCCACTGCAAGATCACTACGTTCATAAGGTAGTCAATCAAACTCACATTTTTACATACATTTAAGAATAGAAAGAAAATTTCGTTTATTTATTTTTTAAATGACGTATATGCATGTTTATTGTATAAAATTAATTTTTTTTAATATGATATAAGGGTGCTTAAAAAAATGGTAGCAAATTAGGGTTGCCAGCTGAAACGCGAGGTATCAAAGATAAAGTAAAAGAGAACTAGCGCGCAACCCCACTGTTTTCAGACGTCGTTTGAAAATCGTTTGAATTTGATATAAAAACATGCATACGTCATGAGAAAATATGGAAATACGTGCTTGGCGGAGGAAGGCGATGGATAGGGACGACTGGAGAAAAATTCTTGGGGAGGCTAGGACCCACACAGGGTTGTAAAGCCAAAATGATGATGATACGTCATGAGCAGCGTATTTTATTTAAAAATAAATGAACGAAATAAAATTTTTGTTCAAAAATTAATTACCATTAATTAAACCAAAAATATTTGCGGCCGCTTTTTGACTGGCAACCTTTTTTCAATGTATTCTCCTATTCTTAAATACATGTAAACATGTGAGTTTGATTGACTACGTTATGAACGTAGTGATCTTGCAGTACGATTTTAGACTATTACTAACTAGCTTTTTCGGTAAAAGCTAAAACATAACAACAACCAAATTATTAGGAATGTTCCTAACTTTTTTTTAACTGTAGCAATTTAACATTGAACGTTTTCGCTCGCATCATTTTAAAACATTGTGACAAAATCGAAAAAAGGGTGGCACAAATTTCAAATGATGTACTACTTGCCATATGATCCCGTTTACAATTATTTTACAAAATGGCGCCCATCCGGCCTTTCTGTAATTGTGTGATGTTTTGTTTGTTTTTTATGTTAGTTTATGTGTTTCTTTGTGTGCTTGTTTGCGCGTTTGTTTGTGCATTGTTTTTGTGTTTTTTTGTTGTATTTTTGTGCTTGTATGTTTTTTACTAATTATTACATTACTCAAAAACCATAAAACTATGAACGTGTGGCATAGCTGTTGCTCAAAAATATATTACATAATTTTAGTTTTTGTGGCTAAAATAATAGTTGGGGAGGGAGACGCATTGACAATTATCATTTGAATGAGTATATAACGTGATTACGTCAAATTTACTATTAAGATTCGACTAACGAGTTTTCATGTTAATATTTATCCGTTCATTTGAATTTCACCATTTCAAACTTAAATCTATAAGGTTATGTTAATAATAATCTTTTGTCTTAATCTTCAATTTTTATTTCATTCTTTGTTGTGACTATAGAACCGTCTCATTGAATCGTCACAAAATAGTTTTATTTTTTAGATACAAGTTGACCAAACAGTTGTTTTTACGTATGTGTATTATATATTGTAGGTACTGTAGAAGAGATGCTTCGGAAGACTACTACGGCCACACGGGAGCTTTCAGATGTCTAGTAGAAGGTGGTGGACACGTTGCTTTCGTGAAACATACGACTGTAACCGAAAACACTGGTGGTAAGAAGAGGGAATGGTGGACTAGGGATAATCTTAACGACGATTATGAATTATTGTGTCCAGATGGTAGGATCTAAATTAAATGCATATCCCATGAAATTAATTGTTGTTTTGCTGTCGTAGGTACTAGGGCTGAGATTAATGAATATACTAAATGTAATCTTGGCAAAGTGAAAGCCAATGCCATCGTTACACGAGGAGGATATGGGTACAACGAAACCTATATTAATGCCTACATTAACCTGTTTTTGTATGCTCAAACCTTCTATGGTAGAAAATTTGCTGATGAATTTAGGTAAATATAATATTTTTATTTAATTTATTATTCATCCGGCGATAATATTGAAATAATTTAATTTTTATTAATTTTAACTTTTATGTGAAATAACTTCAGAAAAATAATATCTAAACCATTTTTAACTATTTCATTTTCCATTAAACAATGTAAATTTTTGCTGTAGTTAGCGAGCTCAATAAGACAATGTTTGATCAACTCTATTAATATGATTTTTGGTCCATTAACAGTCTTTTCGTCTGATATTACATACAAGGGGTAATAGATTAGTGCGAAAAAGTTCAGTATATCCTTTATAGTAAAAGATACCAAAAACTTGCCTACAAAGTAAAGTTTCACATTATAAAAGGAGTAACAATGTTACAGTTGATATACTAGGTCTCAGTGAGACATAGTGGAATGGAACGGGAGAACACGTCAACATGGAAGGCGACCTGCTGATATGCTCTGGTAAAACGGATGGAGGATGTCGTGAAAATGGAGTAGAAATCCTGTTTAGTAAAGCCACAAAACACTCTCTCATAGAATGGAAATCAGTTTCAGAGCGAATAATCATTGGATTAGGGCCAAGTGAAAAAAGGTAACACTGATTCAGTACTATACAGTAACTGAAGCCACATTAGAACAAATTAAAAGATGCGATATAAAAGTAGTGATGGGAGACTTCAATGCCAAGGTTAACATAAAAACCTAGGATACCGTACATGGAAAATCATGGCAGTGCACACTGGCCAGATAAATAACAATGGCGAGCGCTTCATTGCACTGTGTGGTAACCGTGACCTAATTATTGGAAGAACTTTGTTCCACTTAAACAATCTACAAAGTATCATGGAAATCGTCAGACAACCGCACTAACAATCAAATCGGCCACATCGCAATAAGTGAGCAACGGCGAACATCTCTCTTCCTAATCACTACCCGATGATGATGATGATGATGGAAAATTAGATTTAAGATAGATAGGAATCGGAAAGAACCGAACTAACTTATACGAAAGAAGTCCAACGTTGAGAAACTACAATACAACGAGACGAAAATAGAATTTGTACGAGAACTGCAAGCTAAAATAGACCAGAGCCAGGACAAAAATTGAGAAACGATTAGCAATGCTCTTGTGGAAACAAGTGAAAAATTTTGTGCTTTAAAGAAATACATAAAGAAATAGTGGATTACAAGAGAAACTTGGAACAAGATAGAACGCCGCAAACGCATTAACTAATTTAGAACGACTAATTCCAGAACAGAAACATAGAAGGAACGGCTTGTAAGAAAGTTGTAGGAAAGTGAATAAAATTGTCAACAAGGCAACAAAGAAAGACAAAAGCATGTGGATTTTCTTCACCAAGAAGAGAAGAATTCTCAGATCTTGCTGAAGAAGCGCGGGTCTCGATGAACATAAAAAAATGACACAATTATATAATTATAATATCACTAAACAACTAGCCAACAAAAGATATGCCACCCACCAACCTATTGCAAAAAGGAATTAGGTGAAGATATAACGTCACATGAACAAGTCAAAAGATTGCATGAATATTTCCGTGACACTATTCCACTAGTTGTTAAAAGCGTGCCCAAGCGCAACAACAGCTAATCAAATTACTCTTGCGGAGGGCCTGGAGAGGAAAAAATATAGTGTTTATTAGCCCTTAGCCGATATGATTCCAGTCTTTAGGCGCCAGATTCTCGCCTTTCACTATAGAATGCACACTGTACGCCAAGCACACAGTGGTTACGCGGCAAAAGCCTTCGTGGACGTAGGAGTATGATTTGTTGGCAGAAGCTAAGTTCTATTTCTAGAACCCCCGACTCTTTCGTCGGAAACAGTGAACATTACTCGGAGTTTTATTACAGTATGAGCATCGGCAACCCATACTGTCTCCAAGTTCCTTTACCAATCTCAAAACACCGGAAATATATAATATATAAAAGAACTAAAAAAAATATGAAGTACTAAATTTTATTCTGATATAGAAAAGGTGACGGTTTTCAATAAAGCTAAAACGTAATAAAAACATACTGTTGCTGCCACCTATGCATGAAGGTGAAAGTATTTCTCATTTCTGAAAAACATGATTACTCGAATATAAATCTAGGCTTGGTCGATACTTCGATCATGTGATCTGATATGCCTATTTTGCGGGAAATAAAAAGAACTTTATATATTTTGTAACAATTTTTGCCTACCAAATTTGACTACCACGTTGGGTGTCACTTGTAGCAATATACAATTGCTTATAGGGGGTTGAAAGAGGGAACTAAACAATTACTGGGCTGGAGATAGGGTAAGCAAATAAATTGAAAAGCCGAACGGCTAATTGTGTTTTGGTTGGAGAGCTAGGTCGTGGATAAAGGTTTCTTTATTTGAGGGACTGGAGAAACTTACTACAAAAAAAAAATCAAAAAAATACGGGGATTTCCTGGGCAACAATACGCAAGGAGATTCCTAAACTATTTAAAATGGACGCTGTTTAAAAAATTTTCTTGCTGGTTAGAAAGAAAGCCTTTTCTTGGAATTGAATACAAAAAAACACACTGTCTCACACAAACTTCAAATGATCTGGATTCGACCTATATGAGATGGAAACTGTACAAATCTTGGGAAGGTCAAACATCGAATTGGACTTCAGGTTATCCTGATAATAAAAATATGTATTCTTCAAAACTCGGCTACTTAATTTTCACTTAAAACCATGCGGACCTCTTAAAACCTTGGAAACACTGTTTTTCGAATCCCTTCGCATGGAATACAACATCCAAAAAACCGGTGATTAACTAACTCAGTAAATAAAGATTGCCAAATAGCATTTTGAGATTAAATTCACCTCCTTCTGACTCATGGAATTAAACGAAAATTTTGCGGGTTTTTTGAAACTATTTGCCGAGAACCACCTCTACTGTTCAGAACACAATCTGCTTCTCTGACTACTACACTTTACACTATCTGAATTACCGATGTTGCCGCTACTCTAACGAATTATCGATGACAAATTCGTCATGAAACTGAATCAACTGCTCTTACAGACGATTTATCGAAGAGTGATCTCATCACTTAAAATTATTCTCTTCCACGCATCACTTTCTCACCAACCTAAGTGGAAATATTCATCTATTTGACGCGCAAATATCTAAGCGGAATCAAGATCAAACGAAATAGCAATTAAAATTATTATAAACAGACTCGAAAATGTTTATATTACCAATATCAGAGACGCAAAAAGATTAAAAATCTTTTTCGGTGTTTTATTATATACGGGGTAATACGGAAATGCTACAATTTTATGGAATTATACCCACCGACAGACAAACATATTTTCTAGTGGTATAAGAAAATCTTATCGAGGCATGGCTATAGAAGTGAAAAGTATACCCACTTTACTGCTTTCGATTGGCGAGCATGTAGAAAATCTGGTAGGAAATATTACACAGGCTTTGGCGCTTATTACGTCTACGATGTATCGAACAATTTGTAATATCTGCCCAGTGAAAAAAAGAAGAATGATGACCAATATGTGTTACCTCTACAGAAATACGTTTTGTCTGGAGCATTGTGCTACCTGTGAGTCAGGTATTTAAATAATGTTATCAAACTCTTGTTATGTGTACAGTATTTAGTTATTAAGTTTATTTAAACTATTGTAGCATTATACTTTTATGACAGTTTCGTGAGATTTGTTCCATATAGAAAAATTGCCTTGACGAAAAAGAAGAAGTGTTACAAATTCTGGAATGTTCGAGATGTCATCGAAATGTCTAGAATGTCAGAAAATGTATATAAACACAGGAAGTTGACATTTTAAGAACAGTATTATTCTGAATAGTTGTCTTTGTGTAAAAATTGTAAACAAGTATTGTAATATTGTTGGTGTTTGAATAAAGTATTTTAAAGAGGTGTAACATTAGTGACAGCGATGGGATTAAAGAGATATTTCAACAATTGTTAATGATTAATACAATATCTACTGAATTTGATAAAGAAATGGATACTTCCAAACCCCCCCGTATGGTTTTTAAAAATGGAAGAGCGAAAAAAGAGAACCATATGGAGGTGAAGAAGCGTATAGACAAGAAGAGTACAAATAAAGAGGAGAGGCGTAGAAAAGTAGAGGTAGAAAAATCATAAATAGTTTATCGGAAATTCACTAAATTTGTTAGACATAGTCAAATTACTAGTAGAATAAATAGATAGGGTTAGAAGAACAACAGAACGATATAAAAACCGATTTAATCAATAAAATAGAACAACCGCAAATCGATTTAAAATCTTATTTATAAAGCCAAATCTTGAGTTAGAAAGAAAAATTGATACTCAAACTTCTTTATCTAATATTGTTTCAGTAACTAATGCCGATTCTGAACAAACAGCTTCAATTAGAACTAGCAAAATTTTAAAACCAACCAAACTCGTTGTCAATTGGATGGAAACTTTCGGATGGAATCGTTTTCAATTCGAAGCTGCAGCTATAGCAAATGGCATGGCTGAGGAAGAAATGGTAGCTTGGTTGTTCGCTTCGAGGACAGGCAGCAACCGTCTTGTAACTTCTTCCACAGGAGGCACCTAGTTATACCTCTCTTGTTCAAGCTTTAGAGACAAGATATAGCCAGCAGTATCTAAAGCAGGTTTTCCAAACTCAGCTGAAAGTTCGATATCAAAAGCATTACGAAAGTCTGCAAGAATTTCAAGCCGATATTTAAAGATTATTGTATTTGGCGTATCTTCAGGCACCTAAGGGTTTACTGGAACAAATTGATATACATCATTCATAGATGGACTACAGGATGTCGAAATGCAACAAGTTCTCTGATTACATCACAAAACGCTAAATAGAGCCCAGCAGTATGAAGCGGCGAAAAGTATTTTCAGATCTCTCTCAAAATTAACAGAAATAACATTTCCAGGAAATGAAAAACTCACTACCGCAGATAACAACCTGCATTCTATTTTATCCCAAATGTTAAGCATATTGCAAAATCTTGAACAAAAAACTCAAACTGAAAACAGAAGATGTTTTAATTGCGAAAGAATAGGATATTTGCAAAATAATTGCAGAAGCCGATTCCAGGCAAGTAAAGAAGAAGCACAGAATGAAGTCAGAGGGTCACCTACATCGGCATCCAAAAGCCCGTCACATAGTCCTACTAGAAATACTAGTAGATGTAGGTCTCTAATAAATCGACTTCCCAAAATGACTAGAGAAAGGAAAAATATTCTTTAGAATACGAAGTTATTCATTTGAAGAATATAAATGAAGGATGAACTAGTAATTAGTAAAAATGAAATAGAAAAGTTAAGAGAACAGTTGTCAATTTTGTAGAATGTGTTAAATGAACAATTACAAGAATTCGAAGATGCTTTGAACGAATTATAGTTTCAAAGTCAGTGTCAGTGTTTCAAAGAATTAATGAAAATCTTGTGCGTTAAGAAAACTTGCACTACGCATTTTCGCCAATCAGACGAAATGGTCGAAATATATAATAGAGTTTGTCAATACCTTTCAATGTTTGTCGCCGATAATCAAAAAGATTGGGATATATTAATTTCTCTATTCCTGTTACCCTATAGAAGTTCCGAACATGGAGCAACCGGATATTATTCCCCATCGATGATGATCATCGGAAGAGAAATGAATTTTCCTCAATATCTTATTTTCGGAAGGAATAACTTTTTTTCGAAACTACATGAAACTGATGACCTGTACACCGTTTTGCAGAAAATAAACGATCTAATCTACTGAATACAGTTTTCAACTAGAAGTAAACCCAAGGTAGTTCATATCGAGGCCTGAATAACTGATTCACCCTGTAGGCTTCAATCGATCCCTGGCAGACCAGTTATTCGAGGCGAATAACTGTAAAGAAGAAAGCAGTGTTATGACAGTTTCGTGAGATTTATTCCGTATAGAAAACGTCCCTTGACGACAAAGAACAAGTATTAAATTCTTTGAAATGTTCGCGATGTCATCGAAAAATCCCGTTACAATGTCCAGTAATGTCTGGAATGTTAGAAAATTTATATAAATACAGAAAGTTGACATTTTAAAAACAGTAGCATTTTGAATAGTTGTCATTGTGTAAAAGTAGTAAACAAGTATTACTGTTGGTGTTTGAATAAAGTATTTTAAAGAAGTGTAACAATAATTTTTTTTTCTAGAGGCTGGAATCGTAAATATTACGAATAGTTATTCGTAATGCGTAATGGCGTTCTAGGGTTAAGATAAGCTTTCCATATTATATTGAATATGTCTTCCTTGTTTAAGTCACAATTAAGATCCGATTGAATATATTATATTCGTGAATATTGCGCCGCTTACTATAAGAATGTACAGATACTTATATGTAGTAAAACATACTATAAGTATACATACGTTCTTATACACCTTTTTTTTTTCAAAATTAGTAATTCCCGTATTACACAATTACACTTTTTAATTTTTATGATATTACAGTTTCAGTATGTTTTCTTCACCACCTCCATACGCCGATCTCATCTTCCAAGACGCCACAACGCAGCTAAAAGTTATCCCTCCCAACAAACGACACTACTCAGATTACTTAGGCAGTGACTTTATGCGAGCGAGGAGGATAGTAGACTGCCATGCCGGTAGTGTCAGTATAAAAGTAACTTTACTGGCAGCCGTTCCAATGATTGTTCTTGCATTTTTATTGTAATGACTAGTTTTTAGGTAGTAATTCTAATGTGATGTAAATATTTCCGTCCACAATTTTGTACTGAACGTCCATTTTTATAAGATGTTTTTTACCTAGATATTAAGTTGAAAACTTTACATGACTCTGAATCTCATATTTTAAAATGAGCAAGTGCATTTTAGCATATATTAATTTGATACTATGCAATTGATTTTAATGTTTAAGTGTAAATTCTACAAAATGATCAATTGTAAAAGTGAGAATGCGAAAATAATATCAGCCTTTGATTTTTAAATGAATGTCTTTCAAAAACAAGTATTTTTGATATCATTAATCATAATTGTTACGGTTACTTTTCTATACCTCACTTAAAATAAGTACCTTATTTTAGATAAATAGAAAAAATTGAAGAAATAAAATAAAATTATTAAAAGCAAAAAGTGAAAATCCGAAGATTTCTACTACATGTTTAAAACCAAAATTCAGATTCTCACTCAAATATGTGCTTTCTAGGATATTAAAGCAAAGAGACGATGAAATAAATCGAAATGGGAAATCTAAAATTACATTCCACATCATATCGTTTCATTTAAGTAAGAACCTTTGATGAACTGGCTTCTATTACTCAAAAGACGAGTAAATAAATATATAGAAAATATATTTAAGATTTGATTTCACGTATGAAATTCAAATGAGTTTGTTGCAGAATGCATTGTTTAATAACTAAGTTGTACTGCTAAGACTTGTTGAAGGTAAACAATTTTTGTTTCTGCAGCAGTTGCAATCGCTTTGAAATCTAATGCATGTGCATTTATCTCTTTCTGGTTTCTAATGTTACATTGGTCGCAATATTGCACTCATATTTTTTTTTTCATTTTTTGTCATACGTTGTAAACATAGTAACACTGTAGATGATAATCTTTTAACTGTTTTAAAATGTTTTCCTAAAGTTGTACGCTTGAACTCTGATGGTCAACGATATATTATGGACTTTTTCACCCTATAAGCGGAAGGATATGGCCTTTACTAGCCGTAATCTCAGGCATTTACTTCACACAATCCCAATTAAGTCTCACTAAAATGACCAGTCTCTTGTCTGAAAATGTGTATGTTTTTTATTTATAAATAAACCGAATCTCGACTTGGCTCGAATATATTATTATTTACGAAATTAATGAATTTGAAATTTTAAAATTGACTGTCCAAAAATTAGTCCCGACAAAATAATCTGATTTAATTATAGTTTTATTAAATACTAAATATATATTGCAATTTCAAAAGGGCTCAAAAACATTGTTTTGACAATAAAAATTTTTGCAACATAAATTTTCATAAAAGCCCGCTACCTTTCGACTAGTCTGTGGAATGGTGTCTGTTCGGCATACATTAACTTCTTTTCGAAAATAGTTTTCCTATTAACAGGAAAGCTTTCCTCAGATTCATGCCTCATTTTTTACACGTTGTAGTTGATCTTTAGAAATAAACATTTTTGTCAGTGTCTAAAATATATTATTTTATATTTTATCGGACGAAGAGCGTACTGCCTGCTCAAAACCACTTTGTCTCTGACTTTAAGATGCGCGGTGGTTTTTGATTAAAGGGCTGCCATGCTATATCTTCTTGATTTTGCCGTGTTACTTCTAAAGTGAAATTGGGCCGTCTGTATACAAGCGAGGAAAAACTCATAAACATGAAAACATTTTTTACAAGATCAGACCTTAGTCTAGAGCTCAGAATTCGATTGATCAGAAGTTAAGTTTTCTCTGTTTTGCTGTGAAAGGTGGACAATGAAGTGCTGAAATAGAAAAAAGAATAGATGCCTTTGAAATGTATATATACAGACGGATGCTAAGAATTCCATGGGTACAAAATTTACCAACGTTGAGATATTTCGGCGCATGAGTAAACAAAAAGAATTACTCAGCATAATCAAAGAGAGGAAAATACAATACTTGGGTCATGAGTTGAGAGGTGAAAGATATGAATTACTCCAAATTATATTGATGAAGATCAGTTGGAAGACGCCAGAACTCGTGGCTGAAAGACCCGAGGAGATGGTTTGACTTCTCGTCCTCAGAAATCTTGCGTGCAACAGTTTTCAAAGCTACAATTGCCATTTGGATCGCCAACCTTCGAAAGGAGACGGCACCATAAGAAGAAGAAGTATACAACTGTTGTCGGAGTTAGAAGATGTACAGGGTCGGTGTCAACCTTGGTTCGCTTTTTTCTTGCAAATTCCAATATTAAATTTTACTTAACGAGTTTAATGTTGGTTATAAATTTAGGGCATCATGTTTGTTATTGGGGCATCCAAGACTGATATCTATCTACAAGAGCTGAAGAACAATTAGAAAAAGTAAAAAAATATATTTAGTTTGGTTTTTGTATCGGAGAATCATGACCATAGAGAGTTATTGAAACCATGAGATGTCAGCCGCCTTTATTACAGGATCCTTTAATAAAGTACAAAATTCTTAATGTCTAAAAGAGAGTTATTGCTATTATGTTAAAGAAATCTTTTATTTTGACAATGATATTAAATATTTGTGTATAATATAAAAATAACCTATAAATGCCTATAAGATACTATGTGTTACTTATATACCTAATCCTAGATTAAAACTTAAAATAGGATCATTGAAAAGAGTAAAACGTTGAATTTAATTAAATTATTTTTTAATAATACTATAATCCATAATACTCATCTTACAATATGGAAGAACCATTAGATATAGCTAGTTTAGCTGGCGCAAATAATGAATAGAGTTGTTACTTATGAATATTATCGGTATGCAGTATAATAATAATCATAAAGATTTACTCTTTGAGAATAATAATAATACCAAAAACAATGTTCATTAAATAAAACAGAACAAATTTGATCAAATATCTATATAATTATAAATATAATTACTATTTAAATGGGAATAAGCCACAATTAAAGGTTAAAGTACGTTTATTGACGTTTCAATTTCCACTTCGAAAATCGTTCTCAAAATACAAACATTAGTGAATTACTAATTGTAAATATAAGTGGAGTTAGAGTTTGACCTTGACGTCTTTCTACACGTAATTTGATAGTTTACGTCAAAATAAGGGTAACTTGAATAAAAGTTGTACTCTGTCCTGTATTTAATTTAAAATATAAGTGAATATTTAATTTAAATACGGGCGGCCCGTAATAAAAAATAAAAAATAAAGGACGCAAAACTGCGCATGGGTATATGTCAAAATAAAGGTGCTTTTATTGCAGGACGATATAAAACACCTCTTTAATAATAACTCTCTATCTGAATTTTCCGAAGTGTTTATTTTCACGTACTTATGTGATTGATCACTTAAAAACTGCTGCAAAAACAAACCTGACAAAAAAGTTTATTATTAATTACAGATGGACATTATTTGTAATAAAAATATAATTTTAGATTTTAAACAATTTTTAACAGTATTTATTTACACTTAAGTACTTGATTACTTTGTATGCATATTTTAGAACATTTTACAAACTTTTTCAATTTTTTTTTATTATATAGTCGAATTACTCATAGGAAGAAATAAATCTTAAGAATCTTTTTTATAAGTAGATATGTGATAACTTTACATATTTTTTTTAGAAACGTTTATTTTACAATAAAATGTACACTCGTTGCCTTAATAATTGTGAATTTTGTAAATATAAAGTAAAATAATTGAAAGCTACTATTTAGCGGCATATATATATATATATTTAAATGAAATTAGTGAACCACAGTTTCGCATGCTTATTCAGTTAGCATGATTATTCATTTGTTATTAATTTCCAAGTAGTACGTTTATTGACTTGCGAAGGTCATCACAGCAATGGCAAGGTCATCATAGTATTGGGGTAAAAATTTGGGAGGAATTCCGGTACCAAACGAGTTCGGTATATATTTTTATGTAGTATTAACAATATATTATCCGACTATATAAAAAAGTATTTTTGGCAGGTAAATAAAAAAATTGTAAATGTTAACCGAGAGAGGTTTATCATTATTTGTAAAATTTTACTTACGAGTTTTGATAAGCCAACAAAAAGGGCCATAACATTAAAAAGGTGCATGATACATATATTCCTTATTAAATTTTGTGTTAATATCGTTTATAAAAACAAACAAAATAGAAATCTTATGCGTAAATATTGAAAATAAAGATAAATCTCTTTTATATTTTGGAATTTCAAATAAACATAAAAATTTCCAATTACTTTTTGTTTGACGAAAATAATTTTATAGATATGTAATTAGTTTTTGATATTAATAACGCTGTACTTGAAATTTAATAGGGCGTTTTAAACGTTTTGTGAAAAAGCTCCGTCCAATTTATACAACGTTTTTATATATTTTTTGCCTTTGTTTTTAATAAATTGTAAGTATATTTTGTTTTTTTTTTCTTATTTAAAAAATAATCGAGCCTTTTCGAATCACCAAGAAGATACTTTAACTTAAGAAGAAACTGACTGGTATTGGGAATGTGATTCTACGCACTTTATATAACTTATATAACTTCATGTGAAGCTTTAATCACATGTTTTGTAGCATAATTTTTCCCTTAAATATCGCATATTAAATATATAAAAATTTATTTGATATGTCCCTGGCTGATGACGTGACAGCGACCTAAAACTGTTTACTTTTTAATGTTTTTGTCGAATCATCTGAAAAAAAAAATTAGCGGCGTAGTTCTCGAATTTGACCTTGCCCTAATTGCGTTTTAATTTTAAATAAGTTTCCATAAAAAAATTTAATACCGAGTACTTTAAGGACTAATTTGGTATCCAAGGCATCGCAGAAGAGAGACCTGATTGGCCACGAGTTAAATCTGGTACGAGAATGTACAATTTTGACATTAGGAAGAGGGAATAGTGTAGCGGTCAAGGAGGGGAGCAATGGGGCGACTACGCAAAGAAGGTTCGTTTTCGTGAAGTTTGGAAAAACCGGCAAAGTTTCCCTTAATTCCACGAGTGTAGTGAGAAGAAGGTGATTTGAGCTCAAAATGCCATGTGGCAATCTTTGTAATGTGAGTTAATCACCGTTTGTTGTAAGCTGTATCCTCTGACAAGGGATTTGATAACAGCGTCCTGAACGCTAAGTAACCCGACGTGGTTTTAAGCAGCCGAGTTTGAAATATTTCGGATTGTTATGATCCAGGATAACCTGAAGTCCAGTTTTGATATTTGATTTGATTTCTTCCAAGATTTGTCCAGCGTCCATTTTATGTCCTCCAAAGGTGAAATTTTGCTTGTTTGAAGTTTTTGAGAAAATGTTTTTTGTTCAAATCTAAGAAAAGAAACATCCTAAACCTTTTTTCTAAGTAGCGGATTTCTTCTTCTAAGAGGCTTTTTTTTAAACGGCGTCATAATTTTAAATAGTTTAGAAATCTTCTTGTGTAGTGTTGCCCAGGACATCTCTGTAAGTATTTCTTGATTTCTTTTTCGTTTTTTGTTCTCCCAGTCCCAAAAAAGGAATCCTTATCCACGACCTTGCTCTCCAACTAAAACACGAGTAGCCGTTCGCAAATGTTGCAATTTTTTTGCTTGCCCTATCTCCAAACCAGGCAATTGTTCAGTCCCCCTTTTAACCCATTGTAAGCAAATAATATTGTTACAGTTTAATATCAAGAAATATACGAATATTTGTTTCTTTTTATCATATTTTTCCATAAGAAGCTTTGGAATAAAAATTGAATCTATTGTTGATTTGTCTTTTATTATCTAAACCTGTTTACAGTTCACTTTTCAGTTTTTGGTTTTAAAATATAGTAGATATATTATAAATACTATTTTTTGTTTTATGAGCAATTCTTTTATTATTAACTATTATCATAATTTTTGAATTATAAGATGAATGAAACAGTCTGAGTGTGTCTTCAGAAAGAGGCTAGAAAAGTGCGGAATAAATATTAAGATTGAAAGAAAATACGTGGTTTTTATTCAAAATACGAAAGGGGCAAAATATATGGATATATAAAGAAACATATATTAACATCAGTCTTATTATTTCACAAAAAGTCGAGTTTATACAGATGATTATTATAGTATCTGAAATTAACACAGACAAACAAAATGCATGAATTAGTCTGACAGAAAATGCGAATAAAACGGAAAGTTTGTTATAAAAATCGAAGAAGAAAAATTGTATTTCTTTGAAGAGTTAGAAACTTATATTTTGAAGCCATAATCCCAAGAAATTGGGGATATGAAAAAGAAATAAAGTTAAACTATTGACAAATAAATATACAAATGGTCCCGAAAGAATATTCAAAAGTGAGCTGACATACATAGAGTTTGTATTAGCCCAGGGCAATCATGCTGTCCATTATAATTTCATTATGACCAGAAAACCTAGACAATTGGGTCCCAGTCCCGGACAGGTGTTAAACCACCAGAGGGTGCTAAGAATCTTCCGGCTTGACGCAGTGAAATTTCGACAAAATGAATAGAATTGCGACATGGATTATGATAACGCTATTTGCTGCATAAAACCAAAACACGGATATAATATTGAAGCTTTAAAAAATAATAAAACTAGAGAGAGATTACAAAAGGAACTAGGTAATGAATACTCAATATTAGCAAAAAATGATAAAGAAAACATGGAAGAACAAGGGGAAAATATCAAAAATACTAGATATAATGCTTTACAAAATGTTTTGGGTTAAAAAAACATACAATTTTCTCTTTCGAGAAAATTCTATACACGATGGAAAAAAGAAGAATAATGTAAGAAAATACAAAGGAATAAACGAAGTAAAAAGAAAATAAGAGCGACCAGAAATAAATTGATAATTACAAACTGCTAGGAAGCAGAACTACTATTTGCAAAACATGACTTTTTCAACTTCCATAAAAAACACCATCAGAAAATGTAACTACTCAAAAATAACAAAAGACAATAACATCCTAACAGATCACAACGAACTATGGCAAACATACACACAATCCAACTTATATGGAATCACCATGTATTTTAAACCAATATTTATTTCTTTTGAAAAAACTTGTTATTGTTGCGAAGAATAAACGTTTTTATTGAAAATTAATAAACCGATAAAACAATTAGATAATACAGCTCGGTACGTTATAGATTATTTGCTTAAGTTGTACATTAAACGAAAATAAGTAAACTTACTTTTGCGTTCAAAAACGAAAATATGCCTTATGTGGGGTTAACGCAGGCGCAAAGGGTAAAGATTATTGATCTTGTGGAATAAGGAATGTCTCAGAGGGACATAGCGGCAGTGGTAGGCGTAACACAGGGCGTTATGTCAAAAACTTATGCTAGGTATCAGGAATTAGTATCGCTTAAGAATAGACTAAGACAAAGTGCCCAAAAAGTAACAATGGCTCACCACGATCGTTTCATTGGCCAATTAGCTAGAAGGGACCTAACAATTTCTCACCCACAGCTCCAAAGGCAACTTTTGGAAGCTAGAGGTGTACGTGTTTTAGTTAAAATGATAAGAAAAAGATTTCGTACCCAAAGACTATACAGCAGTAGACTGGATAAAACGGATACCAGAGAAACAACCCCACCTTCAGTGGCTGAAATGCAAGAAGCAGTTACCAGACTGAAAAACAACAAGTCACCTGGATTAGACAATATCAGCGCAGAATTAATAAAGGAAGGTGGAGACTCCCTATTGAATGCGATACACGAACTAATAGTGAACATATGGAATAATAAACAACTGCCACAAGACTGGAATACCGGAGTAATTATTCCACTACATAAGAAGGGAGATCAGCTTCAATGTGAAAACTACCGAGCAATAACGCTACTGACTATGGCATATAAAATACTGTCAAATATTGTGTATGACCGATTGAGACCATATGCGGAACAAATAGTTGGGGGATATCAATGTGGTTTCCGCAGGCAGAAGTCCACAATAGATCAGATCTTCGTCTTGAGGCAAATCTTGGAAAAGACTAGTGAATTTAATATAGACACACATCATCTTTTCATTGACTTTGAGAGTGCCTATGATAGCATCCATCGAGAATTTCTGATTCATGCACTGAAAGACTTTAATATTCCAACTCAACTCATTGATATCATAAAAGAAACACTTAAAGTACAAAGCAAAATTCGAATTCAAAACGAACTAACAGATACAATTCATGTGAGAACGGGCCTACGACAGGGAGATGCCCTATCCTGTATTCTATTCAACATCACATTAGAGAAAATAATTAGGGAGTCAAAAGTCAACACCAGAGGAACAATAATAACAAAAAGTGTACAAATATTGGCATTTGCAGATGATGTTGATATCATAGCCAGAAGCGAAAGAGAGATGATAGAAGCATTTAATGCGATAGAAAGAGCGGCACAAAACAGTGGCCTAAACATTAATGAAATAAAAACCAAATACATGAAGGTCAGTAAATCGACAGGCCAAAGAAACCTACAGAATCTGACAATAGGAGACTATAACATCGAAAGCGTGAAAAATTTTACATACCTAGGTTCACTAGTTACCGCAGATAACAATGTCAGTGAAGAAGTTAAGAGAAGAATACATATCGCTAATAAAACATATAATGGACTAATTAAACATCTAAGATCTAACAACATCACAAGAAGCACCAAATGCAAAATATACAAGACCCTGATAAAACCGGTCCTTGTATATGGATCAGAGACATGGACACTATCGAAAAGCGATGAAAACCTATTAGGCACATTTGAACGAAAAATCCTTAGACACATATATAAGGGGGTAAAGGAAAATGACATATGGCGCAGAAGATATAACTTTGAACTGTACACAGCATACAACGAACCCGAGATCATAACATCCATAAAGATCGGACGTCTGCGCTGGATGGGCCATGTTGAACGAATGTTGGAGACTGAAACACCAAAACATATTATGAGACAAACACCAGTAGGAAGAAGGTCAAAGGGAAGACCCAAACTTAGATACATGGAACAAGTGGAGCAAGATCTGAAAACACTTAAGATTACCAACTGGAAAAACAAAGCAAGGAACAGAACAGAATGGCGGAAAATCCTAGAACAAGCCAGGACCCAGAAAGGGTTGTCGAGCTACTGATGATGATGATGAATGTAAGAAAATACAAAGGAATAAACGAAGTAAAAAGAAAATAAGAGCGACCAGAAATAAATTGATAATTACAAACTGCTAGGAAGCAGAACTACTATTTGCAAAACATGACTTTTTCAACTTCCATAAAAAACACCATCAGAAAATGTAACTACTCAAAAATAACAAAAGACAATAACATCCTAACAGATCACAACGAACTATGGCAAACATACACACAATCAAACTTATATGGAATCACCATGTATTTTAAACCAATATTTATTTCTTTTGAAAAAACTTGTTATTGTTGCGAAGAATTTTTTATTGAAAATTAGTAAATTTTGTGTAATGTAAAAATAGTAAATTTTGTGAAATGTTGCTGTAAATTTTGGCGAATGTTCTATAATAACTGTTTCGCCTGTCTTTGTGCTGGTAAATTCCTCCACCATTCCAGAGATTTGTGTGCTACCCATTTTCTTGTAGCTGTTGTTAGTACTGCCTTTGCAACGCTACAGAAGGGTTCTGGTCAAATGAATGACAACAATGAGTCTTGTTTGGCCATTTCATCTGCTTTTTCATTGCCCTTATGAACCGCGTGCCCTGATACCCAGCCTACCGCAACCTTGCTACGGCGTCCTAGTTTATTTAGGGCACTCACACAATCCCATACTGGCTTAGAATTGATCTTTATAGAATTGAGTGCCTTAAGCTCTGTCTAGGTATCTGTGAAGAAGGCAATTAGACGGTGAGTTCTTTTCTGCCTTTCTGTTTCTTCCACGCAGTGATGGATTACCGTTATTTCCGCGTGGAAAATTGTGACATCCTTAGATAGACTTACCGGGAAATGTATCCCTTGTCTTGTCCCTACTGTACCGGCTCCTACACCCTCAGATATTTTTGAGCCATCCGTATATTAGGTAGCTTCTGCTTGTATGGGTTCTTCTTCTTATAGTGCCTATCCGTTTCGGGATGTTGGCGACCATCATGGCAATCTGGATTTTGCAAACAGCTGCTCTGAAAAGATTAGTGGTTGTTGTGTTGAACCACGTACGTAGATTTCAGCTAGGAAATCCTTCGCCTTCCTGGTCCCCGTTTTCCTTCTACTTTTCCTAGTAGAATTAATTACAGCAACCCATATCTTTCGGTGTTCCTCATGATGTGACCGAGGTATTCGATTTTGGCTGTTTTTATTGTTACACCTGGGTGATGGTTGTCCCATAAGGATATCTTCTTTTAGCTCTTCGATTAGTTTTCTACTGTCAGCACTATGCGCCTGGTTTATGTGTTGCTGACTATGTATTAAGCTGTACATCACAGATCTGACTTCGCCCTGTATAAAGATATAGAGTGGTGGAATATTCAGCAAGACCATTAGAACTTATATTTCCTTTCAATACCTTTTATATTATATATATTTTCAAAAATTCTTATAACACATAGTGGTGTATATTATCTTTTATATTATACAAATATAAAACTAAATGATTTATAAATTGTAGATAAATTGCTTGTTTGAGCTCGTAGACCTTTCTACCTTTAGATCGAAACAACTTTTGTGTATACATTACATCTATTTTTGTGACTTTACCATAAGCTTTAGCGCCCGATGTAGATTTTCTTTTGGTTTGAGGGCTTCTTTCAATAGGTACTTTTTTTTTTTGTTATTATCTAGTATTTTAATGTATCTGGTTACTACAGTGATACTAATATACTTACATAATTATATAAAAGGAAAATAAAATAAATACAATTTTGATATTTGTCATAATATTTGACGTATTTAATAGATCGATCTGGAGATGGCTCAAAGTCAGCCTCAATTACAAGGTAAAACTAATCAGATTTCCACACCAAATATACTAACGGAAACAACATTAGACCAAGGTGACATAGAAGTTGAAATTGATCTTGAAATAGCAGCAGAGATAATGGAAGACTGGGATCAAAGTAAAGTAATGTTTGAAGACTACAAGAAGTCCCAGGATTCATTATGTATTACTAAAACAAGTAATATTTTCTGTACTAGGAAATTGTTCTTTATATAATTAACGTTGTTTTAGATCCTGCTCTTCAAGAACTGGAAATATTGATATTTCCTTTACTTAGAGATTTTCTCTACAAATTATTACATCGAACAATGCAAGAGGACTGTTGTTATGTAAGTTTTGTGTTTATCTGATGTCTTAACCAATATATATATATATATATATATATATATATATATATATATATATATATATATATATATATGTGTATATATATATATATATATGTATATATATATATATATATATATATATATATATATATATATATATTTTATTTAAAGTGGGCATTTCATTCTTGAAAAAAAGCTGTGTACTATCTGTCGTACAGATGTTTTAACTCTTTCATCGTATGTTGCAAGGATAGAAGGCCGACCGCCAATATTTTTAGGACATCTTACTGCTCCAGTCTGCTTATATTCCGTAATTGTTCTGTAAATAGTTGAATTCCCAACACCTAAAATTAGCACATTACTTTAGTACATATACTTTAGTAACAATAACTATTTTTGCTACCATGGCTGTTATTTTTATTCCAGGATTATCAATTTTTATTTGTTTGTACATGTTTATAATGCATTGTTTTTCATTTGATGATAAATGACCCAAATTTACTCAGCGCGTTTTTTAGGCGGGGAAGGATAATTACCACTACTAGGGGAAAGGGGGGAATAGTGGCCGCCTAAGCATTTTGGTTTATTTATACTGCTACATAGCTTTAAAAATTAGACTGTTAACGTAAATATAACTTCAAACCTTAGTATTTCAAACTTTATTTACAAAAAATTTTTAAACAGAACAAAAAAAAATTAAAACGGTTTTTCAAACTTCTGCTGGTGGCCATATTTACCCGCTGCCGAGGGGCAACAGTGGCCACTGCCACTATTACCCCTATTTAAAAAATAATTAAATACAGAAATCGCAAATGTAAATTTTGCCTTCGAAACTGGTACAGTCTTTGTGTGCCCATTAGCTGCAAATGCTGCATTGGATCCAGAGTTCTCTGTTTTTCATCGTCATCATCCTCATCTTCAGATGATATATCTTCTATGATCTTCTGTGTTCTTATACAATTTCTTTTTGGAACTATTCGCGGAGGACTTGACTTTTCGATGCCTATTTTTCGTTTGGTTCCTTTGCTGGCTTTATTTCTCATTTGCTCTTTCTTCTTCCGCTGTTTTTCTTCTAGAAGTAACTTCATTGTTGTTGATGTCATTATTTCGGAATGTTGCTTCCTGTTGCTTTTGTGGTTGCATCTTTTATTTCCAACTGAGTCATGTTTTGAGCATCCTGGTAATGGAATTATGTCAACAAAATATACTTCAAACTTTTTGTAGAACTTTCTTTATTCCCCTTAACTTTCTTATTATTCTTCTCCTTATCTAATCCACTTTTTTTCTCTTGGTCTAGTGTCTTTTTATCTGGCTTTATTAATGGCTATTAATGGCTTTGACTGGTGTGGCTACGCGACCGTATGAGATTTTAAATATTTCAGCTATTTCAAATGTCGTGATACGCTCATGAGGATGACTTCGAAGATAATTGTCACACTCAATGTTATACACTGATTTTAACGATGAGTAAAAAGCTACATCCAGCGGTTGGAGTCGATGCGATGTGTGCGAGGGTATGGTTAACATAATAATTCCTCGATCTTTACAGAAATTATATGTCTCTAATGTACAGTGGCTACTGTGATTGCCGAAGATTAACAAAACTGAATCCTCCTTTGAATGTTTTACAACACAGTAAAAATGCTGGAGCCATTCGAGAAATATTTGCTCATTTATCCACCCATTATCCAAGCAGCAGTAGACTGTACCAGGTGGCCCATTTTTCTTTAACTCTGGTTTCATCCTATTGCGGGCATAAATAAACAAAGGTGGGATATATGTTCCTGAGGCACTTATGCAGCACATAATGGTTGTTGTTTGACCTCTTTCTGCGCTTGTAATAAAGCCGACTCTCTTTTGCCCCTTTTCAGCAAGTATTTTTCCTGGGTTTTGGACGGTTGTTATGCCTGTCTCGTCTGCATTATATATTTTGGATGCCGAAAATTTATATTTATCCAATATGGATTTTAAATTAGAGAAAAATATGTTTGTTAAAAGCAGATATGCGGTTAATACTTGTCGCCTCCGGTTTTCGTAATCGAATAGTTGGATTTCTTTTAAGGAAGCCGTCAAGCCAGCAATTTCTTTTTCTTTGGAAAATGGATGATGTAATTTTTTTTCTTCAGCGTATTTATAGACACATTTTTTATTTCTGTGGGAGTTATCCCATAAAAATGTTTTGATAACTTTATGACCTGCTCTGTCAAAACTTCTTCTTCTTCTTTGGTAAATACAGAATTACGACTTAAAGAAGCAGCTGTTGTATCATTTCGCTTTAGTCGTAGTTGAATTATAGATCTGGGACTTGCAAAACTTCTTGCAACTTCACCGACACCTCTGCCATTATTTACTGCATTTATTGCTGCACTAAGTTGTTCAACATTCCATAGTGCTTTGTCACTTTTTGTCTTGTAAACTCGAGGCATCTGAAATATAAGAATTTATAAAGAAATACTCTGCATTATATAAATACAATTTTGGGGTAATAGTTTCCGGCTAGCATTACTTCCAGGCGCGTGGCTATTATAACCCCAAAATACATATTTATACTGATCGACTCATAACCATTAATCACCTAAATTATAATTACCTAATTAGAACTTTTTATATAGTCTTAAACTACGTTAAAAATTTAACAAATGGTACCAATTATGCAGCTAAATAAACTTAATTACATATTTCTACATACGTTTAAAAATCTTGCACTAATACATCAACTCAAAACTCAAACAAAATATGACATTTTTAAAAATTCTTTCTTTGCCGGCAAAACATCGTCATTGTTTTAGATACAGTTTAAACGAGACACTGTTAGATGGCGCAACAGGTATTAAACGCGAAATAATATTAGGCCGTAAATGTAAATCATAGATAAGAGGGTTAGGTTAGGTTAGGTTAGGTTAGATGTAAATATTTTATGGCTACCATTACCCCAGCGGCCACCATTCCCCCCCTTTCCCCTACTTGGCATCGAATCCATATTGTTATCTTAATAACACTAATACGTCGCTAAATAATTCTGAAAAGAACTGTTTTTATATAAATGCAAACGAAAAATCTAAAAATTAAAGAAATAATGCAGAAAATACAAAAAATCGATATAAATTTTGAATTTTAAAACTTCATAAATGTCATTATTGTCAAAATGTCATAATTTATTGGAGTAAACTTGCCTGCGGTTGGACCAATTACAAACAAGCATTACGGCGCGATAAATTTGAATTACTCTTCCTGGTTAAAAAACAAACAGAGTAGAAACTACACTTGCATTTGTTTTGGTTATAAGATACCAGCCAACTAACTGCTGATGCCGAAAATGAAAAATTAAATTTTCTAATTTAATTAAATGTTTTAATTATTCTAATTAATATCTTGTTTTATATGAAGAAACCAAGGAGTAGTTTTAACGGAATAGACTATCTAAGTGAAAGCTTCTATAATGCAAATTCAAAATACCCGCACAGAATGAATCCATGTCTGCATATTTTTGAAATGGACTGGGTAAATCTTGAATTGAAAAAACGGTAAGTATGTGTAGTTAGAACCTTTTAAAAATTAAGTTAAGGACAACTTTTTAAGATTACGCGAGAAAATAATAAGTTTAGGATAAACTGGTCCATAGTTTGAAGTGGTCCATAGTGGGGATTTCACTCTCCTGGCTATTTTATCGTCCCAGCAGAGCTATATTTCAGGATGTGTGCTATTATAAAAGTGCCGCCTTCGAATCTCGTGTTAGTTTTTTAATTAGTACTGTGCGTTTCGATATTTTGGAAATTCAGGTGTGTGATCAGGTGAAAATTTTTATCTCCATGTTCAGATTTTTTCGAATAATCCGCCGAAATGTATTCTTTTAACTTGAATTTGGTATATCTAAAACATACATAACCTCAATATCGTCTTATTCTGTTTAAACCCAGCTGTACCACTTTTATGAGTTAATGACTGGATGCTAAATCATCCTGCCATACCTATGAGCATTTATGATGTTTGTAGTGTTTTTGGTACCGCCTGCTCTAAAGCATTCATTCCTGTCAACATTCTCAACGGATTTAAAAAAACAGGCATAGCATCCCTGAATTCCCAAATTTTTTCAGAGAGTGATTTATGTCATCTTATGTCACTGATAGGCACGAAGAAAGTGAAAATGGAAATGGTAACGAAAATAAGGCTAACGAAGGTGTTCAGGATGTGGAAGATGTTCAGGATGTAGAAAACAATCAGGATGTAGAAGAACTACGACATTTTGTTGCCGAGAGGGGGCATTTGGGCCTGTAGGACCCATCGCCGGCTCTTCGGGCTTCTTCCTATCCCCGGAATTGGATCGGGTATTCACCATCTTTGGTTTGTCGCTGGTAGAAAGGTTAAATACTACCGCTGTTATAAATAACAGTTCCAGTGACAAATATCTGTTATAGGTAACGGTTCCAAGGAACAGTTACAAAGTAACAGAGCAAAAATGGAAAACAGATAGGTAAAAATGATCTAAGTATTCCTTGACTTACGGAAGGAATAACTTAGTAAACAATTAAATTAAATGGTATAAAAATATAATGCAAAGAAAAAAAATGTTTCTAAGTGTTTCTTGACTTACGGAAGAAACAACTTAGGACAGAAATATAGATAAATGAAATATGTAAATGTGAGAGTAAAATATGGAAATATTTCTAAGTGTTTCTTAACATACGGAAGAAACGACTTAGAGTGGAAAAATAAAATACTCAAAATATAAAACGAGAAATGCAAAAATGAAACAGATTATAGAAATATGTCTAAGTGTTTCTTGACTTACGGAAGAAACAACTTAGAATAGAAAATAAACAAGAGAATCAAATATAGTAAAATAAATGCACAAATATTTATAAGTGTTTCTTGACTTACGGAAGAAACGACTTATAAAAGAAAATAAGAAAAATCAAATATAGAAAAGATGTGAAAATATTGCTAAGTGTTTCTTGACTTACGGAAGAAACAACTTAGCATAAAATAGAAAATGAAAGAAACAAATGTATTAAGTATTTTCTTAACTTAAGAAAAATATCTTAGATAAAATATTGGAAATAATAATGCAACAATGATTATACAAATATTTCTAAGAGTTCTTTGACTTACCGGAAAGGAACGGCTTAGACAAACAATTAAAATAACAAGTCAAATATTCAGAGAAATATTTCTAAGAGTTCTTTGACTTACCGGAAAGAACTACTTAGACAAAGTACAAATCAAAATATAAAATAGAAAAAGCAAGATAAATATTTCTAAGTGTTCTTAACTTACGGAAGAACAACTTAGACACAAAATACAAGAAAAATAAACAATCAAAATAACCAATTAAAATATCAAACAATGAGTATATAAACAAATATAGATCAAAGTAATATTCTAACCTGAAAAGGTCTGAATATACAATAATGCTAAAATAAAAATGGTATATAAGAAATCAGAAATAAAACAATAACTTAGTAGGAACAATAATAGCACCGACTAGGTCTACAGTAGAAGAGGCAAGCTCGACTGACTGATGAGAGAAAATCTACCTGCTTTTATGTAAAACAAATCCTTTGTTTTACGTAGCGAAAGTGGAATTTCCCTGCATCGAATCAATTAGAAATTTGGATTTGGCCAACCTTGGAATTCCCAAGTATTTTAACCGATATCCAAATTCCTTGATGCGTCGAGGACAATGTCAGCCCAATTAATGGCCCATCCAATATAATAATCCCTCACCAAATTAGGCCACATACCAAAGCTGCTCCTAGGAAAAACCTTAGGAAAAGCAGAAAGGAGCTAGAGTCAGCAATAATATCAGATACCTCCATTAAAGATGTCATAGAGGAACAGCATAAAGAAATATTGGCTGAGAAACACTTTCAGAGAAAAAAGAGCACATGAAATCAAGATTTGTCTATTCAAACCAGGACTATATTATATTAAGATACATGACAAAAAAAAAACATTATGTCGGTCAGGTTATTAAGATAAGTGAAGATAAATATAATATCTCTTTCATGAAGAGAATTGTGGCCGGCAAATTTGTTTTCCCCGACAAACTCGATGTAGATACCGTAGGAGCAGAAGATATTTTACTAAACCTGTCCCCTCCTGCCATTAGTGCAAGTACAGCTAGAGCTGCTCACAGGTTTAGGTTCCCTGTGAATTTTTTCTAATTTAAAATAGAGTAAAAGTTTTTTATTAAAAATCCCACTATGGACCACACAAACACACAACAATTTTTGTAGAACCCCAGCGCCGAGTGACATATGTGTTCCAATGGAACAGTGGGACTCACATGTCCGAAGATCAAACCGGTCACATTCCGTAATGGAGTGGTACTTATCTGACCCCCAAGCTGTAACCAACCACCCCTTCCCATCGCAGGACATAACGAATGAGGAGGCTTTGTACTGAAAGTTACTTTATGTGGTTAAGCCACCTGATTGTAGGTGTAGCTAGAAAAACTTTTCTCCCTATGAATGACTGAAGTTAATTTTTACATGACTTTGGACTTATGTCTCAAAATGTATGTTCCGGACAGCGAGTCGCCGACCTAAGTCGGTGACTCCCCGCCTTGATTGTGTATGTTCGGTCACTCAACCGCCCAATTAACAAAATAATTTTTGTTTTCCTCATCGGCTTCTATGGACCACTATAATTCCCACAATGGACCATATAGTGATTCATACTGGGACTAGTGGACCATATATGGGACTTGTTGAATAACATTGTAACCCTTCGAGGCTCAATTTGCGACATCCCAACGTTGAGCTGCTGTTGTCAACTTGTAACCGCCAACCTTAGTTTGCTGCTACAACCTGACTAACATCACTAACAACGTTGGAGCGACAAATCGTTTCCCGTTGGGACCAATTTTTAACGTCATAACCCCTAATGCATCAATCGCAAAATTTCTACATTAGATGTTATACGAAACACTCCCTGGCTAGCTCACTCAGGACGTGAATATGGCCTACTCTGGAGCAACACACGCAAACAAGTAAAAAGAAGAAACAATACACAGTTAAATTAACATATGTTTATTAAAATATTAAACAAAAAGGGCAGAAAAATACATGTTTAAATATTATATTGAATTTAAATAAAAATTATTCGACTTCTTGCTACAGTGTTACATTATAGTAAGGAAAAATGCTTGTCACCAAATCCTAGGTTTTATCCTGGTCTTTTCTGCTATGGTTGTTAGCAAGCCATGTTGTTAGTTGTGGATTTTCTTGCCCTGGAGTCAACTCTCCTATCGGAATGATAGTGCCATTCTCAGGCCGGTTAGTCTTCTGGATGTTAATATAATTTGACCCGCACGCACCTGAGAAATGTATCCCGGAGGTTGACTCCTAATTCAGGAGACGACACAACAATTGGTTATTATACTTTTACAGAAGTCATGAAGAAAATCGACATTTTTAGAAATAAAAGCAATTATATCGACTTTTGTATCGAACGGGAAGGGGGAAATGTCAACAAAAAGGAGTCTTTGTCACTAGCATTAAACTAAACAGAGAATAAAGATGGCACCTCTCGTTCCAAAGTAACAGAAATAGAGATGAAAATAAAATTCATTCTTTAGAAACTTGAGTAAAAGATAAAAATGATGATTATTAAGAAAATAGGAAAGGTAGATACTGAAATATATATATAAAGAAGATAGATTTGGACGCCAACTGGTTTTTATACCAAATACCAGTAAAAATGAAAAGAGAATAATGAATCAATTAAGTAACGACATAATTCTGATACAATCTATATCTGAGAAAATATATAGAAAAATAAGAGATACAATGGAGGATATAGAAGAATATGAATTATGACAGAAGATATGGAAATTGGAGAATAGAATTAACGAAATATATTAACATAAGAAAGAAAGCAGGCAATGTAGCAGTTATAACGCACAACATTTATTATAAATAAAGGATTACTTGAAATTATTATTAGTATATTTTTTAAATCCTTTATAAAAGGTATATAATTAAAACACGATATCGGGCTACATCGCAGAACGTTTTCGGAATTAATATTACATCATCAGTGTTATCTAGATGTACTGTACATATTTTGAGCCACTAAATACTTGGGGAAAAACTCGTTAAATGTTGTTAAATTGAATTTAAGTTGCATTATTTGATCTGATATACTAGAATGTTTAAGTTACAACAGGAATTGATAACATGACAACGTAAGACTCCACTGGAGGTTGATAGTGACTAGCAACCTCCAGTCAAGTCTTACGTTACCATGTTATCTGATTTTTTCAGAGTTTTCTGATTTTCTACAACCGAAATTCCTAAACATTATTTTTACACCTATTTGCAAATTTTCATTTTTACGTACTAGATTTTTTTTTAAGTAAATAAACAATTTTATTCTGTTCATTTTTACCATAGATACGATAGGTATCTATCGGTATCTATCGTATCTATCAGTATTTTCGGGATTGATAGATATTCAGGATAAAAGTTTAAAAGCTAAGACACTAACGACGATTTTTCGGTTTAAATTTTTATCTGATTTTTACACAAATCTTTCAGCTAACACATTTCGAGATTCCAGTTATAAACCGGAGACATTTTTACCAAATTCTAAGTTCTGACTTATTTCAACCAATCCGAAACGGATTTCGTCTTGGCTCTTGGTTTTACAGTCATTCACACTTGATGAATATAGTAATCTTATAATGCTTGGTAGTTCATCAATAATTTAATTGTGTTTCAAATATTTTATTTCTTAAAACATTTTTTAGTCCAAGACCTTTTTATCCTCTATCCTCGTTAATGACACGTGAAACTGCAGTGCGATATATACAAGCATATTTACGTGGATATTGGATTAGAAAAAGACCAGAGTTTAATGAAATACGTACATTCTGGAAGGTAAGTAATAATTTTAACTGTCTATTTTCCATGTTAACTAAATCTTATAATGTATGATAAGATGTGAGCGAGTAATGGACAGACGAGACGGATATATGAAGAAACCGAAATATTCGAAAATCAGTTTGGATTTATACAACGCAGGTAAACAACTGATGCAATTTATATTTTAAGACAGCTGATAGAAATAGATTACTCTTTATTTATTCTCATAAGTAGTGGAACAAAGAACGGATGTGTGCTTATTGTATGTTAATTATGTGGTATTAGAAGACAATATTGAGAGGAAATTAAAAAAGAGAGTAGAGTAATCAATGCACGCCTTCGAAGAGAAAGGTTTAAAATCGCTGTAGGATAAAAGCTAGGGAGAAAATAAGAAATAATAGAATAAAATATGGTACTACCAATTCAAATAAGATGGTAACTTTGATGGTATGAGGGTAATTTTTGTTACCAAATTCGAAGATTAGATTAGATTAGAAACTAGGGTGGCTTTCGGTCTGATGCAATGCGACCTTTACAGATCTATTGTGCTCCCTTTGTTACTTAAAGCTCCTCATTCATCCCAATCCTCTTAATGAGGTTCCACAGCCTTAAAAGTGGTCTGTTTATATAGACTGGTACTTCGGGTTTTTCCTCTCGGAGGAAACTGAACCTTCTCCACGAATTAATTTTAGTGCGAATTATTTTATTATACTGCATCAGTTTTTCTCTGTAATAATCCCACTCTTAGTTAGATTTCGCTTTGTTAAATAGAGTTCTTACATCTGTCCTAAGATTTTATTAGTACCTATTCATTCCACTAAGGTGTATTCTTCGTTTGTTTTCTTGATCTCTCTGGACAGCTTTCCCGGTAAGCCGTTATTATTGCCTCACTTACCATCTCCACCGTTAATTCCAGACCCTTTACATCTCTAATGGTACCTATTCTTCCTTCCAGAGACCTTCCAAGTACGCTTTTATAGCTTTTCCAGTTTTTTCCTCTCGGGTTTCTGATTTGACAGTACTAGAGTTAAAATGATTAGATTAAACTAAATCCCAATTACCAAATACGAAGAAATGCTTCTAGTTTTCTGGAAAGATATCTGGAAACAGTAGTAGACGAAGCTAAATAGAATAAAAATTGAAAAAACACTGTTCAATTTAGATAGTTTAGACAACGAAAGCAGACATCTACTCAATTCCTGGAGACTAAAATAAAAATTAAAGGAAGCCCAGTAATCTATGACGATTAAATATGGGCATATTAAAAACAGGCCATAAAAAAGGCAGCAGAAGAAGCTTTAGGCAACCAAGATCCAAGAACAAACAAAACGTATTGGTGGGATCAGGAAATCAAAGAAACGATCAATTTTATATCAAAAAGTATTGCAAAAGGGAGACAGACGAAAAAAATACAATATAAAGAGTTTAATAAAAAAGTAAAACGAGAGGTAATTACAAAAAGCTAAAATCTGGGAAAAATATGTGAATACACAGACAACCATCTAGTGTACACAAGGAGTTCAGAAGCATGCAGACCCATAAAAACTATTAGAACAACTAATAAAAATAACGTTAGATTAAGTATGATGTCTGACAAAACATGTATAAAGTACTTCGAGAATCTGCTGACGAAAAAAAAAAAGAAAAGTTCCTATAAACAAAATGAACAATTAAAAGCTAAAGGAAGGATAGAGCTAAAAGAAGTCATCATTCTGAAGGCTAAACGCAAAAGACAAGTGATGGAACTAAAATGTGCAGGGGCACAGTTAACATCAAAGAAATGTGTGAAATGTCTGGGAGTGACGCTACACCAATATGGCGTATGGGGAGAGCATATACGAGTGGTAGTCCAGAAGGTAGCGCCTGCGCTGGGGAGGGTGATGCATAACATTAAGGGACCCAAATCAGAAAGGAGAAGTGCCCTACATGGTGTTGTGCAGTTAATCATCCTTTACGCGGCATCAGTCTGGAGTGGGGCAGTAGAGATACCGACCTACAAAGGGCTCATGATACGAGTAGACAGAACGAGTCTGTTGCAAGTAGCATGCGCCTATAGGACTGTATCTATGACGGCCTTTGGACTATCACGGGTTATGTCCCTCTGTATGTATTAGCAGTATAAAGAAGACATATCTATGAGAGAAGAGAACATTTGATAACAGTCATAAAAAAGAAGAAAGGGAAAGATCAATGGGAAGATGACAACAAAAGTGAAACAACACGGAAGATGTTGCCAAGTGGACTAAGGGACTGGGTGGACTGTGGTCACAGGCGATTGGATTACTTCCTAATGCGAGTGCTCACTGGACATGGGTGGTTTAGCTCGTAACTTCGTATGTTCATAAAGACAGATACAGATAAATGCCTATACTGCCAATACTCAGACACTGTTACTCACACAATGCGGTAGTACAATAGATGAATAGTGGAGAGAAACAAAATGTATAGAGAAATAGGTGACTCTGAGAGAGGTGATCGTCAGCCTTACATCGGCTATCCCATTTCCGGAATACGGTACGTGCGACACTCAACTTCGCACAAGTAGGAGAGGGTGATTTTAGTTGGTAGGATAACAGAAAGGCATCTGTTGGCAAGACCTCCTTCTGGGGGGAAATACGCTAAGATGTACTACTCTACTCTGAATCCAATATACGCCAGCCATCCTTAGGGATGGTTAACTTGGGAAAATTTAACGGAATTATAAGACTTATCCCAGGAATACGAAGCCACAGAAGACGAAATCAAAATATTCAAAGATACCGGGAACTTATAGCCCCAAGAGAATGCAATGACAAAGGCACGTGCTTTAAATGCAAGATGCACATCCGTAAATATTGCTAAAAACCATAGAAGAAAATTCTGTTGAAGTTGCGGCAAAGATTGAGTTTCTAGCAGTGACTGATGTATAAGCCGTCAGAGAGACGAATAACAGACGAGAAATAAGGAGTCGTTCCAGTCTGTGGAGCAAGATTCAACTCCATTTATTCTCGCCGTTACACAGCCAGCGAACAACGACTTTTGACTTTTTGCATCATTACAAATCGGGCATAAAACTTACAAAGCGCTAATTGACACTGAAACCATTAAAAATTATGCCGGAGACAAAATTGCGCAGGCATACAAGAACTCTCTAGAAAGCTGTAGGGGAGGAACAAAACTAGCGAACGGTTCATCGATGAAACTAAATAAGAATTTAGCTATCAACTGCGAGATCGATAATTTAGAGACCCGAGAAACATTTATAATAATGTCCGGATTATCACAAGACTCTATAGTCTAAACTTCGAAAAATGCACATTTTGCCAACTGGAACTGATACTTGAAGCACGTTGTTGAAACAGAAGGAATGAAAACCTATCCGGAGAAAACTAGCACTATAACCGAACTTGCAGCACCGAAAAATGTGCGTCAGCTCCGTCGTTTTCTAGGAATAACTTCATAGTACCGCCGATTCATAGAAAACTATTCAACAATAGCAGGACCACTAAACATGCTTCTAAAGAGGAACATGCATAAAGAAACACGCTTTTAAAGAGCTTAAATCAAAACTTACAAGGCCCAGTGTTAGCATGCCCCGATTTTTCAAAAACATTTTACCTGCAAACAGACGCACAGATCCAAATTTCAAAATCTTGCAGTATTTTTTTTAAATCTTCCTGCGTCATCGTCCACGTTATACATACATACACAAGTAAGGACCAAACGTAGCACTTTAATGTTCGAAATCTTACTTGGATAACTAACTTCTGGTGGCATAGAAATTTTTTCATGTTAACAAAACCGGTTCTTTCGATTTCAGTGCGCCTCTCAATCTATTTTAAGTGATTCAGCTAAGTGTTTATGTCTCTTAATAGATACTTGTACACTCGCGATCATAAAATCCGGGTCACCTTGAAAATCGCCGTTATTTATTTTTTTAACGAGCTTTATCGTAAATAATAATAACACAAATACAAACTAATGCATGTTTCTGAGAATTGTTGTCAGCTTAGCGGTTTCCTTTGTAACAAAGAATTCCAATATTGCCGATTCCGCGGAAAAGTGTACACTTCTCAAAATGAACGGTACCTGTAACTGCCGCTTGTTTTAAATGTCTCATTTGTGCTTCGACTTTCTGTTCAAACGCAACAAACAAACGTTTATTATTGCCGCCATTAGTGTTTATTACTGCCATTATTAGTGTTTATTATTGTTTATTTTTTGCCAAAAATGCCTTGACTGTTGTTGAAACGGCACGCATTGTTGCGCTTATGTTGCAAGAACTGTTGGCGTAAGCCTTTCTACGGGTTGTTCTTACGGATCGAGACGAGTTTGCTAACCAGACGATCTGGCTCTGGACGAAGAAGAACGACCACGGCACGAGATGACCGTTTTCTTGTGTTTCAGGCTTTACGAAACCGGACCTCAACTGCGGTTATGCATCGAAATTGCCTACAGGAAGTACGAAATTGCAATGTTAGCGTTGCAACAGTCAAGAGAAGACTTCGTTCTTCTGGACTATCTTCTCGGGTAATAGCTACAGGACCGCCACTTGGCTGGGCGCATCGAGTTGCACGACTAGCTTTTGCTCGACAATATGCGCATTGGGGAATTAATGATTGAAGCAAAGTGTTATTCTCAGATGAATCCCGTTTCTGTCTAACTTGATCCAATGGACGTGTAAGAGTTTGGACGAGAACCGTTGAATGATTTTCACAAGCTTGCATTGCTTCAAGAATGCCATTTGGTAAAGGCTTGGTCATGGTTTGCGGAGGTGTATCTTCCGACTTCTGCACAGAATTACCCTTCATCGAAAATGGGTCCTTAACTGCCCGAAGGAACATTACGGACATTCTGGAAGAACATGTTATGCCCACCATGGCAGGGCTTGGAGAAGACGCCGTTTTATGCAGGACAACGCGCGACCGCACGTTGCCAGGATCAGTATGCAATACTTGTACGAGGTTAGAATTACGAGGTTACCCTGGCCAGCTAGGTCTCCGGACCTGAATCCCATCAAACATCTCTGAGACGATTTGAAAAAACGTATTCAAACCCATACACCTCCTCCTAACAACGCACAGGAGCTTAAGGATCTCTTAGTGAGAGAGTGGAATAACATATCTCAACATGTAATCCGGAGAAAAATTGAGAATATGCCCCGTCGTCTGCAAGAGGTTATTAGAGCAAGGGGAGACAATACACGATATTAGTCATTGAAATTCCACTGATGTTTTACCACGTTCTGTATTTTTCATTTTTTCTTTCGTATGTCTGTTTTAACAATTTGGTTTGTTTTCTGCTTTTTCAATAAAAATAATAAAAAAAACCGTTTTTTTTCTTTCAAAACAAACATTGATGACAAATAAGAAATACATTAGCTTAAAAAAAGGTTATTACTGCACCAGATGCAAAAATATTCAAGAAACTTGAAATTTTCAAGGTGACCCGGATTTTATGATCGCGAGTGTAGTTGTAAACGTTTTAAATTTAGTATCGTTGATAACTATTTTTGCGCTGTTTTGTATATAGGTTCCATGGACAAAATCTAGTATTTTTGTTTTTGAAGAATTTATCTCTAGTCCAATTCTGGCACTCTATTCCTCCAAGACATTTATGTATGTAGATGTTTTTGCTATTCACCCTGTATTACAGTGTCGTCGGTGTATCTTAGGTTATTGATCACAATACTGTTCATTTTTGAATTCAATTTGGGTATATTTTCGGTAAAATATATAAGGTCAATATTCTTTATTATTAATTTCAAGGAAAAACGCACGTAGATGGTAAACAATTTCTAAAAAACCGATGAACTTTCGATAGCTTCTACACACCTAAATACACTAGCGTGGCTTACAAAGAAAGTCAGTATATCTTAAAATGAATAGCTATTTTATAGATTTTATTTTGTAAATTATATGATACTTTATACTTTAAATATTCTTTTTATAATTTTTATAGCATGGGCGCCGCCAGAATCATTTTTAGGGTGTGCATTTGTATTTATAACCAATATAAAATATAGAACCATACCTACATATCTATGTACTTTCTTTGCAGATAGGGGTGCAGTTGCACCCCCTTGCACCCCACTGTCGGCGCTCATGTTTACTAGGTTGTATTCGGGCATTAATAAAATAGTTGTTTAATTATAGACAATACAATTTAAAAGATGTAGTATGGTACACGTTGATAACGAATCTTTGGTGGATAAAAAGCATGACGATACACCTAGAAATAAATTAAATAACAAGAAACGTATGTCAAAAGCAAACATCAAAAACGCCGCCACTGTGTAATACCAATGGAGGTATACTTTAATATTTTAGATTTAATATTTTATTAATTAGTATATTGTTATTTATTTTTGTACAGATTAGTTTTATAAAATTCTTTTTCAATTTTGTTTTTTTTTTCAATGTTTAGTACTAATATACAAGACAGTCCAAAACAACGGCATTTGAAAATGTATACTGCGTGAAGCTGTGGGAAAAGGTAGAATTGATTAGAATTGATCACCCATTATACATTATCTACATTTACGATTTACAAATATACAAATACTAAACAATCAATGTGAAAATCTATAATACCACTTAAAACATTGGGGATTCCACAAAGAGACTTTATGTTATCAACGCATACAAGATAAGGGCACACAAACATATATCTGAAGACTTACCTAGGTGAAGCCATTCAAATGTTAAAGTTTTACACAAAAGCTGTACCTAACGATATCATCATTCTGGTTTTACAACCCTATGTGTATCCTAGCTTTCTTAAGAATTTCTCTCCAGTCATTCCTGTCATCGCCTTCCTCCGCAAATCATGTATTTCCATATTTCTCATGTTTTCATCGATGTTATCAAGTAACCTTGTTCTGAGTCTTCTATTTCTTCTCTGGCCAATCGGTCTATCAATGAGCATTTTTCTAGCTTGGTCAGTTTGTTCTATCCGCATTACATGCCCTATCCACCTCGGGCGTCCTATCTTAATGCATTTTACGATATCTGGTTCCTGGTATATTTTATAAGGTTCGAAGTTGTATTGTATTTTTCTCCCTTTTCTCTACTTTTCTTTTGAAACATTCCAACATGTTTTCATTATTTTTTGCTAGAGTGCAGATCTCTGAACCATATGTTAGGACTGGGCGTATTATTCTTTGTAGAGTGTTACCTTTGTATTTCTCGATATAATTGAGATTTAAGAAAAAGATTTAACATAAAATAGCAATTGTTGGCCTTGCAAATTCTGCGGATTATCTCTATGGTAGTGTTATCTTCAGTGTTGACAAGCGCTTCCAGGTATACTTACAAATTCGTTCACTGCTTCTATGATGACTTCTATGATCACACTATGACGTCGTCTTCTATAAAAAGTTGCCGTAAAATTTGTGGTTGCATGCTTATCCAAAGCATTTTATTTCCATTCTTTATTCAATACTGATATTATCAATTTCTATTTTAGATCTGATTGGTTCTTTGCTGATTACTATTCTTTTAGTTTTGTGTGTTGGGATTGTCATATTTTAATTGTTTTGCTCTTGTGACAACTGTAGACTAGTCTTTGCAGACTATCTTCATCTTGGGCTATCAATATTGCGTCGTCAGCATAATAGAGTACTTTTACTTTGTTTTTCATTCTTTTACTTTTTTGTTTCCGATTTTGTATCCTCTTCCTTTGTTAACACTTTTGATGATTTCATCTGTGATTAAATTGAAGAGCCTAGCGCTCAATGAGTCACTCTCTTAACAGATTCTGTTCCTATTTCATATTTTGCTGCTGCTTCAATATCTTCCTTTATTCTGGTCCAGTAGAAGTTTATATCTGTCTGGCCTTCTTCATTTACATTTTGATTCTTTAGCCTGTTGATGATGTTTTTCGAGTACCGTTTTGCAACTGTTGCATCTCTTAGCTTTTGCAAATTCCATTTCTTTCTAGACATTTTATTTTCTTTGCTGACGTTTAAAACTCTAGCTCTCACAGTTGATATCACTAGGCAATGATATGACAATTTTTGTGCCTCTATATCTTCTGCAGGTTCATTATGCCTGTTTAGTGTCTTGACTCTATTAAGATGTGATCAATCTGACTCGTTGTTCTTGCATCAGGAGATGTCCAGGTTACGTTGTGTATATTCTTGTGTTCAAAATAGTTGATTGCAACTGTCATATTTAATGCTACTGCTAAGTTTATCAGTGGTAATCCATTATCGCTACTGACGTTGCGTAGGCTATGCCTTTTATAGTGGAGATGAAAGCTCGTTCTCGTCCTATTCTTGCATTCATGTCACCTAACACTATCTTAATGTCATTTATGGGACATTTTCCGTAGGTTTGCTCTTGATCTTCAAAGAATTGTTATTTCATATTTCACAAAGGAGGTTAATGAATAAAATTCAAAAATAACTTCACATATTTGTTTATTAACACTGATAAAAAAATTATATATGCATTTATTGTTTTTTTTAAGGAGAATAATTGTTCAGTAGTACCATTTATCTGCGTTGACTCCGGCTAGGAATCTCCGCTGCCGTTTTTTTAGGGACTTCGGCTTCGTATTGCCTCTGTTGGATGGAGGTGTGTCCAGATGCAGACACTTACCGTAACTTTGTCGGTACTGGTGCAAAAAGCAGCTGAATTTTGTCTTGTTGTTATAGTTTTTGAAGCTCTACCCAGCGACTTGGGGTACGAACAAAACGAAGATAAATAGATGTGTGCGGTGGAGGGCGCGGTCGCGGTCTATACATCAATGTCAAAACAAACTTTAATTTTCTTATGAGATCGCACATACCAAGGATGTATCACTAGTTCACTCTCGCGACCTATCATCGCGGTTTACAGTAATGTCGATGCCAGAACAAAATAGTTTATTTTACATCGCGATCGAGCTAGTAAATTACAAGTTTATTGGTGGTTTTCAAACCACGTGACATTCGCTGGAGATACGGATGGTATGATAAATATACTGAAATGTATCAAGACTCATTTTCATATAAGTATAAAATCTGTCTAAGTGGTAATTCTGAAGCTCTTTAAATAGGTGTTCGTATTCGCCTACATACTGCCTTTTTTTTATTAATAGGATGAGCCGAAAACTGGCGATTTAAAGAATTACAAATGATCCACTATTTTTCACTTGAAGACATGCATTCACTGTCGTCACTACTGATGCTCATGTACATAATTTTATAATGTAAAAAGCTAACTTTCCCGTAACACATGTCAGTCACCTCAAAAACCGCAAAGAACACTGAAAGGAAGGTATCTTTGGTATGTTCTGCCCGTCATCGATGTAAACCTCGACCGCTACCACGACCTCTACCAAACACATCCATGTATTTTCGGTATGTCCGTACCCTAAGAAAAAACAATTTAGTACGTATTCCTATGGGCATACGAGCACATGAGATCCACGTCTGGCAGGAGACCCAGTTCGCGTATAAGTAGACCGTCTTACTAGAGTCAAACGGTCGCAACTAATACCACTAAATAGAATTTCCTTGCCATACGAAGACACACAAAGGTAAAAATTGCAGTTAAAAGCTGAATAGAAATTACTGATAGCCATAAACGTAAAAAAATAAAGATAATAAAAAATCTTAAGCATTTCTAATGATCGCTCATTAAAAAAATTAACCAAAAAGCACGAGGTAAACAAAAATTATGAAAAATGTTCACCCCAATAAATTGGGAAAAACTTCTTGTTGTTCTATACTTTCATTAATTTTAAACTTTTGAAATTTTATTTGGAAGAAAACTGATTTCACGAAGGCACTTGTTTTTAAGCAGTAAACGTATGGGATAAAAACTTGTACTGAAGATAGGTCTGATGCTCGCTAATTACAATAAATAGTTCGGAGTTTTAAAAAACTACTATTTGAAGTACGTTTAAGAAATAAGCTAGTAGCTAGAGCAATTGAAGTGCTTAACTTAATATTTGAATAGCGAATGGGAGATTCATTTGAAAAAAAAACTACAGAATGAAATTTAAACTAAAATGAAAAGGCTAGAAACAAAAATTAACTCAAATGTCAAAGAAACAAAATGAAGACAAAAGCTATATACTTATAAGAAGTGAAATACAAAGAAAAGCAATAGGAGAATTATAAAAAGAAGATGGAACGTTGTAACATTACACTTTGACTTTCGTGTTTCTTTTGCAGAGTCGACGTCGTAAGTTCTGCAAAGCTAATAGGTAGTTGGCCTCTAGTCTAATCACCAACCTGGAGGGTCAGGGACTCTTCTGTTAGAGTAGACATATCTTAGTACGTTTTGGTTCGCGGTGGGTATTTTATTTACCACCTACCCGCCGTTCCTAGATCAAGTTAGGGTGTTCCTCTATCCACCGCCTGGGGACCCGTCTGATTGTAGACAGACAACTCCACGCGGAACCTAGTGATATAATCAAGCAAAATATACGAAACGCCAAATTTGGTTTTGAGTGAAAACATTGATAGAAATAGAACTGATCAAGAAACATATTTACCTAAGACACAAGACCGTCTTAAGTAGAACCAATTAGAGGTACAACATATTGATGATAATAAATATAAAATTTAGGCTAGGCAGCGGTGCGGTGTAGGGTAGTTAAGATATATATTTAAGAATAAAAATACTCTAATTTGCTTAAAAAATCTTTTACACACTATCAGTTTACACTTATGGTGTGAAAACCAAATCATATTTCTTTTTTATGTGCCATATGAGAATTATCCGAGGTTGTCGATCACCATGACGAATGCTGCACGGTCTTCCACCATATGGAAAAGTTGCTCTACGTTTGGTATTTCGGTCAAAACTGTTTTTAACAAAGTGTTTTTCTCCCTATACCCTTTAGACAATCATTTAAACAATTATATTGTTAATAACAAATTATCAGACGGGTTTTTAGCCTGGTACCTCCGGAAAATCGAATCTACGCACCAAAAAACCGTCAAGGTAGCTAGGGGACATAAAAGTGTATACTCAACCCCCCTGGCTCTTAGACTGAAAAGCTACAAAACTAAACCAAACCTTCAAAATACAAAAGAAAATTAATTTTATCATAAAAACAACTCTCAATATTTAAAATTTATTAGGAAAAAAGTTAACAAAAATTTATAGACCAATTTGAGAAAGACAAAGGAAGTATAGAAAAAAAATAAAGATTAAAACAGAAAGACCGTATAAGATTTAATTTCAATGCAGGGCATCCGCCAGCCGCTTATACGTATGTCAACCTCAGTAGGTATCATCAGAGCGACATATGCAGATGCTCTGAATCTAAATTAAATCTCTCCCGTCATAGGACAATAATTATAAAAATAATTATTTACAGACTTACAACGCAATCTAATAACAGCACTAGAAATCCTAAGATTTCTTACTTAACGAAACTAAATTCAAATTTTTTTTTGGCCGTGATGACCGGCATGTGGAATGCCCATTATTGATTTCCTTGTCGACTAAATTATCAATCTGTCTACTTTGCAAGTTGTAGAAAGCACAGTGATAAAAATTTGAATTTATTTTCGCCATGTAGGGAATCTTAGGATTTCTAGTGTTGTTATTAGATAGCGTTGTAAGTTGGCGTTGTAAATAATTATTTTTATAATTATTGTCCTATGACGGGAGAGATTTAATTTAGATTCAGAGCATCTGCATGTGTCGCTCTGATGATACCTACTGATGTTGACATACGTATAAGCGGGTGGCGGATGCCCTGCATTGAAATTAAATCTAATATCGTCTTTCTGTTTTAGTTCTTTACTTGGATTCGAGTATCAGAAACTAAATTCACTAAGAATTTTTGCCGTGATGAAGGGCATGTGGAATGCAAATTATCGATTCCCTTGTCGACTAATTTATCAATCTGTCTACTTTGCAAGTTGTAGAAAGCACAGTGATAAAAATTTAAATTTAGTTACGCCAAGTAGGAAATCTTATAATTTCTAGTGTTATAAAGATTAAAGTTTGCAAAGGTCCAACCCGCGTTATCACTTCTCTCAGCATTCCTCCTAATGGAACATTTTTTTAATTATACTAATTTTGTGTGAATTATTCTGCCTATTGTTGTTAGCAGCTATACTTTTATAGAAGTTTAAAAAAGAAAAATTATTTTAAGTTAGTCAACACAGCCATAATCGTATACACCAGTTTAATTCCCTGAAAATTAAGAATTTTTATTAGCAATATATAATTATAAGTTATATAAAATTGAATAACAAACAGGTTAGCATAAGTGCCCTTACTTTCCTATTGCAACATTTAGTGAATATGAAGCAAGATTAAGCTTGACGAATCTACATAAAGTTCATAAGAACATCAAAGTGTCGATCAGAAAAATACTTCACAAAAAAATCACATAGTCTATTATTAGTTTTTAAGTCGTCTGGGGACGATAGTATCTTTCAAGCTTTGCCTCACCTAGCAAAAAGAGGAAGTGGGAATAGGGGTTAATGCTTCTGCCAACACACTGCCATCGGAAATATTTATAATATTTCAACAAGAACTACTAGCAATTAATTTTTTTTGCTTAAGTGTGCCTGAATTCATCCTCAGCTTAGCTAAATATCTATGGCCTCAGACAGCCAAGATGCACTCAAAGCTCTAAAGTCTATATAAGTGTTATGAGTTGGTAATAACTACAAAAGTCTCTTAAGCAACTGGTAAAGCACAATAAAATAACTTTGCTGTAAGTGACAGAACATAAAGGAGTTATTGGTAATGAGATTTTTGATAGTTTTACTATAAGAATTCATTGGACCAGAGCTATTTTGCGATTTTCGAAAATAAGAAGAGGAACGTAGTGTAGCCTATCGGAAAAAAATACCAGGCCAAAGGCAAGCAAAAAAAACGGGTGTGGCAATCCAGTGGGACTGCCGGTGGAAGTTATACTTCTATACACGCGTTCGCCGTTAAAAATTTATATAGGAGTCAATCTGCACAATAATTACATATGTAATGCTATAGGTAGGAGAGAGCAGAAAGAGAAAAAGAATTAGTTATATAGGTATATGGTGCATCGTTTGCTGTATATAAACATTTGACCTGTAATATCATCATTTTGGCTTTACAACCCTGTGTGGGTCCTAGCCTCCCCAAGAATTTTTCTCCAGTCGTCCCTATCCATCGCCTTCCTCCTGACCTGTAATAGGAGTATAATAAATGAAGGATTGTATCAATATTATAATGAAAATATATATTTTTATTTTTATATATGTATAAAAGGAGTTGAATACAAAAAAAAATTTACACATACTCTGCAGTAAAATTCATTGTTTATTTTGTTATTAATATAAAAATTACAATACAATAAATACACTGCAATATAATTCAATATAATAATACATCATAAATTAAAATGTAATATTCATAAGTATTTAAAACTGCCAATATACATAGAACTTACTTTACGAAGATAAAAATAAAAAACCAACAACTCGGATTATGTTGTAAATTTTCATTTTATTTTAAAATTGATGTTTTTTGCGTATATTACATATATTTAATAAGATTAACATGAGGTTTTTAAATATTTCAAAAATAAAAAAGGAAATTCATAATTGGAATTCGAACTCACAACCACCAGCGTATGAACCAAACACGTAAAGGATTTGCCAATTAGACATGACACTAACGGATTTCAAAATTGACAGTTCTCGGTAAAACAGTGATTATTTTGAAATACAGAAGCCTAAAATAATTATAAACGTTTAATTTTAAATAATACAAAACATATCACATAAATAATAATATTAATACATATTATATTATATATAATATTATATATATATATATATATATATATATATATATATATATATATATATATATATATATAATATTAAATACAAAAGAAACATTAGAAAATATATCTTCTGTCTCTCTCTTACTCATTATCTTACATATGTAATGGTTTCACAGATTCACTCTCATGCAAATTTCCAACGCCGACCGTGCGTATAGAAGTATAACTTCAAAAAGAGTCACTAGATATATTTATAAAATGAGCAAGTAAATTAAAAGGGCTACAAAAGATCAAAACAAGCTTTAGTAAACAGTGGGGTAACAAATAAGTAGTATTAAATGGTTGCGTAGCATAAAGAAGAACCATCGCAGGCAAAAATTTTTAAGAAATATTAGGGGATCAAATACCATTAAAACTAGTTTAGAAACTATTTATGGTAATGGTAGTGCATAATTAAAACTGTGAAGACTTTATCACAGAACAACAAGAGGGTTTGCGTATTGAAATTAGAAACAAACCCTTGTAACGTTAAATTTTTACTCTGATAAATTTTTACACGGAAGTAAAATTATAACGTTAAATTTTTACTCTAGAGTAAAGTTTTAACGTTATAATTTTTGTATAGAGTAAAATTTTAACGTTAAATTTTTACTATGTGTTTTAAAATTTTACTCTTTATTCTATGTTAACAAAAATTGAAATCTAATGAGCATTTTTGTGTTGTTAAATGAGTGAATTTACTCAATGTTTTGTTTACTAATTCTGGTTGCAATATTCTTGAATGCAGCAATATTTTTAAATACCGCATTACGGCAGAATGGTTCAAAGAAGACAAGCGTTATAAAAGAGCTCCTTTCGTTTACCTGATTATGAATTAAAATAACTCACCACTGTAACATATTTTTTATAATTAAAATATTAAATAATTTTTTAATACCTTTACCCTTGTTGCTAAGATGCCCATACAGAAGGCTCTACTTATCAAAAGACGCCGCTTAAATAATATACTTTACGTTAGGGCATGGATTAATTCTTTTCCGGTTTCAGGCGGTTTCTGTTGGAACTTTGGTAAACAAAGTCGTAAAAAGTATTTTATAGTATTTTTCTGTAAGAACCTAATCCAAAAGATTTCATATCTCCTTACGTTTCTTCTTGTTACTTCCTATGTCGTTAGAACCATTTTACCTTCCTAGAAATACATACAGGCTGGCCTGTTATTTGTAAGTGGGGGTTATCCCACTTCTTTTTTTGGGGAGCTTGTGAAATTTTGAGGGAAGAACTTCACTTCTGAGAGGGCGGTCTTTGAGTAAAGCCGTTTGCTTATCTTTCCGTTCTCTGTGATTTTTTTCTTTAAGTGTGTATTCACTTAAATATTTGAGTTTCTTAATCTAATACCACATTAGGCGTCCCCTATTATCCCTTAAAAAATTTCCATCGACCTACCAAATACCCTGTATATTATTCCAAAGCGACCTCACTAAATTATAAATATTTTTAGTAGCCGTTCCATCCTATATAAGCAGATACAAATTTTTATTCGGTCTCTTTTCAATCATATCACTACAATTATTCTTCAATGAAACTTTAGTCACACAAATTGGTGCGTGTCTTGGCCGTACACACGGGTAAGTATCTTTTTCTAGTTTTAGGCCTCTGTTTTTTACTTGTTTTCTTTTGCATAGCAGATACTTTCTTTCTTAAAATAAAGCTGAAAACATTTTAACTTTTATTTTTTTTACTGTATATATGTACACTTCCGGCATATAAAACTGGTACACTTTTTTTTCCAATGTAAACCTGTGTTCAGACTGGACACAATGGTTTGTGAATCAATTCGTTGTTGCCATCATCGATAACGGAATTGCAATCAATCTAAATAGATAAAAAATAAAGTTCAAAAATGTATAAAGTTTTTAGATAGGTATTATTTTTATCATTAATAACAAAAAACGGTATCTAATAAATTTAATAGTCAGAGATAGGGTTGAGTTAACTACCAAAAATGTTTGAAGGATGTTTAAACCTAGGCTATTGGCACAGGGAACATTGGAATGCATCTACTGTAATTTAATACTTTAATTACCTACCGAACACGAACTGTATTTTGTGTCAATAAGTTTAGTAACAAGTAAAGTAGCAAGATTAATTTATTATTTATTACAAGAACAATAAATGTGAAAAACTAACATTATACTTTATCCTATGTATTATACCTAAACTATAAAATATCAGGGACGAAAAAACGCTTTTCAAAACGTGACTGTTACAATCCAATATCTCACTGTAATGTTTTATTATAATAATTTAAAGTTATGTCTAGATTGATTATTTATCATTATGTATTTCTGAATTTAAAAGTTTTCATAAATTATAATAAAACACAAATCAATGTATGGGTACTTAATTATTGAGATGATGAAAAATTACAAAATTATTATGAGAATTCTTTAGGATGCCTCATCGAGAATGCTCGATAATGTTTTAGTTTTTAGTATACTCAAAACTGACGGTCTGTCGCACAGCCCTGGTTTTACCTGGTTTCATATAATATTTTCGTTGAACTGGCAACAGTGCCCTAGAAATTATAATGACACATGTGACAAGATCAACGTACACAACTTAAAAAACACGATTTTTGGTTATAAGAGTTGTACCAATCTTTTATGACGCGAACGGTACCTATATTACCTTATTTTCTTTAATACCTTATTAATAAAATCTTTTACTATAAATTTATTTTTATTAATGCTACGCTATGATCAGAGATTTTGCTGAAATCGTTTTTCTCTGAATACTCAGCTTTATTTCTGATCGGGCTTTTCTTTTGGGAGAAAACTGATCTTTGTATGAATTTTCTAGCCACTACCGTGGGGAGCAATAAATAGCCAACTACACTACCGTGGAGAGCAAGCAATAGCCAACCACACTACCTTGGAAAGCAAACAACAGCCAACCACACTACCTTGAGGAAACAATCAGCAACCAATCATACTACCTTAAGTCCACTGATGTATCAGAATATAATTTGAAATCCATTTACCAACCTGACAACAATGATTGCTATAATCTAGACCAACATCATCATAATCATCAATGGCGCTACAACTTTTCGTGAGTCTTTGCCGCGTTTATTATTGCCTTCCATGTTTGTCGGTCCTGTGTCAGTAATTCCCATTGTCGCACTCCCATTTTCTCTAGATCTTCTTTGACTGCATCTTTTCGCTTTTTTCTAGGCCGCCCTACAGACCTTCTTCCCTCTGACCTTTCCCAGAACACATTATTTATAAGGCGATTGTCGTTACTGCGTATCACATGCCCTGCCCATCTGAGACCAACAACCAATCTAGACCAACAACCCCCTTTAATCCAACCAACAAGCACCGACAGCGGCTAACCTCCACAAAGATCGGAACCCTTCCTAGAGAATTGAAAGACTCCTTCAGAACGAACTAAAGCTGAGTACTTTTTTATAATTTAATCATTTTTTACCGGCAACCGGCAGAATCTTTAACTCTCAATTTAAAATTTATTTTCATTCATAATAATTTGAATTCTGTTTATTTTTAAATAAATATATACCTTTACTATGACTTTACAGGGCTGAGCAGTCGGACAAAGCACCATTCTGATGGATAGAACGGTGGGCGTTTTTCAGTGTTCAGCAGTGTGGTGTGCTTAATGCCCTGGTCTTAATAAGATTAAGACGTTACAGTATTAATTAATTGTAATATTGTTGAAACATTTATTGTAAAATATAAAATAATGACAATATGAGACCTTTATTTGCAAAACTTGCTTTTTGCTCGAAAGCCATTTTTTGGGAAATCGAAAAAAACGATTAACGGCCGAGTAGTGTTTGACTCACAACGTAAAGAATTTTATTAACGTTGCTTAGAGTTTTTAGAAGAAATAAAGAAGAAAATAAAAATTAAAAGTTTATAGCCTAAAATATTTAGAGATTTTTAGAAAAATGTTTATTGCAAACAACCAGTTTTGTAAATAAATATATAAAATAATAACAAACCGTATTTAGTTCAATTTTCAATTAAAGTTCAATTTTTTAGTTTTAGTTTTAGTTCAATTAGAAAACATAAGGGATTTATTCATGAAAATAAAACTTTAAGATTTTTAGTCATATAAAGAAAATGTTTAAACGAACAAAAAAAAATCAAAAGCAGTCTTAATCAGTCATAGTCAACCAAAAAACAGTAATTTTCTGCATTTTGGCAATTTTCCAAACCATCAACGGTTTCTTCTGGTGAGGTAGAATCTATCTTCAACTGTTTTTTTGTAAAAATTTGGTTCAGGAAGCCTTTTCCAATTTTTTCTATAGTGTTTGGAAAGGAGACTAAGACAAATTTTACATACGTCATTTCGGTAATTGGGTTCACCTTGGACTGGAGTATTGTTGCCTTTTTTGTATAAAATAAACCGCTTTGCCTTATTCAATTGAAAGTGCCATAAACTAGGCAGCTTAATAACTCGTTTTGTTTGTGTCCTAGAATCAAACACATCCCAATTCATACCGATTTTCGTTACAGTGGAATACTTTCTGATTAAATCGTCATAGCCACTAATTTCCACGTGAACAGGAATTTTTTAATGTCTTTTTCTATACGAAAATACGATCATGCGTAATAAAGGAATGACCAACGATTGGAAAAATTAATTCAATCTGTTTAATATGATTCGGCGATTCTTCTAGAAGCCAATAAGCCAACATTGCCATCATATTCAAATTTTTGTTTTGTCCGCCTCAACCATCAGGGAACAAACGTACTGTTTCTATATTGACATCAAAATCATATTTTTTAGAGCATGTTGCAAAGCTGACGCTATTGTATTAGAATCTTTTCGAGAGTCAATTTCTGTCCACACGTAAGAAAACACATTTGTTGGTCATAGTTTATCGGTAGAAGTTCCAGTAATAACTGTAAAATTATTATGGTTTATTTGCTGGCTGAAATATGCTGCTTGATCAGGTAGTCTAGGCAGTGCTAAGTTTTTTTGGCAGTCGAACGAAAAGTAAGTTGTGCTGGGTTTTGGATTTTTAAGGAGATTGCCTTTGCTTTTACAATATAAACACGAGCTCAGTGGCTAACTTTTGCCGAACAGCAAAAGAAGTTGCTACTTTCAACTGCTCCTTTGTTCTCAAGCAAGTGGAGCAACAGTTAGTCAACAGAGTTCCAAAAGCGATGCTGTAGTTAACATTCACTTACTTTCGAAAATAACTAAGCTTCACATGCATAGGCTGAAGGACTCTTCGAAGATAATGGTCAAAAAATTTCTTAAAATTCAAGTCACATGGCAAGTAGACCCTCACGCTTGTCTTACTTCTACCGTAATGAGAGTCTGTACATGTTATAGATTCTATAAATTTTTTGATGCAGTTTCTTTTTTCATCATTTTTTGGACCCACTCTATTGCCACCTCTACGTTCCCTGGGTAGCTCGCCAGTGATAACAAAATTTCTTACAATTCTTTTTATGCGGACTTGTTTAAATTTGCGATTCCCAGAAACGACTTGGCATATACTCTAATCATCTTCTTCTTCTTTACGTGCCATCTCCTCTAAGAAGGTTGGCAACCATCACGGCAATTCGCACTTTCGACGCCGCTGCTCTAAAGAGGTCAGCAGAAGTGCAGTTAAACCAAGCTCTCAAATTATTTAACCAGGAGGTGCGTCTTCTTCCGCGACTCCTTCTAACCTGTATTCTTCCTTGCATCTATTGCATTCTATATTGTATTCTATCTTGCATTCTAATCATCTTACCTCACTCAAACTCGACCCTGCGGCATGATTAGATTTCCCTCTTTTTGGTTTCTGTCCCTTACAACAAGCCAATATCTGAAGGTCTTCTTTACTTTTATCGTTTGTCTGATAAAGGTAGGCATGAAAATCTATCAATTGCTTCATCGTGAGTGTGATACAATAATACACCAATCCGGGTCGTCTGTTATGACCATAAGTTGGAAAGGCCAAAGCTTTTGGTGTATTTCTTCATAAAAAATCAAACGATTGTCGCAGAAGTCTAAAATCATCAAATTTAATATGAGGCACTTACCTAGCAAGTTTATCCACATTCCTTTATGTGTTTCTTACTGAAGAACTTTTTTGCGTTCTTTTCCCTGTGGACTAGGTTTAACAAAACAACCATTTTCGCTTACTAACTCCATACAAATAAAAAAACTGTTCCTAATTCGCCAAAATACAACTGTTTAATCGCTCGAATATTTATAAATTACTGAAAATTTGTTTCTTCAACAAAGCTGTTGTAGTAGCGTATTCGTCACGTGAACCAACCGGCAAATTTCATTGGTAGTAGAGCAAACATCGAGTTTTGCAGGTAAACATTAGGACAAAGAGCGAGTTCTGCAAATAACTTTAAACTTCTCGACAGCATATGTATGCTAAAGAACGAGTTTTGGGAAATTCTGATTATATCATTCGATTCCTATTTAAAATTTAAATAAACCTTTAAAAAAAAATTTTCGAAACTTTTGTCGATTAGAGAGTTTTGCAAATAACGGCCTCATACGTAGAATTAAAAATTAAATTATAAAAATTAATTTGTTAGTTTAGTTTCAGTGATAAGCAAGATAGGTGGATCGGTAGTACCGTAGAGCTCCAAAAAAGGCCGTTCTCTAATTGTTCCACTATTGGTGATTTCCGCAAATCAGATGAGAAACTAAACAAACACCAGGAGAGAACAAGAAAATATCTTTCTTTAACATACGATAGATTAACTTTTCCAATGTACTAGTTACACATTGGAGTAAAGTTTTAACAGAGTAAAAATTTAACGTTAAAGTTTTACTATCGAGTAAAATTAGAGTTAAAATTGTATTCTAAAGTAAAACTTTATTGGTCCAACCACTTGTGTTAAAATATATTCTTTTAGTAAAAAAAAACAAAATAATTTTAGTCGAAAAAATTATTACTAACGCTTCAATACATGGGATTATTACAAACTTACCTTAGTTATAAGAAAATGATTTAAAATTATTAGGTCGAAACACGATATTTGAATCGGTTTAGTGCAAGTCAATATTATCAATAGCGTTTTCTTATTTCTGTTGTTCCAGTAAATCCATGGGCAATTATAGAACATATCTCTAATTTTGCAAGACTAAAATATTAAAACACCAAAAAATTTTAATCACAACAATATCAGTTCAAAATAATTTTTATATAACTATGTATGAATATTGGTTATTAAAATCATTCGGGAATTTCATTTTATTAACCTTTATTAACCACTTTTTTGTTTTCGTCTTCGGAATGACTGAAACTGTCTGGATACAGTTTATTCTTGTCGAAAATTTACTCAGTCAGTTGTTCAAAAATATTTTTTGAGTATGAAAAAGAGGAAACAACTTTTTGAAACGAAGATTCTATACTGGTGTTGAATTAATTTTTCTCTATAGTGAAATGCTGAGGTGATCGTCACGAAATTAGCGACAAAAAAGAGAAAAGTCCATGTACTCGACAAGGAGAGTCTGTTATACAACATGTAAACCTTTTCAATTTTATTAAAATCTATAAGGATACTAGCGGACCCGACAGACTTTGTTCTGTTAAATAGATTTGGAATGTGGCAGTTTATTTCTTTAATTCTTCTGAACAGAACCGTCACCATGATGATAGGGCGGTGTGTGAGGGTCAGCTGGGGTGACCTAAGTATATTCGCTTCCACGAACTTTGGCTACCCTTTTGGACCCACTAAAAACCTCACTGGGATGTCTGCCAGAGGGCTTCAAACTAAGAGGGAAATTTAAGGTTCAAACCTGATTGAAAAATAATCTAAAGGAATAGTGGGAACCTAAAGGTGACAAATATTTTTATAAAGTGGGTGCTTCAATGACAAAACATAGAGATAATTAATTATTTATTATTATTGTTATTAACATAGGGTTAATAACCGATGTAATAAAGAATAATGAAATAAAACGTATACAAGTATTTTTAGTAATCGCTTTATTGTAAATCAAGTGAATCATATTAACAAAAATCTGTTTTATTTTTTATGTAGTGCTTTATGATATACAATGTTTTTTGTTTGATTACCTGGTGAATATACAAACAAATCTGATGATTTTCCAACACGGGAACAGGCAACACACAATTGATCATGTGAGAAACATGGGTTTTCTAGATTAATATCACAAACACCTAATGATTGCCCTTGGGACTTATTTATGGTCATAGCAAAAGCAAGCCGCACTGGAAACTGTAGTCGTTTAAATTCAAATGGTACATCAGTCGGAATCATCAAAACGTCTTCTCCTTTATACTTTCCTTTCAGTATAGTTGCTTATATCACGTTGTTCAATAAATTTTTTATCGCTAACCGTATGCCGTTGCAAAGACGCGGTTGGTTGATATTTCTCAACATTATAACTACTGATCCAACTTTTAATTGAATATTATGAGGTGCCAATCCTGGTAAATCTAGCGAGTTTAAAAATTCAGGCGATAGTTGACGACATCATTTTGGTTAGTAGCCCAATCAACTAATTTATATATCCTCAATTCGCCTGTAATTTGTTCTTGAATTTTGAAATTTAATTCATTTACATCTATGTTTTTTGCAGCCAATATAGCCCGTTCGCTAAACCAATCATGGTTTCTGTAATTTGGAGTAACATCTGGAAACACCTTTTAAATAAGTTTATCTTTTTATCGACTTTAGTGACAAAAACTTTGAGGAGAGTTAATGCAACCAGTTTAAGGTGTCTATAGGAAATTTGCCTTTATTAATGTCAATGAGTTGTTTAGAGAATATGTCTCCAGATTGGTCAGTTTGCAACTCGACACGCATATTCTTGCTTAATACCTTGACATGTTTCCACAAATTGGAGGACTTTAAACATGCATTGAGTTCATCAGCTGGCGTTGATCGTGGAATCACTGACAATGTTTGACGAAAATCTCCTGCTAATAAAATCATTGCATCACCAAATGGGTTATGATTGCTCCGTAAATCTTGTAAGGTTCTATCTAAAGCCTTCAAAGATTTTTTATGTGCCATCGTGCATTCATCCCAAACAGTCAATTCACATTGCTGCAAAACCTTTGCCATTGCAGAGTTCTTCGAAATGTTGCAGGTTGGAGTTTCGTTGCTTTGCATGTTTAATGGCAATTTTAGTGCTGAATGGGCTGTTCGACCACCTTCAAGCAAAGTTGCTGCGATTCTCGACGAAGCGAGTGCATGTGCAATTTTATTTTGTGAGCGAATTGTTGCTAATATCAATAAAATCAAAAAAGTTTTTCTTGTACCGTCAGGTGCATCTAAGAAGTAAATCCCTCCTGTTTTATTAGTTGTTACTTTCATAAGTGTACCAAATACATACTTCTGTTCTTCATTCAATAGTGGACTGAATTTGTTTGAATTAATTCTTTAAAAGTGTTGGGATCATACAGTTTTTCTCGGTGCAACTCTTGGTTAAAACCATTATGCATTGGACGATTGGGTGCGGCCAGACCTAATTGAAATAATAGTTTGTTTAACATCATTAAGCACATGTCCCCAATTGAAATCAATGCTTCATTGTAAATTTCTTGTTTGCTTATTTGTATATTTGGATTTCCCCTTATAATCCGTATTTGATACAAAATATCATCACACATATTATCTTTGTACATGATCCACAAATCATTTGGGTTTTTGATGGGAAGCATGTAGATATAATTATAGAAAACAATGTTCGTAGTTGATGAGCTTGTGGTGATATTAAAGCATCATTGAGAGTTTGATCTCAATGAGCGCCATTTTCTAGCGATTGCAAACCTTGACAGGCTTCTCTGTGTGATCCACACAAATTACCATCAACAGTTCGTAAATGTTGAAATGATCTTGGGCCACGTACATTGACTAATAGCAGTCGTAAATAAAAATATTCATCATTGCTTGGATGTACTGAATAAATTCGACCAATTGCATCGGTAGAATATACATCTGGGTATCCCGGAACTGGTTTTCCTTGTTTCCGTCGTATGAATCTCCTTGAGGATTGATTCCAAGTATAATATTTTGGCATTTTAGAATATAACAATATTTGAGCAAAAGCATCAGTTTGGCATATCTCAAAAAAATGGTCTGGTTAATGTAGTAGATGGTGGCTGAGCAGCTCTTTGCACTGCGTTCTGTGCTGTAAAATATACTCTTTGTCGATTTTCTAAATGCACAGCTAAATAAACAACAGTAGGGTGTCTCTCATGAATAGAAAAAGAAAATATTCGCCTGCTTCATTACTACTAACGTAGCGACCAATTTGGTATTGGATAACTTCATCATTGGAATTCTCTGCATTAATACCAATCACAGCCTTATCATCCCCTTTGGTTACATATTTGCAAATGTATTTGATAGATTTCACTGAATGACAAGATTTAACGTTAATGTGCGCTTTGAATGTCTTTGATAAAATGGGTGAACATGGAACAATCCAGCGATTATCTAGTTCAATATATTGTTGATTTAATTTGACAATTGTTGATCTTCCATTGTCTGCTGTCGATTGGCGACGATACAGTGGATATCCGTCATTACCAGTGATTGTTTCAGATATTAATGTCTGTGGATATCGTTTTGAACATTTACCATCCACCATACACGGTGAATTTTGATTAAGAGTTCCACAGGGACCATGTATCATGTTTTTGATAACTACCTCATGCAATCCAGGATCAACTTCTATATTAGAAATTTCAGCTGATATTACTGCATTAACTTCATTTGGCCTTATCTTTTCAACTAACAAAATCAAAATCTGTGCATGTGGCAATCCCCGTTTCTGCCACTCCACAGAATACATCCAGCAGCGTGTTTCTCCAAACACATAATGTTTCACAATGAAATCCATTAAAGATTTCAACTTTTGTCTAAAGACTCTAACTGTAATATCATGACGATCAATGGGTGATTGCCGAGGGAATAACTCCTGCTTGATTTCTATCCAGTGTGGATTACATGTAAATGTGATGAACAAATCTGTTGTACCATAATGATGAACATATGACATGGCATCTTGAGCATATTCATGCATATGTCGAGGGCTTCCGATGTATGTTGCTGAAAGAATAGTCATCCGACCAACATTCTGTGCATCTCCATCAGTATTTATCGCATCTCGAAGGTAAATATACTCTTCAGATCTGAGTTTGGTCTGATTCAACCTGATGAATGTTAATCTCCCCATTTCAATTTTAACATACATGTCTACAAAATACTTGTGATATAATCACCGACATTTGAGTATGTGATTGTCTTCATTTTTCCGAATCATTAGGCGGTATGAATAATAGTTCATTGAACTGACTTTTTTGTTGGTTTCAGAACCTGAAAATAGATTTTTGTTTTTATAACATTGAAAATTAAAAAAATAATAATAATATAGTGACTGATAATATATCTCCATAGCTAAACTAATATTTCAATTACCTGTAACGGGATTGATCATCTTGTTTGAGAAATCATAGCCGTCTTCACCTTGCCAACATATAATGGGATATTGCAGTGCGTCATATGAGCGGTGTGTTTCCTGTATACGTTGTAATTGATTATTTTAACGACGATGTAAAACAATATCACGGAATTCCAAGTTTTCTCCAACTACAACGATGGCAACTTTATCAATAGTTGGTGCATTAAAACGTCTTGAATGTTGGCCAACAGGTGTTTTATCAGCTCTGATTACAATTTTGTGATTATCAGATGGCATCAGATGCAGTTTTATACAAACCAGATCAAATTAGATACAAACCAGATCAAATACACTGGCGCAACAACACTTTATTAACGATATAGAACATGTGAATAGATTCATATACCTAGGAATGGATCTGGTCGCAAGCAATGAAGAAGAACCGGAAATAAATAGAAAGCTTATGCTGGCAAATAAAGCCTATTTCGCGATGGGTCACATATTTAAATCGCGAGACGTACACTGAAAAACAAAACTCCGGGTCTATAAAGCAATAAGTGAAGTTATTATTATAATAAGTTGTTGAAGGAAGCCAAGGCCCGATTTGGGCTGTAGTGCCATTGGATGGATGGATCAGATGCAGTTTAAAACAACATAATAAATTGATTGTGCTCATGAAATAAAGTTTGTAATTGTTCTACAATAGTCTTCTTTAGTGAATTGTTATGTGAACAACGCATATCAATTTCTTGTGGTGTATTGCCGATGAAATAAATTTGCAGGAATTTGTAATTGCTATCTGACACTGGTAACAATGAACCTACTCTATGATATATTTGGCCTTGTCCCTGTAAATTAAAAAAAAATTGACCAAATATAAATAATATTTGTTCCTAAAAAGTATATCTGTCTCCTAATTTGTATCACCAAATAATAATTGATATGCTTAGGTATGTCAATATGTAATAATTAGTTGTAACTAATACCCATCATCAAATAATTATATTGTGTTTCAAAATAATAAAAGTGTTGCTAATACTGAATCACCAAATAATATTATGACTAAGTAATATATTTCTTGGGGATTAGGGAACTAAAGGTTAATGACACACCTTTACTTAGTTAACAGGATTTTTTTTCACTAAAATAATAATGATTAACTACTATAATACATACCTTAAAAGTTGGCATGAAATTTTCCCGAACTACTTTTGTTGCCCCAAATGACGTCATTTGAAAGCAATTGTTATATTGTTGGATATTTTACAAAAAGTGTATGGAATCTGGTCCTATTCCTGAACCCAATGAGTACAATGACTCTGGTGGTGGATCCAATGGTATCAATTACCCATTTGTGCAACACAATCCATTGGCTTCATTTTTGCATTTCAATGTCTTACAATGAGTGCAAACCAAGTTCATAGATCCAATAGTAATTGGTAGTTACCTGTAGTCAATTGACAAATCGTAATTGAAAGCAGCTCGATTCAAACTTGCGCGATTATTAGTTGAATCTCTCGGTCTACCTTTCCACGTTCGTAATATACGAATTCTTTCACATTCATTTCGGTCGTCACGTTCTTGTGCAATATGATTAGATCGGTAATTAGTTTAGTTTGTAGCATTTCGGGTTCTTCTATCTAAATTACTTCGTCTTATAGGAGGCATATCGAATATATTAATCACAGGTATTAAAACACTTTGCTCAAAATACGGTATAAAACAATCAATCAAAAATAAATCGAAGAATACCGGAGAATTTGTTTCGTTTATCAAGTTGACCAAAGAAAACTGAGTAGATAAGGTAACAGAAAATCCAAGAAAAACAACATGTGTGTGTATATTAATGTACACCTGCAAATTGACAGGTTGTTGTTGTCTGTGAAATCTCTACTTTGTCTGTGAAAGAGAATATAATCAGAGAGGATATAACACTACATTTTAGTTTTTTTTTTAACTTTTTTTTTTTACTTTGATATGACTTGGAGGCAAGTCCTTTAAGCCAAAAAAATGCTGTATCCATATAGAGTATATTAAATTAATAATAAATTAATTATTAAAGATAATAAACGCTTTTTAACGCGGTTTGTTTGACAGATGCAACGACGTGAAAACTGATGTAATTTATGTCGCGTTCCGAAACTAAAACAAAAGAAAGAATATTGCGAGGCCAATCAAATCTATAGCTCTTACATTTTTTGACTTTTCAATTTGGTCGGGTTTACGATATTATCACTTTTGTATGAACGCATTAGATCCTCCAACGCGAATACGCACACACGAACGCGCACACACATTTGATTGGATTTGAACTTTGTGCAGCGACAATGAAGCATATATTGTATAGACAACAGTAAGTGCTTGTAATTTAATATAAACTTTATTGAATAGCAGATAAGTTCAAATTGACTCTACATTTAGTTAGAAAATATTTGTATGAGAAAAAGAAAAGGGCTGTTTTAGGGTTTTCTCGGAAATTATTCGAATTTTTCTCGCCGTAAAAAGCATCCTTAGACTTCAAGGAATATTTTAGAAAAAGAATTGTTAAGAGTTATGCGCTTACCAATACATTTTGCGATTCATTTTTATATTATAGATTACCTAACAGTGGTTTTATGTACTATCGAATGTACAATTGTTGAAATAAATAAATAGACTTTGTAAATGCATGATTGTAAAAAAATATTGCAAAATAAAAGAATAATAAATAAATAATAAAATTACTTCATTCAATTTTAAAAACATTGGAAAGTTAAAAATAAAGAAAACAGTATAAAGCTTCCTGCTAGTATACAGTACCGCCTACTGTACCACTTTTTTTTGGTTTTATAGTTTTGGTAAATTCCAAGAACATCTTTATAGTATGTTAAATGCGAAGGAAATTTTGTTTGTGGTTTAATTGCAAACTGGTAATATTATTGGAACCTCTTAGACCAGCCGAAGGAAAAAATTCGTGAAAAAGACCCGGTTTGCAGAAGAAAAAAGTTATTTTTTTATCAGTACAATACGTCGTGCCATATAAGCATTTTGATAATGGTTAAAATCAATGAATTAAAGTTAGTTGGAAAATTCACTGTATTCATCAGGTGTGCATAGCGATACTCATTTATAGCTTATAGCGTGTTATTACTATATGCATGTTAATGGATTTTTATGTCTGCTTTTTACTGAATTTTTAATATTTTTTATTATAACACTACACAGTTAAGTAGTTATTTTTTTTTTGTTTAAAAAAAAATGTTTAATTTACCAATTTAAGTAGGTACTTTAAAATTTTATTTCTTTGAATTTTAATTTTAAATTTAATTTTTTTCTTTAAAAATTTTGTTTAATGATTTTAGTAATTTTCACAATGTTATAAATATAATACCTATAGAGTTTATTCATCATATACATTTTTATCTTGCATTTATGCTTAATTATTTCATTTTGATTTTCAAAATATTCTAAAAATAATCATGAATAATGGAAGGGTATATTAATTAATTTTTATTAAAAACTTTTCATTTGTAAATACTTATCTATAAACAACTAGGTATAAAATTTCTAGAATAATCTTTTGCTTATGTCAATTTATTTTATTAAATTTTATTTAATTTTATTTAATTTTCTTTAATTTTCTTTAATTTTATTTAATTTTATTCAATTTAATTTAATTTAATTTAATCTTATATAGTTTAATTTAATTTTATTTAATTTTATTTAATTTTGTTTAATTTTATTTAATTTTATTTAATTTTATTCAATTTAATTTAATTTAATTTAATCTTATATAGTTTAATTTAATTTTATTTAATTTTATTTAATTTTGTTTAATTTTATTTAATTTTATTTAATTTTATTTAATTTTATTTAATTTTATTTAATTTTATTTAATTTTATTTAATTTAATTTAATTTTATTTAATTTTATTTAATTTTATTTAATTTTATTTAATTTTATTTAATTTTATTTAATTTTATTTAATTTTATTTAATTTTATTTAATTTTATTTAATTTTATTTACTTTTATTTGATTTTATTTAATTTTATTTAATTTTATTTAATTTTATTTAATTTTATTTAATTTTATTTAATTTTATTTAATTTTATTTAATTTTATTTAATTTTATTTAATTTTGTTTAATTTTATTTAATTTTATTTAATTTTATTTAATTTTAATTAATTTTATTTAATTTTATTTAATTTTATTTAATTTTATTTAATTTTATTTAATTTTATTTAATTTTATTTAATTTTATTTAATTTTATTTAATTTTATTTAATTTTATTTAATTTTATTTAATTTTATTTAATTTTATTTAATTTTATTTAATTTTATTTAATTTTATTTAATTTTATTTAAAGCATTTTTATTTATTTTTCTGAAAGCATTTTTCATACAAAAGAAACAACAAAATCTAAACACACAGAAAAAATTTTAGGGGGGTGTGCAGCCCTAAATACTCCCAAACTTTTGAGTACGTTCAAATCAAATGAATTTTGTGACATCATTAGTTTAACACATTATTTTTAAAACATTTTTGCCTCATCACTTTTTTCAAAAAATTAGTTTTTTTCCTAGTTGGCCATAAAATTACAATTAGTTTCTACGGATACAATAATTACAAACAGTTCCATCAATAATAGTCAATAGTTTTAAGCTATCATTTATTGTGTGAATAAGATTAATATTAAAAATTTAGATATTACAATGGCCTACACATTTCAGGAAATAACAGATATGCATTTAACTTTGGGTAAGTTGGATCAGATTAAATTATGATTTCAATAGATTTGTTGGATTTAATTTGTCCCCGTAATGCGTAATTTAATTTATGACATACCTTTTTGAAACATCCTTATTAATATATATATATATATATATATATATATATATATATATATATATATATATATATATATATATATGTTAAGATGTATTGTTTGTTTGAATGATGAGTAATGAGTATTTTTAATAATATAGGGTTTTTATCGCGGTTCTCAAAGAATTAGTTTGTAAGTACTTTTTTAAATTATCTTTATTATATCTATTATGAAACACACATATATGTCTAACCTAGCCAATGTAAATTTAAAATAAACTATCTTTAAATTGAAATTCTTATGAAACTAATTAAATTCTATAGACAATGTAAAATTTAAACAAACTATCTACAAAATTGAAATTGTTATGACACTAACTAAATTATATTAACAAAATTTTGTACCTTTCTGTCACTGAATGCCTAAATGAACTGTTTTCCAATATATAGATTATAATCACCACTCAAATGTCGTCTTCTCAGCTTCGGTTATCCTTGTTTTTATGAAATTACTTTTTCCAATTATCAGCTTCCACCAATTTAAGATATTTTTCTTCACAGCATTTATAAACCACCAAGCAAACCAACAAACAGCATTTATTTTTATTCTTCTTTTCAATATATCAATATCCAATCACCAAAATATTATTTAATTTTAATATTCAATTAATACTTCTTCCATTATCATCATTTATACATAACATAATTTTTAATCTTCAATATTATTTTCTTTATACTGTTTCTGAATCTTGATTTAACTCACTATATTGAACAATTGTAACTGATTGACTGCCTCTAACTAATTTTCATACTAAAAAACTTATAACTGATTGACTAACTGAATGGACTTTCTTACTAAAATTTCTGACTGACTCACTTGAATCCAAATCACCGGGTATTTATATCTTTTTGGATGTTCCAGAATCATCTGGTAAGAAATCATGTTCCATTTGTTCTATTAAATACATGTCTGAATTTTCTGGAAACAGTATATGTTCAATTCACAGACATAACCATTAATACAGAATGTTCCACCGTAAACAATGGTCAAATTCTGCATTCTGGAGAATTCGTTAAATTTTCTATTGATAATTTTGTTGACATTTAGGCTTTTCAGATCAGAATAAACACTTAAATCAGTAAATATATATAAATTAAACATTTTAAACTAACATTATTATTATAACCCCACTTTATATTCCTAAATATTTAAAATGTCACTTGGAGTATGTATATCTGGTTGCCTAGTCACATGGCTCACTTAAATATATTTACAACTGAACAAATTCCCTTCGTTGGCTCAGTGAAGATGTTCGTTCTGTTGTAATGGAAACACCAAATAATAGTAGCAGAGTTTATTGTTGAGACGTACACTATGGGTGTAGACCCGGGATTACTTTGAGTAGAGACTGATGAAGTTGATCGTTGAAGACTATATGTTCGTTGAGTGAATATTGATTGAATGCTTCTCTAGTCAAGAAATATTAGTTTTATATAAATTCTATTTGGGTCAATATTTTTCGCGTACCTAGCGTGATATGTGTATTTAATTTATGTAAATTGTTTAACTTTGTCAGTACTTTTGACTGATGTTCAAATTATTATTTATAATTGACCAAATGTGTATGTAACCTAATTAACTACGTGTGTGTATTTAATAACAAATAGATTCATTCGGTCTACTGGGTGATAAAATTATACTGCCCAATTTCGGATATGAATTCTGAAGATTTGATATTGGACATACTGCGGAATCGGGCAATCTGGCCCAAGTGTCAATACTCAAAGTTTACATATAAGTATTACATAACATAGTAAAATTCAAACATGATAAATTATAAATAGTTTAAGAATAATCAATAATCTTCCAACCGTACCCTAGCTATCAATGTCCGACTCTATCTCTAGATTAAAATTAGGGCAATTGGATGAAAATGTGGAAAGTGGGATGTCAACTTGGGAAGTCGACCGTACATTGTTGTGCCGATTACTAACTAATACAGGTACTTCCTGTTCGTTAGTCTGAGTTTGTGGATTCCCTGAACGACATAGTCGTGCAACAGGACGGTACTTCCATAACGTGAGTATCCCAATTATTACCATTATAGTAATGATCCCGGTGGCCACAAAATAATGCCAATTAGATTCGTGAATCGATCGCCACTGCGTATGCGTCATTTCTTGTTCCAGACTCTCCTCCTCAAGTAACACATGACGTAGCTCTCCTCCTGGTATGTCAAGGTAGGTGTTTAGAGGCGTGTTAAACTTGCGGGGTGTCCTCGCCACCAGTTGGGCCACGGGAGTGATTGGCGACTTCAGGTAACTCGTCACTGCTCTGTCCACCCCACTGCTAGTGGGGAGTAATGTAATATTTTTCGTTTGGGCGATACATTTGGGTGAAAGCTTCAGGAATGTGACTCGTTCCAGTACTCTTTCGCTCCGATTTCCATCGCAAATAATGGATATGTGTATCGTGACTGGCGTGATAACTAGCCAGAGGTTGGGAGTACCCATCTTACTCCATTGAGCTGTCTGTATTGTCCTGGCTACCACTGGACATGTGCTATTCTTAGATCGCTCATAAATTTCTTCTAGTATGCAGTTTGGTTGGGTATCCATGTTTCTTATAGCCGTTGGTGAGCACGCTATCTGCGCCTTTGTCAACAGTAAGCACCTTTCTCTATCTTCCGTGGTCAATTCGAAGTAGTGCAGTGTGTTATAATCTACGACCAGTAGATTCCTTGGGGCGACAAATGTGCGCAACACCGACCCCTCAACGTTAAGTGGTATGGTCGTGACTTTGAGCATGCTGTACTTATTTTTCCCTGTCACTATGAAGTAGCCGATGACTGTTATATATCTGTCGTCATGACTGACTTCTGTTTCTATAATGGGTTGTCGTCGTATTTCGACCCCTTGAGGCAGTATCTGCCCTGCTTTCCCTATTAATTTGGTTATTTCACCCGGTTTCACTATATCAATGAAGTGTCCGTGGTTATAGTGAAGGTTTAATATTCCCTCGTAAAATTGAGTATATTCGTTTATGAAGTCCATAACTTGTAATGCTATCGTTTGTATTCGTAACGTGCTATATTCGGTTTCTAGTTTTTGTGCTTTGTCTTCTACTTCGTTAAGTCCTTTAGATATTTCTTGTAGACCTGTGATTAGTGCTTTGTTAAACTTGTTCATTTGCTCGTTTATCCTGTTCTCTGTGTGATTGATTGATGTTATTGTTTCTAACATTATCTTCGCCTGGTGCTGTGATCCCTTTATTAGCTCCTTTTGGTTATTATCTAATGCTTCAATGTTACTGTAGGCTTCGTCATTGACTCCAAATACTGAGGTTAATATTGTTCCTAATATTCCTCTTCTTTCCCTTCCTTTTATTTCTACTGTCAGCCCCTCGCTTACTGACTCCGCCTTTCTTTGTCCTTCCTCCAATTTCTCTATTATATCCTTACAATTCACGATTTTTATCTCATGACACAGTTCTCGTACGCCTTGTATCATATTTCCTATTAGTTGGTGCTCTGTTCGAATTCTTCCTTTTTCGAGTAACACCTTTATTCAAAATGTTCCCCGGTCTATGACGACCTCTCCAAGGTCTTCTGTGAAAAATCCTGGTACCGGATTATATATTTTATACGGTTCTGCCTTTATGGGTTTTAACATCGTTAAAAACATTATAGCTACTAGTATTTTCTTCCATCTTAGTGCTGCTGCCTTTTTCGGCTTTTCCTGTTTCTCTTCTTCCAGTCGTATTAGCTTATGTATGGGTCTTTTAGTCAGTTTCCCGTTTGCCTTTCTCACTGTTACTACTCTGGTTAATCCCTCCGCTCCAGGGTGTGTTTCTGTTACCCTCGCTAATGGCCATCTGCCTGGAGGTGTATCCTCTTCTTTAATTATAACTATTTCTTCTTCTTTTATGTTAGGGTGCGCCTTATGCCATCTATTTCTCTGTTGTAATTGGTGCAGGTATTCCTGTTTCCAAATTTTCCAGAAGTCTCTTTTTATTTTCTCCACTAATCTCCACCTCGTCGGCATCTTCAAATAAGTCGTAAGCTCTTCTTCCCGATTTGGTGATATAATTTCTCTCCCTATAAGGAAGTGAGCTGGTGTCAGGGCTATTTTCCCTTCAGGGTCTTCTGATGACCCACATAATGGTCTCGAGTTCATACATGCTTCTATTTGTACCAGCACCGTACTCAATTCTTCATATGTTAGAACTGTTTCCCCGATGATTCTTTTCAAGTGATATTTCATTATTCGCACTGCGCTCTCCCATAATCCTCCGAAATGTGGTGCATATGCAGGTATGACATGCCACTGGGTACCTAGTACCCGTAATCCTTGTTTTATCTCGTCATCTATTTTTTGATTTTCTTTTTTCAACAAATTTGCTGTTCCTACGAATGTGGTTCCGTTATCGCTGTATACGTTGTTGCACTGTCCTCTGCGTGCCGTAAATCTCTTGAACGCTGCGATGAAAGCATCCGTAGACATATCGCTTACTACCTCAAGGTGTACTGCCTTCGTTGACAGACACACAAATACTGAGATGTAGCCCTTATAGCTCCTCTGTCCTCTGCCTCTCGTGGTACTTATTTTTATTGGCCCGGCATAATCTATCCCTGTGTTAGTAAAGGGATGACTCGGGTTCACTCTGTCTTTCGGTAGATCTCCCATTAATTGTTGTGCTGCTTGGCTTTTATACCTCCTGCACCTTAAACATTTTGCTAGATGATCTTTCACGGTTCTTCTGCCGTTGATTATCCAGTATTTCCTTTTTATGTACTGTAGTGTTTGTTGTAATCCGCTATGTAGATTTCTTGCGTGACTATCTGTTATAAGTAACTTTGTTAATGCACTATCCTTTGGCAAAATTATCGAATGTTTTTCTCCGTACTTTAGATTCGTGTGTCTCAGTCTTCCGGTGACTCTTAGAATTCCTTGTCTATCCAGGAATGGTACCAATGACGCTAATTTATTTTTCTTGTCTAATTGCTGTTTCTTCTCCAGCTTATTTATTTCTTGTTTGAAGTAGGCGTGCTGTGTGTGCTTTATCACCTTTAATAGCGTTTCCTCTAATTCTTGGACTGTAATCTGACTTTGTCCATTGTCCTTCTTTTTTCTGCATTTGTCTGCAAATCTCCTACAATATGAAAGTACTCTTCTCATTCTTTCTAAATTTGAGAATCTCTCGCATATGTCCTCCTTTATCGTTGTCGTGTGCACCGTTATTTTCGTTTTGACTTCCTCCTCATTTGTCTCTGGTATTTCTTCTGATTCCTGAGTTAAAGTTTTGTTACTAGTCAGCCAAGTTGGTCCCTTCCACCATAGCTCTGCTTCTAATAATTCTGATGCGGTACTTCCACGTGAGAGGATGTCCGCTGGATTTTCCTTTGTATCTACCTTATGCCAATTTTTCGGTCCTATAACGCGTCTTATTTCCTCTACTCTGTTGGCGACGAACATTTTCCACCTTTTTGATGATCCCCTTATCCAAGCCAGGGTTATCGTTGAGTCCGACCATGCATATACCTCAATGTTTTCCCTGTTCAATGCTTGTAGGGTTTTCTTCATTAAATTTGCTAGTAGTACCGCGGCACACAGCTCGAGCCTCGGTAACGTCGTTTTCCCTTTCAATGGTGCGACTTTCGATTTTGCTATCATTAGATTCGTTTTAATTTCTGGGCCTAATACCCTTGAGTAGATTACCGCTCCATATCCTTTCATAGACGCATCTGCAAATCCATGCAGTTCTACTCTGTTTATCTTGCTTAAGTTGTTCCACCTGGGCAATGTTATTTTCTCCAGATTTACTAATTGCGCCTGGTATGTATTCCACCTGCTTTGTTGGTTGCTAGTTAATTCTTTATCCCAACTGGTCTTTTGCTCCCATAATTCCTGTATGAACATTTTCGCCTGAATTACTACAGGTGTTATCCATCCCAGTGGGTCGTATAGTTTTGCTACTTCTGACAGTACGTGTCTTTTCGTTATTTTCTTTGCCGTCGTTATCCCTATTTTGAATGTGATTATATCCTCTTTAGGTGACCAGTGTATTCCTAACGTTTTCCGTACTTCTTCTTGTTTGAATGCCTTCGAGTCTACGTTCCTCATATCCTCCGGTACGTTCTCCATTATTTTTTCTTCGTTGCTCAACCATTTTTTAAGAGTGAAACCTCCTTTTCTGAACAGTTGTATTAATTCCTTTTGGGCTGTTTCTGCTTCCTGCACTGTCTCAGCTCCTCCTAGTATATCGTCTACATACATGTTTTCTTTTACAATTTTCGATGCCAACGGGAACCTCGCTCCTTCGTCTTCTTGTAATTGTTGTATTGTTCTTAACGCTAAAAAGGGTGCTGCGGCCGTGCCGTATGTCACCGTCGTTAAGTTATACTCTTGTATGTGGTCCTTTGTGTCCTTTCTCCACAAAATTTTTTGATATTTTTGGTCTTCTTCTGCCATTCTGATTTGTCTAAACATTTTTTCCAGATCCGCTGAGTATGCTACCTTATTGGATCTCCATCGTAATAGTATATTTGTCAAGTCTTGTTGTAATTTCGGCCCTGTGTGCATAATATCATTCAGGCTTACTGCCGATGAGCTTTTGCTTGATGCATCAAACACGGCTCTTATTTTCGTTGTAGTACTGTCCTCTTTTCTCACTGGATGATGAGGTAAGTAGTACCCATCTCCCTGGTTTTCTGCTATTACCATATGACCTTGGTTTTCATAATCTTCCATGAATTGTCTGTAATTCGCTTCTAACTGTTTGTCTTTTGCAAACTTCCTTTCTAGTTGCATCAATCTGGCGAATGCTTGCTGTTTAGATTCTCCTAACTTTGCGACGTCTTCCCTAAACGGAATTTTTACTTCGTATCTCCCTTCTTCATTCCTTTTTACAGTCTGTCGATACAGTTCTTCACATTCTTGTTCTTCCACTGAGAAACTTGTATCCTGATTTACTTCTTCTAATTTCCAGAAGTTCTTTATTTGTACGTCCATTTCTTGTCTTGATATCATACAGCTTACTTCTGCTTTTATATTCTCCCTTTCTCGTGCTATTCCCGAAACTATCCATCCTAGTTTGGTGTTTTGACTCAGGAGTCCATTACTTATTCTGTGCATCCCTTCTGTCAATATGTAACTGTATTCTTTTACTCCTAGTAGTAAGTCTATCTTCCCTACCTTGTAATATCTTGGATCTGCCAGTATTGCATTTTTCTCGTTATAGTCCGGTAGAATTATATCCTTTTCCGGTAAATTCCTTGTTATCTTCGGTAGTACTAGTGCTTCTATTTCCATCTCGAAGTCACTTTCGTAATGAGTTTCGAATAAAAGTTTCATACTCCAGTTGGCTGTTTTTTCTCCTGACGAGCCTATCCCGGATATGGTCGCCTGTATGGGCTTCCTTGTTGTTCCTAGCGTCGTCGCAGCTTGTTCCGTTATAAATGCGCATTGTGACCCTTGGTCGATTAGTGCTCTCATTATGTGTGAATCTCCTTTCGCATCTCTTATGCGTACCACAGCTGTCGCTAGTAATGCTTCACCTTCCTTATGGCTTGCACAGTTTACTGAATTCTGCCCTCTTTGCTGGTCGTTGCTATTCCTAGGCCCATTGGTATCTTGTGTATTTTCTCGCCTTCCGTTATTTTGTTCTCTGGCGTTGTATGGATTATTATTTCCTCCTCTGTACCTATCAGCTTGGTACCCGTTTCTTCTATTGTTTGAATCTCTTCCATTTCTTTCTTGTGTTTGTTCTCGTTTCGTTTCATTGGAGTTTCTTTTGTTGCTTGTGTTTCCTTTTTCATAATGCAACATATGGTGGTGGTCTCCGCCACAGTGTCTGCACCTTTATTGTGAATAACATTGTTTTTCTTTTTTATGTGCTAGGCAGTTTGTACACAATCCTTTTTCTTTTATCATCCTGTTCCGGTCTCTTACATTGAGTTCCTGAAATTCTCTGCAGTTCGGTACTCCGTGATCTCCGTTGCATATCACGCAATGTGTTCTTGGTTTCCTAAGAGATCCTCCTTGCTTCTCTTGTCTTTTTTCTGACTCCAGCAGTTCCAGTGTCTGAAATCTTCGCTGTAAGAATGTTTGTGTCGATTTGTACGTCGGTATCTCTCTACTGTCTCCAATGTGGTTTTCGTACAGCCTCCTAGTTTCATTGTCCCATTTCGTTATGATAATTCGGGCTATCAATGGGCTCCACGCTTCCGTGTCTGTTCCTAACCCTCCTATGGCTTCCAGACTTTCGTGGAAGGTGTCATGTAGTGATTTCAATGCTCTAGCAGAAGATTCCTTTACTTCCTGCGCTAGTAGCATCCTGTCTATTAATTTAAACAATATCATCCTTGGGTTCTCATACCTATCTTTTAGCATGTTCCAGGCCACTTCGTAGTTGGCCTCGGATATGTTTAAGTGTTGTATCATTCTGTTGGCTTCCCCTCTTACTTGAGTTTTTAGGTACTGCATTTTTTCTGCGTTTGATAACTGGTCGTTTTCATGTATTACTTTAGTAAACAGATCGTGGAAAGTTCTCCACGTTTCATATCTGCCTTCATACACAGGGATTTTTACCTGCGGAAATGTCACACCGTCCCTCCTCTGTGTGCTTTCTGGCCGTTGCATTCCTGGCCTTATTTTCTTTAAAACTTCCCTGACTTTCCTCTTTAGATGATTTATTCTCTCTACTTCTCCAATATCTGTAGCGTCCAGTTCCTCATTTACTGCTGCTTCAATCATTAGTGTATTCACCTTTTCCATGTATTCTCTTAACTCTGACTGCAATTCTTCATCCTCCTGCAAGTCTTGTTCATTTTCTGGCCGTAATAATTCCTCGATTCTTTGTTTTCTTATCTGTATCTCCTTTACTTTCGGTGCTTTTCCTCTTTTCAGCACCCTTCCATATTCTTCCAACAGGGTTTTCCCCTCAATGTATGTCTTAAATACCTGATCATAGTATTTTGTTTCAAAATATTTTTCTTTCGTTATACCCCCTTCTAGCAGCTTTTCGTGGTTATTTAAAAATTTTGCCCAATATTCTTCTAATTTTTCCTGTCTATCCCGGATGTATTGTTGATTTTTCCGAGATTGGGAATCCTTTTTTGTATTTGAAACGAGTTTCACTATTTCTGTTCCTATTTCCGCTTGCTTAACGTATAGACTCTCCATGATTATTTTAAAAAATTTTACATTCAGCGGTAAATATATTAGACAATACTAAATGTACGTTATGTATTAAATAAGTATACCTGTATTATAACACTTTCTTTTCTATCGGAATGTGCAATTTAGCAAAATATGAGTTTGACCTTGCCTGCTGTGCTATTCTTTGCATTGAGGTAGGTCAAGATGTAATCCACACACTCTTATAATGATATATATACATATATATATATATATATATATATATATATATATATATATATATATATATATATATATATATATATATATATATATATTGTTATCAAAATAAATGAAATTATTTGCTACGTAATTATTTTAATTTTTCGAAATAAAATATTTAATTGTAATTAAAAGCAAGCTATATGTATGAACGTTTCTTTTTTCAAATTGTCATACAAAATTACTGTTTAGTTAATTATAGTTGTGAATGACGTTTATTTTTGTTTTATCAATTCTCTGTATTATTTAAATGGTATGCATTCTAAAGTACATTATTATACGATTGATAGAGTGGAGATTGTTGTTCTAAATTGTTAAATTGTAATAAAAAAAACTTGTTAAATTGCAAGATTGTAAAAGTTGGAAGATTTTGTAATTATTCAAAAACTTACGGTTTTTTGTGTTCTTAGACGTTGAGGATCCCTCGCTTCTGGTGGGTTCTGCAATCGGTCCTGTCCTTTGGCTGCTCTGCGGCTCTAGTTTGGCTCTCGGCTTTGGTACTGCTCTCGGCTCTAATATGGCTCTCGGCTTTGGTACTGCTCTCGGCTCTAGTATGGCTCTCGGCTTTGGTACTGCTCTCGGCTCTAGTATGGCTCTCGGCTTTGGTACTGCTCTCGGCTCTAGTATGGCTCTCGGCTTTGGTACCGCTCTCGGCTCTGGTACCGCTCTCGGCTCTAGTATGGCTCTCGGCTTTGGTACCGCTCTCGGCTCTAGTATGGCTCTCGGCTTTGGTACCGCTCTCGGCTCTAGTACCGCTCTCGGTTCTAGTATGGCTCTCGGCTTTGGTACTGCTCTCGGCTCTAGTATGGCTCTTGGCTTTGGTACTGCTCTCGTTCTCCCGGGTCTAGTGGTCTCTCTCTGCTACTGAGGGTGTTGCTGGCGTGGACTGTATAGGCTCTCTCAAACTTCCTTGAAGTATTCTGTTTCTCGATAGGACCATGAACAAATTCCCTTCGTTGGCTCAGTGAAGATGTTCGTTCTGTTGTAATGGAAACACCAAATAATAGTAGCAGAGTTTATTGTTGAGACGTACACTATGGGTGTAGACCCGGGATTACTTTGAGTAGAGACTGATGAAGTTGATCGTTGAAGACTATATGTTCGTTGAGTGAATATTGATTGAATGCTTCTCTAGTCAAGAAATATTAGTTTTATATAAATTCTATTTGGGTCAATATTTTTCGCGTACCTAGCGTGATATGTGTATTTAATTTATGTAAATTGTTTAACTTTGTCAGTACTTTTGACTGATGTCCAAATTATTATTTATAATTGACCAAATGTGTATGTAACCTAATTAACTACGTGTGTGTATTTAATAACAAATAGATTCATTCGGTCTACTGGGTGATAAAATTATACTGTCCAATTTCGGATATGAATTCTGAAGATTTGATATTGGACAACAACATTAAAATACAACTTTTTACAATTATTATATGCTAATTTCTTAAAAATGCCCTCACATAAATAATTTTTATTAAATTCTCTAGTATATAACTTCTTAAAATAACTAAATACTTGTTATATCTAATATTATCTAGTATATAACTTATAAATTATTTTCTTTAAACACTAATCATATCAATATATATATATAACTATATATATCTAATATATAAAATTTCCCTGTCACAATGTTAGTTACCGTACTCCTCCGAAACAGCTTTATATGCGCATTCAATAGGTCTGAGAATCGGCTACTATCTATTTTTCATACCCCTAAGTGATAAGGGTTGTTCACCCTTAATTTTTTTTAAATTTTTTGACGAAATTTTTTATTTTTGTTTTTTATAATTTTGCATTAAAAAATACATACAACCCTAAACTTTTACTTTTTTATCATCAACCCCTATTTTTATGGCTATTTTAGTAATTTAATCATTTTTCATCTCGCTCGATAACCGATCAATTATAGTGTTTTTAACTGTACTACGATTAAAAATTTAAAATGTTTTTTAAGAAAATAAATATTTATTTTTATTATTAAAGTTTAATCCTGATATATGCTTAGTCTTACCAATCTAAGATTCTTCAAATTTGCCGCACCTTTACTGGTGAGTGAAATGCCACACTATACCATAAACTGAAGCCGGTCTCCTGTTTCACTCACACAAGACTTCTCTCACTTCCTACACAGTTTTCGGCAATCCATGATTATTGTTTATGCATCAAGTGTAGAAGTAACGATCACAATTATCAATTTTCTATTTCTGTGTAACTCTCATAATAACTATTAATTATTACGATTTTATTCATAATAATAAAAATATTAATTTTAATTGTATTTGGCACGATTAGATCAGTTAATGAAGTTTTATTTAAACAAGTGATTTACATAACCTTAAAAGTACTCAACACGTGTCACGAGCTCCAACCAACGGCTTTTGTGTTGTAAGTATACTTTTTTATATAATTATTTGAATTTTTACAACTATTGTTTCAAATTTTTTTTTATAAAACTAATATTTTCGCTATAATCCTGGCCGTAATTATAATTATAACGTTTTCTTTCATTAAGTAATTTCAGTAATTCTATTTATATGTGTTTTGTACAGTGAGCAATGCCAAGAAAACGCAAAGGGGCTGATTTGAGCCGTAATACAAGTAGGTCCAGAAGTATGAGAGATAAAAGATTCCAAAGAACCGAAGAACAAGTCCAGCAACAAAATGCTGATGCACGTGTGAGCATTCAGCAATTGCGTCAAGAACAATCAGAAGATACACGAGCTGAGCGCAATGAAGTTATACGTTTAGAACAACGACAATCACGCCGTTTTACGGTTAATAGACGCAGAACAAATGACCAACAACGCCAACAGGTACATCCTGCATTTACATCTGATTCATTTTTGCGTCTAGCATTCCAGTACGAGCCCGATATTGAATATTATGTTCATTCAAAAGTGGTAATTGGCGCTATGGATAAGGAATGTCCGCATTGTCATGCTCTCAAATTCAAAAATGAGCCACCTGGGATGTGTTGCGCGTCAGGAAAAGTGCAACTACCTGAAATTAAAACACCATCTGAACCATTGAATGGTTCACTTATCGGCACGGATCCAGATTCTATCGTATTCCTGAAGTCAATACGAACATTCAATTCCTGCTTTCAAATGACATCGTTTGGAGCAACAGAAATAGTTCGAAATACTAATGCTAATGGTCAGCAATACAATTCTACATTCAAAATCAGAGGCCAAGTTTATCATAAAATGGGCTCATTGCTGCCAATGCCAAACGAACCACATAAATTTTTACAAATCTACTTTATGGGCGGTGAGGATTCCGGAAGCGCACTTGCTAATCGCGTGAATGCACGTTGTGACTATAATAACCTTGATTCATATTTGCCAAATATTCAAATCACACATGCACAAATTACAAAGCAATAATCACGCTATTGTCATTAACCCTGATAAAACACCAGCTGGAGAACATATTCGTAGATTCAATGCACCTGTTGTTGAAGACGTTGCTGGAATCATGGTTGGCGATCGTACAGGTACACGAGAAATTGTGATTCATAGAAGAAATAATAATCTTCAGTTCATTGCTGATACGCATCGTTCATATGATGCTCTCCAATATCCGCTAATATTCTGGAAGGGGCAAGACGGATATTGCATAAACATAAAACAACGAGATCCCGTATCAGGTACTTCATTTATCATTAACCATTTAACAAAACAATTAAATTATTGAACGGAATTAATTTAAATTAATAATCATAAATATATTACTACAGGAACTGAAACAAACAAGAACGTTAGCTCGAAAGATTATTATGCGTACCGATTAATGATTCGGCGCGGCCTAAACAACGTCATTTTACGATGTCGTGAGCTTTGTCAACAAATTATTGTCGACATGTACGCGAAGATAGAGGGCGAAGGACTACGATACTTACGATATAATCAACTCAAGCTGCGTGCGGAAGAGTACCTTCACTTACGAGACGCTATTAACAACAACGCCGACGTCACCACAATTGGTAACTCTGTCATTTTACCATCATCGTATATAGGCCGTATTTAGTAATTTAGATCAGCCGTACAAATTTAGATCCCGGGACACTAATGGCAGGTAGCGAAGAGATCCAGAGACTCGACAGATTCACTTACCTCGGAACTACCCTCAACGTACAATGGGACTACGCTCAAGAGATTAGATCCAGAATTGAAATGGCACGGTCTACATTTATTAAGTTGAGATCCTTGCTGTGCTGCAGTGATCTCAGTTTGGGAACCAAGATGCGGATAGTGAGGTGCTACGTTCTTCCAGTGTTACTATATGGAGTTGAAGCCTGGACACTGACGCAAGCCACTGAAAAACGAATCGAAGCCTTCGAGATGTGGATGTACAGAAGGATACTAAAAATATCTTATGTGGACCATGTCACCAACGTTGAGGTCCTACAGCGCATGACAAAAGAAAAAGAAGTGCTTAATTTAATTAAACAACGTAAGCTTGAGTACCTCGGCCACGTGATGCGGAACGAAGAAAAATATCGAATTCTTCAACTTGTTATGCAGGGTAAAGTATTTGGCAGAAGAGGACCGGGACGCCGTCGTATCTCATGGTTGAAAAATCTCCGACAATGGTTTGGGATGACCTCAGCGGAGCTGTTTCGCAGAGCAGTCAACAAAACCATGATAGCCTTGATGATCGCCAACATCCGGACCGGATAAGGCACTGAAGAAGAAGAAGTATATAGGCAGTCCACGTCATATGCAAGAATATATACAGGATGCTATGGCTTAAGTGCGCGAATATGGATGACCGTGTTTATTTATCACGTTCACATGTAATCCAAAATGGCCAGAGATTACATCTTTGCTATTGCCTGGCCAAAATGCAATACATCGTCATGACATTACAGCACGTATATTCAGATAAAAGTTGAAGTCTCTAATAAGTTACATTACATGTAAATTACATGTATTCGGTCCCACACGTTGCTGGCTGTATTTAGTTGAATGGCAAAAGAGAGGATTACCTCATGCGCACATTTTGGTTTGGTTAATCGACAAAATCCGTCCTGAAGAAATCGATAGTATCATTTTGAACAGACCAAGTGCTGTTTGATATTGTTACAGCAAACATGATCCATGGTCCATGTGGTACTCTTCATCATTCATCGCCTTGCATGGCAGATGAAAAATGTACTAAAAATTTTCATAAAGATTTCACTAATGATACGATAACAAATACCGACGGATATCCAATATATCGTCGAAGAAGTCCCGATAATGGCGGATACTCATTTATTAAAAATATCAGCAACACAGACATTGACATTGACAATCGTTGGGTGGTGTTGTATTCACCTCTGCTAAGCAAGACATACAATGCTCATATTAATGTTGAGTTTTGCAGTTCTGTGAAGAGCATCAAATATATTTGCAAGTATGTCCATAAAGGCAGTGATATGGCTGTGTTTATAGTAGAAAATACTTATGTGAATGCTCCTCCAATGAATAAAAACGATGAAACAACATTACTCTATTCACAAGTACCACAATATTTCACATGAGCTCAAACAAAAAAATGGATGCCCCGCAAGCAAGGCTCACCAGTTGATGCATGTCTCAATTTATTTAAATCGAACGCTTGGAGGCGATTATTTACAGTTAATCCAAGACACACTGAGTGCTTTTATCTTCGACTGTTGTTGGTTAATGTTACTGGCCCATTATCATTTCAAGATATACGTAAAGTAAATGGGCAACACTATCCAACATATAAATCGCATGCCTTGCACTCGGCTTGCTGGAAGACGACAACCAGTGGGAGTGTATGCTTGCTGAAGCTGCATTGAACTGTACAGCAATACAAATTCGTCTACTATTCGCTATAGTGTTGACTACATGTTTTTCAGCTCGAGCACAGATATCGTGGGATAATCACAAATATTCAATGACTGATGATATATTGCATCAACATCATACACGGTGCAACGATTTAACGATAACATTCAGCGACGCTATGTACAATGAAGCATTGATTGCTATTGAGGATCTTTGCATTGTCATTACCAACTTATCACTCACTCATTTCGGTATGAATTCGCCAAATCGAACTGCATCTGATTTAATTAACACTGAAATGAATGGTGAACTGCAGTACAACACTGTAGAAATGGCAGCGATTGTTACTCGCAATATCCCACTAATGAATGACGAACAAAGAACCATTTATGACTGCATTTTGCTCGCAGTTTCAGCAGGACAAGGTGGGTTCTTCTTTTTGGATGCACCGGGTGGAACTGGAAAACATTCCTTATTTCACTAATTTTTGCTGAAATACGATCCCATTTGCGATGCAAATGGCATCGCATTGGCCGTTGCATCATCTGGCACTGCGGCAACTTTATTGGATGGAGGCAGAACAGCTCATTCAGTATTTAAGTTGCCACTAAATATTCAAAATAACCCTGACGCAGTGTGTAGCTTTAAAAAACAACCGTCCATGGCTACCGTGCTAAAACAGTGTAATATTATTATCTGGGATGAATGTACTATGGCACACAAACATTCAATTGAGGCGTTAAACAGGACATTGAAAGATATTAAAAACAACTACAAACTATTTGGCGGCACTCTGTTGGTGCTTTCAGGTGATTTCAGACAAACAGTTCCCGTCATTCCACGTTCAACATACGTTGATGAGATCAACACTTGCTTAAAATCATCTCCATTGTGGCGTAATGTTGAAAAAGTACAGCTGAAAGTAAATATGCGCGTTCAAATGCTTCAAGATCCATCCGCCGAAACATTCTCAAAACAACTCTCAGATATCGGTGATGGAAAAGTTGCTACAGATGAAACTGGATACGTAAAATTACGGACCGATTTCTGCACAATCGCTGATTTGCAAGATACTCTCATTGAACAAATATTTCCTGATGTACACACACAGTACATAAATCATGAGTGGCTTGCAGAAAGAGCTATTTTAGCAGCAAAAAATGCAGACGTCAACAATTTAAATTTGAAGATACAACAGTTAAGATTTAAATTTGAAGATACAACTGTGCAACTGTACGCGATTAGTCATTCGAAAATTGATGAAAAACGTTATCGAAGCCAGCATTTTAAATGGCAAGTTCAAAGGTGAAAATATATTAATACCACGTATTCCTATCATACCTACAGATGTGCTAATTCAATTCAAACGAATTCAGTATCCGATTAGATTGGCATTTGCAATAACAATCAATAAATCCCAAGGCCAAACGATGTCTATTTGTGGCTTAGATTTGAGTACACCATGTTTTTCACACGGGCAATTGTACGTAGCATGCTCTCGAAGGTAAACCATCCAATTTGTTTGTGCTCGCTAAAGATGGGTTAACAAAAAACATTGTTCACGCTATAGCATTAAGAGATTGATTTTGTTTGTTAGGGTTACTATCGTAATTAATATGTGATATGTAATTTTAAGCAATAAACTATAATAACTTGAAAATAATATTGTTTGGCGTTTGCTATTTTTATATTCCCTTATCGTTCATAGCGCTCCTCGTCCATTTCACGCATATACCACATACTTACACACTTATAATAAGTAAGGAACTTTTTGTCTACACTAGAATTTATCTAGAAACTAGAAATAATTTATAAGGCAAAACAGCGTTTGCCGGGTCAGCTAGTATTAGAATATTATTATAAAATACGGTAAATTAAAATCAAAAATCGACGTGTTTCTTAAAATGCTCTGAAGATTATTTCTTAAAATGCTCTGTTTAGCTAAAAAAGAATTTGTTCCATACTTTACGGACACAGTGTATATATATATATATATAGGAATATATATATATATATATATATATATATATATATATATATATATATATATATATATATATATGTCTTCATATCAATGCGAGATCCGTTTGTATCATAAGCTATACAAGATGAGATCCATTTTGCAAGGCGAGATCCGATTTTGGATCTCACCTTGTATTCACGTGTATATAGTGATATCTCGATGTAACAATGATGGGGGTACAAGGAAATCGATTTTTGTCTGGACCTCATTTTGCACCCCTTTTGGCGAATTTTATATTGCAGTAGTTCCACGGAATTCGCTGTAGAGGTCAGGGCGAGTGATCCGTTGTGTATATGCTAAATATACATTTTGTAGACAACCCGAGATCCGGTAAACTTGGCAACATCGCAAATGAATTTTACAGTCAGCTCTCTCCCTCCCCTCGGCTTATTTCTGGTTTGAATTATAATATTTACATTATTAAAGAGCTCTGTCCAGAAAGGCGATTGTCAAATATCTCGAGAACTAGACGTCGTATCGGAATATTGTTTATTTGTAGTATTATTTTTTTACAATTTTTCTTATATATCTTCTCCATTGTTCATTTTACAAAAAATGTTAAAAATTTATTTTAATCGCTTTTAAAAGACCTATAAAATAAACCCAACCGTTTTCAATTTGATTGAGAGTTATTAACACAAATCTATTTTGCATATCATTTATAATTAAGGGACCAACTATGCTGTTCACGTACTATATTGAGATTCCAAGGAAATATTTTTCAATATATGTAGTTCATTTCTGCTAAACTTGGACACTGTACGTCAAATACACACACACACGCGAGGCGTTCAACCCAACCCCTAGTGACATGTGTATACCACTGCTAGTCAGTGGGATCCACATGTCCGAAGATCAAACCGGTCTCGCTCCAGAAGAATCAATCATTCTGGTTCGGTACCTATCTGACCCCCAGGTTTTTCCTCCACCCCTTCACTACGTCTGGCATACGCAGTTAAGGCTTATGAACTTTACGTCGGGCGATTTGGGCAATAAACAACACCCTCCTTATCTACATGGTTGTGGTTAGGCCACCTAAAATCAAGGGGTAGCTAGAAAGCTTTTCTCCCTAATTACGTTACTGAGTTTACTTTGGTGTTAGCATTACTTTGGACTGTTGTCCCTAAAAAAGTGTGTGCCCTGCACGGAGAGGCACCAACCTAAGTTGGTGTCCCTCCGCACAGGGAAAGTGTGTGTTGGGTCACTCAGCTGCCGATTTTTCAAAATTTAATTTGTTCTCCTCGCCAGCTGGGCAACCGACTGGTCTGGCCACCGAGCCCAAGCTTGTCGCACATGGCCTCGATGCTCAGAAAATCGCGGTGCTGGTCTCCCAAATAGACCTGCCTTAAGGGCCCAAGCCAAAATTTTGGCTGTACGAAGAGAACTTATGGTTCTCTTTGTACTCTCGCTTGGTGCATATGTGTGTGCGACAGGGTCAGTATCGCGCAGATTGTGGGTTGAAGACCCGGAAAACTATGAATAGGTACTAAACTATTCCTTGCCACTATAATTTATTCGCGGTGTTAGAAGGTATTTTCCCGATTTTTATACTAATACTAAGACTAAAACTAATATATTTTTTTGGTGAGCAAGGCCTGGTCTCCGGAACTCTAAAATGCCAAGACCCCAGTTCTTACCTTTTTCTTTTCTACTCCTAATCCGCGTTGCCTTTGACTACTCTGTGCCTATTTCAATCCTCATATGTCTTTATGCTATTGGGACATATCCAGCTATCTGTTGTTTAGGTCGTCTATGTGTCGTCCTGATATTTGCATCATAATCCGTTAGCTCTCTCAGCTTTCTGTTGGGGTGGTTTCTTATTTCGTTGAAGATCTCGTATGCCTTTTCGTTCATTGTATGAAGGATTCTTTTCTGCTTTGTATCTCTGTATAGGTACCTTAGTGGTACATATCTCGGTACGTTTAGTGCTTCTCTAATTAGCTGGTTTTGTGCTACTTGTAGTTTCTTCCTGTTTGATTTACAGGTATGTCCCCACGCTGCTGATGCGTAAGTTAACGTTGGAAGGATTATGCTATTTGCTACCCTTATTTTTGTGAAGAAATTTAGCTTGCTTTTCCTGCCTATTAATGAGGCAAGTTGTATCTTTGTTAGTTTTGCTTTATAAACTACTTGGTTCACGAGTTCAGTAAATGTGAGCTTGTGATCAAGGGTCACTCCTAGGTATTAAGCTTGATTGCTCCATTCTACGTTTTCATTAGCTAAACTTAGTTCCATGTTTGGTATTTGTCTCCTTTTTCTAAACATGACGGCCTGTGTTTTTTCCGGGTTGAGTTCTATTTTCCACTTTATACACCATGCATGTAATCGATTTAGAGAGCGTTGTAAGTCTCTTGTTGCGAAATTTACGTTTCTATTGCTTGTTGCAATTGCCGTATCATCTGCGTATAGGCTGAGCAGTGTTTTGTGATCACTGGGTGTGTCTGCTGTATATATGGTATATAGGTACGGAGATAACACCGCTCCCTGTGGCACACCTGCCTCCAGAGTTCCGACCTCGGACAGGGCAGGCCCTATCCAAACTCTGAATCTCCGGTTCGTCAGGTATGATGCAAGGAGACATGTCATTGCCTCACTATATCTATATTGACTCATCTTATAAAGCAGGCCTTCATGCCAGACTCTGTCAAAGGCCTTACTGACGTCTAGGAAGGCTGCCGCAGTGTACATTTTCTCGTTGTATCCCTTAGTGATAAATTCGGTTAGTCTAAGTACTTGTAGTTCGCAGGAGTATCTGGATCTAAAACCGAAATGTGATTCTGGGAACGTTTCAATTGTTTTTGACTCTGTTTGTAGTCTCTTTAGAATTATTCTTTTAGCTATCTTACTTAGTGATGATAGGAGACCTATTAATCGATAATTCTGTGGAAAGCTCTCGTTTTTCCCCGGTTTTTCTATCATTATAACTTCTGCTTCTTTCCACCTGTCTGGAAAGTATCTTAGTATACCGTTAACTATATTCGTGATATACACTATGATTTTGTTTGGTACATTTTTAATTGCCCTGTTTGTGATTTTATCTGGCCCGGCTGCTTTCTTTGGATTTAGTACTTTGATTAGTTCTTTAATTTCTTCTGGATTTGTGTGTTCTAGGCCTATTATGGCTTTTCTTCTTCTTAAGCGTCTGGCGCTTCTTTCTACTTCCTCCGTGAAGTCTAGCTCTTCTGCCGGGTGAAAGTTTTTCATATTATTGGATTCGAGTGTATTTCGCATTACTTCAACTTTTTCTTGTTCGGTATATACCATTCCATTTTCTCCGTGTAGGGGCGGTATGGGTTTTTTATCCTTTCTGAGTATTTTTGATACTTTCCAGAATGCAGATTTATTCGGGTTTAATTCTTGTATATATTTGTCCCAATATTCACTTCTGTGTTCGTTTAGTCTTCTTTTGACTTCTCTGTCTAGTTCATTAGCAATTCTTTTGTCTTCTTGATTTCTTGTTCTTTGTGCTCTTCTTCTTTTCCCATTCTTTTCTTTAATGAGATCATTTAGCTCATTTGATATTTCATGGAATCTTCCTTTTTGTGTTGTCTTTGTTTCCGTTTTTGAGCTGGCATCGATGGCATTTATTATTGTTTGTTCTAATCTTGTTATACTTTCTTCGAGTTCTTCTATGTTGTTAATTGTTGGGATTGCCCCGATGGTTTCGCTCAATACTCTTCTGAAGTTAGGCCAGTTTGTTTTCTTTATTTGATGGGGCTGCAGTGGATTTAGTTCCACTGCGCCTAGGGTCATGACGATTACGTTGTGTGTGGAATCGCCTTCATTTATTGATTTTATTTCGTATTGTTGCCCTATATTGTGTAGAATTGCTAAGTCTATGTGCGAGGGAAGTTCTCCATGGAAGCATGTTGGGTCCATTGGACCCGCTACAGTGGTGTTGTTTTTGTTTTGGAGATAGGCACAGAGTCGTCTGCCGTTCGCATTTGTCCGTCTATCAAACCAGTTGGGCGTAGTTTAGCTTTAAGTGCTTCTATCATAGTATTAATGCCATACAAATCTTGTGGAGGAATTAACAATCTGCCTAATTCACGAATTTTATTTGAAACAGCACTTCTTATATGGGTCCTTTTATGCTTTCTTAAGTAATCTTCCGCATATTGGCATATTATTACATCTCCCTTTCCATTTAATGAAATTCGATCAGCCTGCATCGAATTAAAAATTTCAGATTTCAATCTTAATTTATCCAAAAATCTCTTTCGAGATTCTGTGAATGAAAGCATGGTTTGGCCTTCACTTGCATATTTAATTCCTGCTTTGTTTTCCTTATTATAATAACATTTTTTTGCATGTCGCTTCAGGGATTTTTGTTTATATAAACCTTTGCAATATATACAGGGTAAGTAATCTGCTGATACAGTATTAGAATTTGAAAAAGACGAAGGTCTCTGGACAGGTCTAATGGTATCGGCTGCATGCAAATATGAAAAATTCCCTTGCTTTCTTAGGAGATCTAACATATGCTTTCTAGCAATATTTTTTTTGGGTAACATGGTTATTTTTAAAACACTCTCCTGTTTAGGATGTTTTCTAAAAATATGCCTCGAAAAGTTTGTTACGTCCAAACTGCAGTATAGGCAGCGGTCTCTCTTGTTCCACACCCTTCCTTTCCGCAGACTACATTCTACACTTTGGCCCTTCGAAGTGCTGACCTATTAAAAAAAGAAAATAAATCAGTCTGCTAAAGTCAAGGGAATTATTTAAAACAAATCACGGTGAGAAATTCTTACTGACCAATATCTAAAAAATTACAACATTTAAAAAGCCACAGCATAGTTAATTTAAGACAGAACAAATTTATTAACAAATAAGTAAATAATAAATTTTTGTCAGTCGATTTACTCTACTATATGGAACGTATTTACTCTTGTGCAAAACTAATATTTTTATGTAAAAACACGATTATAATGTTACAATGATAGCTTTTCTTATACAGATAAACTGTTAATTTTAAATAATTTCCCCTTTTTAATTTTGTACATAAATAATAAACAAAAATAGCTTTAAGAATAGAATTCAACAAATTCAATAAAACAGAGCATTTTAGTTATTCGGTTTATAAAGTTGGTGTTAAATTATTTGATTATATACAGAAAAATTATAATCATTACTTACCTTTTGTTATCTTTAAATTTTGTTTCACTAATTCAACTAACCGCTGCCCTCGAGACATTTATAAAATACTTTACTTCTTGAGTAGGAAATATGTAATACAAGACGAGCTCTGGTCGCTCGACTAATACCCTTTAGAGCTGGCAACAGTGTGGGATCTCGCGTTGATCGGAAAATATCGAAAATTTTGTATATAAGTCTTCCCCTTCCCTTTTCAGCTACGGATCTCGTTTCGCTTTTAATTTATCAGAAAAATTTAAGTTTAAAAATCTTTTCCCCTCTAAGTGTGCCATGATTAATATGTTAATTATAAATATAGTTATGAACAATATACTCAAATAATTAATTTCCTATTGGTGGATCTCGGGTTGTCCTCGATTTAATCGGATCTCGCCTTGTTATGAAGACGTATATATATATATATATATATATATATATATATATATATATATATATATATATATATATATATATATATATATATATATATATATATAGAATATTCTTCTTCATGTGCCTTGTCCGTTCCGAACGTTGGCAATCAACATGGCTATTCTGACTCTGTTTACGGCAGATCTGAATAGTTCAGCAGATGACAATCCGAACCATTGCCGCAAGTTTTGGAGCCACGAGTGTCTTCTCCTCCCTGGACCCCTTCTGCTGTCTATTTTCCCTTGAATGATCAGTTGTATCAGAATATATATATATATATATATATATATATATATATATATATATATATATATATATATATATATATATATATATATATATATATATATATATATATACAGATTGAACGAATTTAAAACGGAACATAGGAAATCAATGTATTTTGGCTCAACTCCGCTCTAGGTGGTTGGCCAACAAGAGGTTGTCAAATAATTATATTATAAAAATACAATACTTCAGCGGGCTGCTGGATTCTGAACTCATTCAAGAACAAGTCAAAACTCCACCCAAATAGGTTGCCCCGCCCATCACGTATAAAAATTGAAAGCTACTATTGTCTTTATTTCAGCAGTGTTGCCAACCGGACGAAAATGTTCGTTATTTATTTATTTTTGTCACGTTTGATGAGAGAAATCACATGCCATGAAATTCGATCAATAACGAATTCAATAACGACATATTTCAATTGAGTCAATTTATCTTTACCCGTGTGTCATGATTTAAAGCATACGAAATCAGTCAGAAATTTACTCAACGCAACAGCAAGTGACAGAAAGTGGTTATGACAATCTGTGTAAATAAGGTTAACTTTAAGGAAAATTAAGGGCAAAATAAAATACACTTACCATAAAATTTTCAACTGCAATATAAAGTTAGTTGTGAAAATAACTGTTTGTGTAATATAAATAATTCCAAAATGTAAAAACAGGACAAAAAATAGCAAAATAGTCAACAAACTGACAGCCACAAACGTAAACAAACCAGAAACGTCAAAAATTGTACTTACAATCTGAAAACGTCCAGGCGTCTTTTTTGTACCTATCTCTGTTCGATGTACTGACTGTAGAGCGTTCGTAAAAATAACATGTGTCTTTACTTAATAACAGGCGGTAGCTGGTTTATCCTTAGTTTCATGCGTGGAAGACAATGATGCTAGATAAAAAGTATGTGTTTTATCTCGCCAGGTATTAATGACGCACGGCTAAAGATCCGTGGACTCAACTGTATACTTAAGAAGGCACAAAATGGCCTGTTGAAATATAAAAAAGTTTGGTTTTTTTACAAATATTCATATTATATTAATTTCTAGTTAAGTTAGCTGTTGTTTTTATTATACAAGAATCCTAAATTATATAAATTTGTATAATAATTAAGTAAATTAGTTTTATTATAGTACCTATTTGATATTAAATATATTTTGTTCATGTTTTTTTTTAATTAACAAGTTAAGTTGAATAAAATAATTTTTTTTAATGTATTTTTATTACCTTTAGAAACTACCAAGATAAAAATTTTTAACATAATTTTGCAAAAATTTTAACATAATTTTGCAAAAATTTTAACATAATTTTTGGCAAAATCTGATAATTTTAGCAGCTGTAACATAATTTCATATCGTGACATCGGCAACACTGACTCCGTGTCACACTCGGCTCTCAGCTCCAGCTCAGTGAGCTCAGCCAGTAATCAATGATCCACGGAAGGAGCATGTCGAACAATTTAAATGAAACCCATATTTTTACGCACCTATCACGTTTTATACTCGAAAAATTATTTGTAAAATCGATTTACAAATAATTCTTCTTAATAAAATAGGTTTGTAATTGCTTTTTGCCGTAACGGTTTGGAAAATAAAAAATAAATTCGTAAAAAAACAAAATATAAACTCTAAAAGAATCTTAAAACTTAGTAAATCTTAAGAGAAACAAAACTTAATTTCTAAAAGAGACTTAAAAGATAAAATTCTAAAAACAACTAAAAAAACCTATTTAGGCACATAATTTAATGGAGTAAAGGTTCAAATAATCCACCTTGAATATCCGAACAATAGGTGAATCTATCATACAAAGAAGCTCTTGTATTTCTGAGTTGATTCGGCGTAACGTCGGCACAATGTTGGATAATTTTCGCCCTTAACTCCATTAAATTTTCGGCACGTTCAAAATTGTGCCGATAAATCTTTGATTTAAGAAACCCCCAAAAAAAGAAATCATTTGGGGAGAAATCTGCTGATCTTGGAGGCCACTTGATTGTACCGTTTGTCGCAATTAACCGGTTTGGAAATGTCCTTTGGAGATATTCGGTAACTGCCCTTGTATTATGACTGGGACATCCGTCCTGCTGGTACCAAATATCTCCAAAATTCATATTAGGAAGTTGCTGAATAGCCGGAACGATTTGATTTTGTAGCAGTTCGAGGTATTTTGTGCCGTTCAGGTTGCCCTCAATAAAAAAAGGACCTATTACATAATCGCCCAAAATACCCGTCCAAACATTAAGTTTTTGTGGGTATTGTGTGCGCACAGGAATACTTAGATGTTTATTTTCCCGAGACCAATATCGAACAATGAATGGATTGTGTTTCCTGTGAAGAGAAAATGTCGATTCGTCAGTAAATAAAATGTTCTTTAAAAAATTTTCGTCAGCATTTTGCTTTTCCATCATCTCTTCACAGAATACCATTCGTCTAGTATTGTCCTCGGGAAAAAGTTCTTGAGTTGTTTGAACTTTATAGCAACGATATCCATTTCTTTTTAAAATACCTCGAACAGTGTTTTTACTTAAGTTTACTTGTTCAGCAATTTCCCTGCTTGAACACGGCTGGCTGGCCTCAACAACAAAACAAACATCAACTTCATTATTTATACGTTGTTCACTCTTTTGACGAACAGGTGGTTCACCAAGATTGTTACACTTGTGGCAGTTTTGAATACATCCACATTTGCGAAATTTTTGAATTATTCTCTCAACTGTGGAAATCGAAGGAACCGGCCTATTCGCAAAAGAAACAACGAATAAATTAACTATATCTCGAATCGAGCGACCTCCAAAATGCCAAGTTAAAATTTGTAGTTTTTCTTCAATTTTATACATTTTAATATTTTTACGAAAATATTTTATTTTCACGCTACGGACTTACAGCCTAGAATCACTGTGAAAACTAGACTAAACAAGCAGTTATTATGCCGTCAAACAGATGAATATTTTGAGCGGTGTTGCCAATCTCATTCCTCTTGATGTTTTTCAAATAAGGTGTTAACCATAATAACCAAATATTTACAGAAAAGAAAGGAAATAACTACAAACCATTAAGTTTATTTTTGTTATTAGTCTGTTATAGTAGATTGGTAAATACAATGAAAAATATAGGCAAATATTTATTTAAAGATACGAAGAAGATATAACTCTCAAAAAGATCCGCAAATCGGATTATTACACGGCGATTTGGCAACATTGACTTTGGGCGGTGCTAAAGACTATGGTGCGTCCTAAAAGGAGACAGATAGTTGAACGATATTTTATACAATGTCTATCACCGGGTATGGATTTATTTTTGTCCAAGTTTTATATTGGTCCACTATTTCAAATGCAGTTCAAACAGACATATATTAAATTGTATGTTCCGTTTTAAATTCGTTCAACCTGTATATACATATATACATATAATTATATATATAATAATATATATGTAATATATATATATATATATATAATATATATATATATATATATATATATATATATATATATATATATATATATGTATATATATGTATATATATATATATATATATATATATATATATATATATATATATATATATATATATATATATAATACATGTATTTTTCCTAGAAATAATAACACAACAAACTAGACTAGAGAGTTTGGTGTGTTCCTCGTCAGTCGCTGGTTTGCTCGTCAATTGCTTATTTTATTTACGTTTGTGTACATCCAAACATACTAGAAACTATTAATTCAATTAGGGGATAATTTTCAATTCTAGAGAGTAGTATTTTATAATTGTTTTACAAACCTCGTCGTACATTTTTTGACCAATAATACTTATTCCTGCTCCGACTAAAATTACAACAATGATAACATACATAAATCTCCAATTAGCGTCTGGACGAATGTTCTAAAACAGAGAAAATGCTTAAACTTTATATATTATTATAAATTAGTATTTAATCTACATTTTAATTTTAAAGCGAAGCTTTTATACTATAGAGCGTTTCACGTTAAGAAAATAACATTAGGCTTATGGAGTCAGTGTTGCCAAAACTCTCAGGCATGCGGTTTACTAGATTGTCAATATATTTTTCGAATCTCCATTTTCAATTAACGTTTAACTGTAAAGTCAGAATAACAACCGAAGAACCACAAAGCCTTATTATCATTATGTAGTCTCAGAGAACGACATAAAATCGTTGACATACGCACACCGTATTATTTTAAGTTGCAATTAGTAAATAGATATACGAATTCCAAGCGGTCCGTTTATTTGCTTTTAAATCTTTAATAGCCGGCAAAGTGCATGATTTAACTAAGCAATATTTTCTAGCGATTTCTATGATTCATGGTATATGATATTCTTACCGAAAAACAAATAAACTGTCGTTACTATAATTAAAATAAGAATAAATTAAATTTCTTTTGTAAATACTATTTATTTAATTAAATCATTTTCCCTACTTTTCATCTCTTGTTTCGAATGGACACTTTTGGTCAATTACGTTAAAAAACAATTATTTAATTTATGTCTGTGAAAACGAAAATACAAATTATACAACCCTGAATCGTGCTTGTGTTTATCGTGGCATCGCTGCGCTTCTATCGTCCATAAGAAATACATGGCCCTATCTCCGCAATGTTATTTTCTTAACGTGGAACGCTGTACTTTTTTAGCACCACGAAATAGCGTATTTTACTACAGAAGCTACTTGGTAAGGCACTATAAAAAGTTGGAAGAGTCCATTTACGCGACGAGGGAAGTAGATTATACATGTAAACTCCTTTAATTTTATTAACATCTTTAACAAAGATATTAACTAACAGCGGTTACTTTATTCAATTTTAAGTATATTATTTAATACTTAAAAATACAGAAAACCTAATGTAATATCAAGCTTTACACTAGTCTACAGTACCGCCTTCTACACCACCTTTTTTATATACAAAGTGTTTCACATATAACTTAGAAGGTACGGAGGACTTATTTCTGAATATAATCGGACTTGGAATCTGAAAATGGGCACTTGCATATAACTGCAGCTAATCAACATATCTCATAAGTTTATTGATATTTGCAGTTACTTCGGAAGTGGTCATCATTTTTTTTTAGTAAAACAATGTAGACATTATATTTTTTAATGCTGTGTGTGTAAGTCTGGACTTACACACGCAAGAGTCCGGTTAATTGATAAAGCTAATTAACCCGACTATTTTTGTATTTTGTATTCAAAATACAATAAAATACAAATGAACAGGTTTGAAAAAAAGAAAAAAAAATGTTGGATAAAGAAATTATTTGTTGATCGTGTGAACTATTTTGACACGAAGTTGCTCTATGTCATTGATGAGGATAATTACAAAAACTACCTCAGAATGGACCACTTCACTTTTTCGCTGTTGCTGAAAAAAGTTGGTCTACTCATTTCCAAAAATGATACCGTCATGCGTGAATGTGTCAGTACTGAACAATGCCTTGTAGCAACTTCACGCTTTCTGACCACTGAAAGGTCATTTGAGGATCTAGAGTTCAGCTGTAAAATATCTCCACAACTATTGGGAAAGGTGATACCAGAAACTTGCAGGGCTATAATAATTTTTCGTGAAATTGAAAGTAATTTTCTATTATTTATTTGCAAACTAGGAATCTTTGCTCAGCGATGTCGGACAGACAGCACCTTGGAGCTGATGTTGTAAGCAAATTGTATACAGGGAAGAAATATCAGTAACAAAGTGATGTTGTAGTAAATTTACTATTTTAATTGGGAATAAGCCACAATATGAGTTTGAAATTAAATGTATTTGACATTTGGACTTCCACTTCAAAAATCGTTATCAAAACATTCCGAAGTTGAAGTCGAAACGTCAAATAACTTTTGATTTCTAAATAATATTCAGGCTTATTTTATAATAAAATTGTAGCATTTGCAAATTTCTTAAAATCCCCTCGTATATGTATTAAATTGAAATCTCCTCATATACGCATTATAATAACGAAGAATTTTTTACATGTTTCTTAGTTCGTATCTTTTAAAAAGTTAAAATACCCGAAATATATTTCAATTTCTTCTTAGGTCGGCGCGAGCATTGATTATAAACCACCCACCAGATAGCTCACCTCGTGGTAACCGAAAGACGTATTAACAACTAGATGGCGTTACTCATCAAAAACGTATTGAGATTTCTCATTCTCTCTCTGACTTGCGAGGAGGTAGGAGTAATGTCAGGGCCGAAGTTACCCTATAGGTGTATTATCTGTGACAAGTGTTATGACAAGTTATAGCGGAATTTTATAAAAAAAAGGACATTTTAGATAAAATGACCTCTGTAACTCATAAGTGTGTTTACGCGGGATGTTTTGAAAGAAACGATGGAACAAATAGTAATATATCTTTCTTTAAATTTCCCCTGAAAGACGTAGAGCGCACAAAAATTTGACAAAAAAACTGCGGGAATATTGATATTATATTGATAGATATCAGTGACCTGAAACAGAGGGTAATTTGTCAGCATTATTTTGCAGTGGAACATATTTACCATACACATTAATGACATATGTTTGACATTGTTAAATACAGGCGAAATTGACAATTATTAATAATTAACTTTTTAATTATATTTTTTCAGTTTATGTACAAAATAAATGTAGTATTAAAAACTGGGTTTCTCAAAATTCATCATAATATATCTTTTTAAGCCCAAACGGAAAAGAAAAGTTAAAAATCTAGTACTGGCAAATCAAGTTTTTCACGTGAAAGAGCATATAATTAAAAACAGTAATAGTAAAAGTTATGATATAAAAGCTAAAGTCATCAGGCACTCTGCAGTTAGCTTGAAGCTTTATAAAATATCATTTAAGGTAAATTATTTAAATATTTCAATTGCATAAAAATGAGGTTACGTGATATTTCCTTTTTCATATTAATAGCACGGATCCATCTTTTTCTTTTCTCTAATTTATATGTAATCTTTGGGAACCTATAAAAACTACACTTACTATTTTTGCTATTATTAGCACAACTAAATACGCAACATGTATTTGCACACATTTTTGATAAAATTTATGCGTAAAAAGATAGTGTCCAATTTTGTCATATTTCGCTGCTACGCACGCTGGCATCGTTTCAAGGTACCCCTACCATGGTCATGCACGGAGCGAATACAATTTCTTATTTTGCACAGAATATAATTGACTTTTATATTGCCATTTATAGATAAATTGTCAATTTTTTGTAGTACAATGTTACTATCAGAACAAAATTTATATCCTCGTCTTCTTGTCGAAGTTCCTTCTCCTATCGAAGGCATACATATAGAAAACATACGAAAGAAGAAAAGTAATTCTAAGCAACTTTTTTCATATAGAATTTTTTCACTAAGTTAATACATTTCGAGTTATTTGCGAGTAAATATGTTCATTTTTTAACACTAAAAAAACAAATTTTTAAATGGTTCTGTGCAAATAATTCAAAAAGTAAGTATGCATTTTATCGAAAAAAAGCGTGTTCAGCAAAAATATAGCTTCTAAAAAAGAAGTTGTAACCAACGAAAAATAGGTTCATATCTGTCAAATTTCAAAGTGAATATTTCAACGTGAAATAACCAAAAAATGGTACACTTTTTGGGGAAACCTCAGTACAAGTTTTCAAAAAATATTCATTTTTGTTTTTTAATAAGTTTCTAGCATCAAAAGTAAGCGTTACGCTCAAAATAAAGTTGGTCCCTGTCCGAGTTGTCAAAAAACTCGGGAAAATCAGCCCCCAAATAGCATTTAAATCAAATTAATCGTTACCGCTTCACAAATTACTTTACTAATGTATTATTTATAATGATCTGTAAGTTTTATTTGTTCAAAGGGCATATTTTTTTAACAATTTTTTTTTAATTATGAAAAAAATGCTTATTTTCAAAATAACTTAATTTATTAGTGACACCAAAAATCACAAAGAGTAAAAAAAAGTGGGTTTTGCTTTTCTGAAACTTGCTTAGTTTTGATGCTAGAAACTTAACAAAATAAACCTTTATTAAACAGTTTAAAAAAAGTTATACTGAGTTTTCGTCGAAAACTGCTTCATTTTTTTATTATTTCACGTTGAAATATTCAACATGGAATTTGACGAATCAGAACCTATTTTTCAATAACCCGAAAAGTATTGACTTAGTGAAAAAACTCTATAGAACAAAAGTTGCTTAGAATTACTGATTTTAGGCACTTCCGAACTTATCTTGAACATATATTTTTTCACTCCTGAGAAGGTGTGATACTGAACCATAATGCAAAATCATCATCTTTTTTTCTTTGACATCTTGCCTAGGCGTAAGCCAAATTTCATGTAAGTAAATCCAAGCGATTCTTTAAAATTAGGAGGTTTTGTAATATTTTACGGTGAGTGAATAAACTAAATCTTCAAATAAATTCTGTATATTAGCTTGAAATATTTTAGTTTGCATCAATTCTGGAAATTAATTTGTTTGAAAAGTTACAAAAAAGTAATTTAAATGAGATGTAATTTATCACTGCTAATTTTATATTTTGTTATTTTTTGTATTGTATTGATAAATAAATAATTTTTATAAAACCTCTACTGTTTTCATTAATCAATTTTTAGCGTTTTTTCTGAAGTAAAATCGAAATTCAATAATATAAATTACAAGCACGTTAAAATTATTTGTGAAAATGCTGAATGCCATCCTTATATTGTCGTCTATTGGACTAGACAATGGCCGGAACAGGCAACTCAAATTTATTTTTCAATCTTGGCAAATATTTCAATAATGTCGCCACCATACAGTCAGGTAGTACTTAGGCGTGAGGGACCAAGAGGTGTAAGTGGGCGGAGTTTAACACTGAATTCGTTTTTACCTAAGAGTGAGGTATCTATGGGTAGTTTATAATCAATGGCTCGAGTTAATATAAACCATCTTAGAATAGAGTTGTTTATTTATTTCGCAGCTGCGTATGTTCGTCGATATTTCTTTGTTCAAACTGCTCGATTCTACGTTTCAAATAAATATTCCAGTTTATATGTTTTGTTTATGTTAAGTTAAGCGAATGAATTTAGAAGAATATGAGATCACTTTCGTTGGAGCCGCGGTCAAGAGTGATGGGTTTCAGCGTTATGTCCAAATTCACGTCGAATTTGTAGTTTTTTTGTCCCTTTTCAGGGAAATCTTCGTCTTACGTTATGGAAAACAATTTTAGTAGCAGTTAATTAGTTAATGCAGTCTAATTCTACCTGTTCCTGTTTTTTAAGAGACAGAGTCATAAGTTTTGTGTCGTGCCGGCTTCGGCTTCAGATGGTCGGTCCAATTCGCAGTGTGAGATGCAGTCCTTTTGTGAGAATTCAACTCCAGTTTCCAACCTCAGGAACTTAAAATGTTTTTGTGAAATCCAGGTTACTCTTATTTGTGTCAAATTTTAAAGTAAAGACAGACATTTTTTTTTAAAAAGTAATAATTGCTTTCATACAGAATAAAATTGTAAATTTTATGGTTTAACTTTAGCTGTCATTTTATTATTTTTTTTTAATTTAATGTTAACTTATGACAGCTCGTTTTATTATTTTTGATATTAATTTGTTTTGTTTAAAAAAATAAGGTTAACTTCCATGTAATAACAGTTTTGAAAGTTTTTGTAGCAATTCCCCATTGTAAACAGATAGGACACATGTGAGTTTTTCTTTATATTTTTGTACTTGGTAACTATTCATATAGTAAATTTGTTTACCTATTTTGTAACTGTTTGTGGTAAGACACAATAAATGTTAAATTTTTTTCTTAAAATTTTGTTTATTTTTTTAACTAACCCATTTTTGAGTTTCATTTGAAAAAGATATGTTTTGCATTTCTAATAATTATTTCGATAGTTACAACTAGCTGTTGTAATGGTTATAATTAGGCACCTCGAAGTGGCGCCCTTTTAAAATTACTAGAGGTGTTTCCTTTCTGTGTTTTGTTTTATTTGTCCCAAGAGATTCATGACCTTTTTTATATTATTGTAGTTGTCCCAATCCAAACCCCTTGTCATTTACTTATCCACGACCCCAGCTCTCCTAACAAACCCTGAGTGCCGTTCGCACAAGTAGCGTTTATTTTGCTTGCTCTATCTCCATCCCCATAGTTTCTGTCCCCAATTTTCTACCCCTAATAGTAATACTCCATGTTGTAGGCAAAAATTGCATATTCGTTACAAAATAATAAATTTGCCCAAGATGCCACAAGAAAATAACTTCAGAACAATATAAAGAAAAAATTACTTCTAATTTCAGTACAACTATGATTTAATTTTCGTTGTTTGTTGATAATTTTTCTGTAGCCAATTCGAAATGTTGGAAATTGTACCTGTGTGGGAGTGTCCGAAATAGATCTACAGAAAGGAAAATGAATTGCCTTAACAAAAAGTAGATGATGATGAAGAATCGTGTATTTTAATAGGGGTAATTGAAAGTTTATTTTCTATAAAATATTTGCGAACTGGGAATCTTTGCGTAAAGTAATTCATAGAAATCTCATATGTAACAGGTGCCGAAGGTCAACTGACTGAGGAAATCTTCGATCCGATCTGTGATCCGACTTCCAACTTCACCATTTACGCTCCCACTTCGTCGCCAGTCGGAAGTCGGACCTTCAAGTCGTCCCTCTAGATGTTCCGACTCGTACCACTAGTTGTTCAACTAAACCAACCCATGGTACAATGTATACATTGTGTTCAATGTACCATGAAACCAACCAGCCCACTCACGGTCCGATTTCAGATTCGACTTCAGGTCCGATTTTACATAGTCGCAAACTCTAACATATAATTTTAGAAACATGTGTAGTAGGAGAATACAGGAGCGGCCTTGCCCATTTAACATCTGGATGTAAATTTATGATGTTTTAAATAAGAATGGCGTACTTTTTACGCCTTAGCGACCACTTAAGGGTTAAGATATAAATATGGAAAATATGCGAAAATGACAAGTTCCAAACGATCAAACGGAAGAAGTACCTAATTTATACCAATGGACACTTTCTGTAGAGAAACGAGAAAAGCTTTCTATATTATAATTATTTTATCATTACCTAATTAGGGTTTGTCCGAAACGATCAATACTCATATCATTAACTGCGATTAAGTTCTTGCAATTTATCAAGTCAAGGACAAAACCGTTTGAAAATGCAATTTAATATATTTGTATACTCGGTTCACTGACCCCAGTCCGAATTGTCTAGTAAATATAGTAATTGTGATTTTTTTAATACTGTTTTGAAGCTATTTTCTTGCGGCATCTTATTTGTGATATTTTGTTATTGGTTATGAAAATCTTTGGTTATACATTTTTCAGAAATATTTTTTTTTGAAAACGATTTCGGGAGTCAAAATCGAAACGTCAAAGATTAGTTAAAAATATAATTTTCATTACAATCAATTGAGGTTTACTTCCATATAAACATAATATTTAAATTAGACATGCCACAAGAAAGTAGTTTCAGAATCTTTTTATGTTAAGTAAATTTATTCGTCTTGGCACATAATATGTACTTACTGTCATAATAAAGAACAATATTCCGGCAGTACTGAATACATAAACCACTATAAGAAACAACATAGCAGAATTCTGAATTTCAAGCATAATATCAAAGACTCTGCAAACAGAATATATACATATATATATATATATATATATATATATATATATATATATATATATATATATATATATATATATATATAGGTATATATATATATATATACATTAATATATATATATATATATATATATATATATATATATATGTATATATATATATATATATATATATATATATATATATATATATATATATATATATATATTAAAAGTGATTATTTGGACCAAAAAATAATTTATAAATACGTTCGAATTATCGAGTAAAGTGGTCTGTAATGAAAATCTTTCTTTTTTCTGAGATACTCAATATTTCGCCATTTATTTAATAGCTTCCTCAGAAGTAAACTAAAACAATTTAAACATTACAAAAAATGGCGTACAACTACATATTAAAACACTCACAAAATTTAAAAGATTTTTGTAATGTTTAAATTGTTTTAGTTTACTCCTGATGAACCTACTAAATAAATGGCGAAATATTGAGTATCTCAGAAAAAAGAAAGATTTTCATTACAGACCACTTTACCCGATAATTCGAACGTATATATATATATATATATATATATATATATATATATATATATATATATATATATATATATATATATATATACATATCACGAAAAAGCCGAAAACCTACCAATTTTTTGCAGTTGGATGAATCTCAATAATGAAACATTCGATTCGTAAGAGCGTTAGGAACTTTTGTGAACTGAAGTGATGATGTCGAAATGAAAATTGCAGTATATTGAACAAGGAAAATAAAGTTTACAAAGTGCATTTTTAACTAATATAATAAATTTGTAATTCGGAAATAATTAAAGGAAATGAGTTCAATATTACTACTCACGGTTTTTGGGGTTGCTGAATACGAATATCGTGATATTGGCGATAGTCTCCGCATGGTACCCAAAATGGACCTTGTCTAGAGTTTTATGGAAATTTAATAAAAAATCAGTACAAATTCATTACTCGGGATTTTTTTGGGTTTATAATTACGAATATTTTGATGGCGATGGTCTCCGAGGAACCTGATGCTCAGGACGGGCCTTGTCTCCTTCAGTTTTGTGGAAATTCGATATATAATCAATGCAAACTCGTTATCATACTCATCCTGCGCACCAGGTGACTATCGCCGTCATGGTATTCGTATTCAGCGACCCCAGAAACCCCCGAAGAGTAATAATGAACTCATTTGCGTTAATTATTTCCAAATTACTATTAAGTTTCTGCACTTTGAAATACACTTTGGAAGATGCATTTCTTGTTTAATAATGCAATTTTGCTTTCGACATCATCACTTTACTTCACATCACAAAATTTCCTAACGCTCTTACGAATCGAATGCAACAAGTTTCATTAAGATTCATCTAACTGCAAAAAATTGGTATAAGGTTATTCCAAGAATATACGACTGTTTTGGATTATTGCAACAACGAATATTTTACTGTGCAACTAAAAGTATGAAAGTAAATTGGTCTAATGATTATTCCAATAAAAAGGATCTACTGTTAGTATGACATCTAAACTAAAATTATTTCAGTTAATAGATGTTCAGATAGAAGCAAAATTTATTGTGAAATTTAATCCGAAAATAACAAAAAAATTTACGCAAACGCTCCTACAAATAAATACAATGATGTCTATGAAGCCAAATGTGTTCATCAGACATTTGGGTTGGGTTTCGGTGAAATGTAAACACCAAAGAGGCGAGCCGGGTTTCTTTGATAATACATTATTTTATTGCTTTATTAGGTACTACAACTGTAATAAAAAGAAATATACTATTTTTATTATAAATGAACAGAAATTGGCAGAACGATGGTTCAGAAACCAGAAAAAGAATCTAGTATTTCATTTTGTTAGTTTTAAATATTTGTTTACTTTGAGTGGATGTACTCTTAAAAGTTCCGAAAGTAACGGGTATAACATACCGACTATTGATAGTTAAAGTACCAAGTCGTTACAGATATTAAAAAGTAACGAAAATTTACATACAGTCCATTAAAAACCGTCCGTATCGAGGATGCGGAGACGTGTTTTAGATGTATAACTTTATATTTAATGTACTTTCTTATTTTACTGCTGATAAAACCAACGGGGACCCTTTGCGACCAGTTCAGTCCGTACATAAACGTGTGTGTGATGCACTCTATATTAGTGAAACAAACCTAAAGTCGGTTTTGCAAAAAGCAAAAAAAAGTGGACAAAGCGAACAAAATGTCGCACAATATAAATCTCGCCGACAACCAAAGACTATAGATCTTCCTGAAGGTTGCAAATTTGAAATCCGTGAGACAATATATAAAATTCGCGAAAAGAAAGAACATGTTTCTTTAGATTCAGTGGTAGAAAAATTAAAAGACAGAAATATATTTGAAATTTCCAGAACAAGTCTGGAGAGTTTTAAGACAGATTGGTTTTAAGTTCAAAAAGGTTGACAATAGAAAGGCTTTGTGTGAAAGAACTAGTGTCTTTCACAAAAGAATAGAATTTTTAAGATATTATAACAAATTTGAAATAGAATGTTCTTCCTTCGTTTATTTAGAGAAAAAATTTAAAGAAAAACTGTTGCCAAGTTTACATGAACCATCCGTTATAGTACTGGATAATGCGACGTACCATTCGGAAATTTTAAATAAGCAACCAATAAACACCTGGACCGTAGATAAAATAAAAGAATGGTTAACGAATAAAAATATTACATTTCCTCAATATTGTTTTAATCCTCAATTACTACCGTCAGCTAAAAGTCATGCACAACTAAACATATATATATATAATGATATATATATATATATATATATATATATATATATATATATATATATATATATATATATATATATATAGTAGACGAAATTATACATAGCTTTGGACATCGTGTGTTAAGACTACAGTCCTATGATTGCCAATTCAATCCAATTGAATATATTTGGGGGATATGTTATAATTTTTCATCCGAATGAGGATAGCGACGACAGTGATTATGGTTGTGAATCTGATGGTTGATGATAGTTTTAGGAGATTAGGAGGATAAGAGAATAAGTTAGTTTTTTTGTTAATTGAATATTCGACTAAATATATTACACTATTTAATCACTTAAGTATTGTTACACTTCGTTTAATTCACTTAATTCAAAAACCAACTTGTTTACAATACTAAACTCAATGATAGTAATTATATACTTCAAAATCTGAATTACAACTGTTCTATAAACTATCACATATATTCTATATATTTAAATCTAAGGTTTATATCTGTCATAAAAGTATTTTAAAACTGGGGAGAATTTACTATTGTACAATTCAGCGGACCATTTAAATCGATACCTTAAACCGAATTTAAAACAGTCGTATATTCGTGGAATGGGGTATACTGATGGTTTACTACCAGGTTTATTACCTTGCCTAATAAATAAAGTGGTACTGATTTTATTGGTATATCATCAGTTTGACTTTCTTGATATTTATATAATTTCATATATATACATATATATATATATATATATATATATATATATATATATATATATATATATATTATATATATATATATATATATATATATACATATGGTACGAAACAACTGTGGTGATAATAAATTATAATAAATTTTGTGGAAGTGTTAAAAATAAAATATTTTAGGGTTTTATTGTTTAATACAGAAATACAAAGTAATAATGATACTGTCTTACATTAAAAATACTGCCAAACGGTTTCTGGGAGTGATAGCTCTTCTAAAATAGATGTCTTGCTTGGGCAATTTTTCTTTTAATTTAAGTTCCAACTCATTGAACGAGTACATCAGCATTCCGAAGTACCGAAAAAAACAATATTTATGTTTTCTGAATACTTCGTATCTCTCGGTATGCCTGTATGTTTTTAAATGGGCCCAAAATAATATTTAGCGTGATCGAGACGCGTGTAGCAATCTTGCGGTATACAGTAATGTACATAATATACATACATATATCTGGACTACTCTCTATTAGGTACTTACTTAAACACTTTAAATAATTTCACAATTCTCTTCGGAATTAGGTAAACACACCAACAACAAACACTTGTTAACTCACTATGCGACGACGATTGTCAATAATATGTCCACTGTCAAATTCAAACCGCAAATTAATAGCTAGCTGTCCAATCCTTAGACCATTAAAGCGGAGAACACATCTAAGCGACCACGATCGCCATCGCGTCCACGATGGCGATGGCGATCTCGGTTTATGTAAAAAGCAAACACATCGGACATATAGCGACCTGTGATTTCATTAATATAAATAATATAGTTGGAAATATGCTGTATAAAATGTGCGATTTATAAGAAGAAGAAGCATTGCTTGTTGCAGTATTGTTGGACAAAGAAAGGCAATTCAATCGAATTTAAAGGTACGTAAAATTTAATAAAAGGTATTCGTAGGCGTTCCATTTTTTTCATTTACAAATGCACATACTCGTATTTATGCAGTTTATTTTTCAGATAAAGAAGATATGTTTGGGTACATGACATAGTGTTGCCCAAATGCAAGAACAAGACGAGATTTAGACAGTCTTGGTCTTGGTCTTGCGCCAATACACCTCGTCTTGGTTTTGGTCTTGGTATTGCAATCCCGGTCTTGGTCTTGGTCTTGGTCTTGCAGCAAGAGTCTTGCAAGTCTTGCAGTTACCCATTAGCCTATTGCTATTTATTAAACGTTACTTTAGATCTTAGAACAACGTAACAGAGTAAGTACATTTTAAGCTCGAATTAACATAGCCATAATAAAGTCTAACCAAATTAATAAATGTCTAAACAACTGACACCGGGTGGGGTTTGAAGCCACGATCTAAGCGATCCGTGCCTATGCTCTAACTAACTCAGCTATCTACCAGGCTCCACGGAAGTCGATCTGTTTCTTAATAAATGTTTGCATTTACTAAGCTTACATGTGCTAAAACATGGTTAAAACAAAAAAAAAACAAATTAATGACATAAGCATGCCTGTATTTTAAAGAACATTATCTGCCTAGAAAGGGATTGATGGACATGACGGGCAAAAAATCCACATACATGTATCAAGGGCACAGATTTTTTAGGTGATAAGATAACAAACTATAATCCACTTATTAAAGCAAAATAAATGTTTTTAAAAATCTTATCTCTACTTTTATAAGAAAAACAAACAAAAAAAATAAAGTATAGTTAAAAAAAGCAATGGTAATCAAAAGAAGTTATTTTAAATTAAGGAGATCCTACTTAATAAATACATTAATTTACCAAAATAAACTAGTAGGTACATAATATATGTAATTGGTAATAAGGTAATAAGTATATTTTTTTACATGTCCACTTTTTTTAGGGTTATTAAAAAGCTTGTGATATCTCCACCGAATTTTATTTTTTCAGGAAGAAATATTTGTAATTCCTTTTTGTGAAAAGATATTAGATGCTTCCTGAAATCTGGCGTGTTTCTGTTGATCATTCTCATTTCAACCTTTCTATGTAGGCACAATTTACACAAAGCAATTTGGGATGCATGAATTATTTCATAAAACTCATCAAATTTGCTTTTAGGTTTTTTAGATCTATAACTTCAACGCTCTCTACTCCGACTAGAACTATTTGAATCTTTGTCCCTCATGTCAAATTGTAAACTTGTCACTCCGGGAACAAGGATTAGATGAAAAACAATTATTAAATTAGACTCAAAGGAAAGCTCAATTGGGAATGAAGTTAAGTGATGTCGAAAAAGTAACTACTATTATACTACTAGTTACTTTATGTTCGTTCGTAGGCGACATTATCTGTTATTAATTTGTCTCGTTACTTTTGAATATTAGACGCGCTCTTTCAGCAAATTTTATTTGACCAAACGATCTCATCGCACACTCAGCAGAAACAATGTTTAGTCTTAGGCCGATAAGATTTGTTAATTTAGATTCCTCCTGACTAAATTATAATGGGAAAAAAATTGAATTATTAATTGGGTGTCCGTTACAATTATATTTTTTATTAGCTAGGGTGACATATTTTAAAAAATATCGATACGATATTACTTTCGACGTCGCAATGCAAGATTATTTTTATGTTTAGAGGGCTTCTATTCTCAAAATATGGACAATTAATTTCAGAGCGAGGAAGTCGTCTGCTGGAAAAGAATGTACAAAATATTTTACTTTTACATTGTAATTATGACCTCTGAGCACGTGTCAAATATGTTTTTTTAATGAATATTTTGATTCGGTATGTATGTTTATGGTATTGTTTGTAATGCGCATAAGTCCAGTTTTTCAAATTTTAATTACATATGTTTTTGCATCTCATAGAGTCTTTAAGCATATACCCGAACTACTATACTCGCTAAAACCACACTCAGTCCTAACTGCAAGACGCAAGAGTCTCGCAGGCTTAGTCTTGTTCTTGCTTAAATCTTGCACGGTCAGTGGTCTTGGTCTTGCTAAAATTAGGCGGTCTTGGTCTTGGTCTTGGTCTTGCAAAAACGCAAGAATAAGACCAAGACTGCAAGACCAAGACCGATTTTGGGCAACATTAACATGACATTAATCTGAGGTGCAATCAACAAGGATAATTTTTTAAATTTTACCCAGAACTTCGCAGAGATGAGAATCGTTTCTACACATATTTTAGAATGAATTTTGAAAGTTTAGATGAAATTTTAGATCGGATAAAAAATAACATCACCAAACAACAAAATCTGGATGGGACAGGTCGAACAATATATTATTATATATTTTTTTTAAATTTCATTAAGTTTTTCGATATCCATTTTTATTTGCATCGACGCGACCAACGATAAAAGTAAACTGCTGCGTTCTTAACGCTAAATTATATCGCCGCGATTGCCATCAGAACGCTGCAAAAATTCCTTTGATCGTGAGCAGGTCGCGACAAGTATGTACTGATACACTTGTTTGTTAGACAAGTCGAATGGCGGTCGCCATCGTGAACGCTATCGCGTCGTGATCGCGTAGGTGTGTTTTCCGCTTAAAGCTTATACAAGCCGTATGCTATACTTCTGTTTCGAAGAGTGAAGCCAACATAAATTGCTTTGCTCAGCTATGCGTGACGTCAATATATGGCAGAAAACAGAAACTAGAACACAGGTTTGCAGGTATTTGCAAACTTTTTATAAGTGTTAAGTTCCAATTTAATACTTTTCCAATACATTATTATTTTTTTTTAATTATGGTTTTATCTTGCAGTGCATTTAATTGTACGCAGCGACACAAAAAGAGGACATATATCATTTCATATGTAAATAAATTCGTAAATTAAACTTGGAAAACCTACCAGAAATTTAGCACCTATTAATTTACTTTTCTTGTCCAAAGTGTTTTAAATAGATACACATATGTGAGTCTTATATAACTTTAATTTTATAATTACGTTGAAAACTGAAGGATAAAGCAAATAAATTGTTTTAGATTTCCCAAAGATTCATCATTGCAAAAAAAAACTGGATTATAGCGATGCGAAAAATCTTGTATCTGTGCTTTGCTGGTTGATGAAATGTCTATACATCAGAAAATAGAATGGGATGGTGAAAATTTTTTAGGGTAGGTAAAAGAAATAATAAATTAGACTTATTCACAATCAATTTAATTTAACTATCCAGACGACCGGTTTCGCTTTCTACAATATGCAAAGCACCTTCAGGTCTCGATACAAAGTTAAATAAATGCTGAAATAATAAACCCATATTAGGGTGTTGTCTAATAAAGATAAACAAAGATAAATGATATAAATCATATAAATTACAGTAATTATGCCAATATTACATGTCTGTGGTTTTTCAAAATGAATAAAATGTTTAAGCAGACAAGGTAAGACCCACAAATTGGTAAAATAGTCTATTAAACTGTAATAAATTAATAAATTCATGATGTTCATTTTATTATGTTTATTATTTCAGCATTTATTTAACTTTGTATCGAGACCTGAAGATGCTTTGCATATTGTAGATAGCGAAACCGGTCGTCTGGATAGTTAAATTAAATTGATTGTGAGTAAGTCTAGTTTATTATTTCTTTTACCTTTTGAAATGGACTCACACAAGCAACACATTCATGATTTTTAGGGTAGGTTTAGCTTACCACTTATACGTAATTATAAAAAGTATCATAATATACATTTTCTAGTTACATAATTAAAAACTTTGATTGTAGGTATGTTGACATGGGAAGTAACCCTCAAAGCGATTCTTCCGAAGTCAAAGCAAAAGAAGTCATTGTATTTTTAATTAATAGCTTAAATAACACATGAAAACTACCAATAGGCTACTTCTTAATCGATCGTTTATCAGGAGTTCAAAAAAGTAATTTGGTAAAAATGTGCTTAAAAAAATTGCACGAAGCTGCTGTTATAATCACAAGTTTAACGTTTGATGGTACAGCATCCAATATTAGCATGACTAATCATCTTGGAGTTGATTTATCTATTAATTCTAATAAAATATATTGTTTACATCCAGTCACAAATCAACCAATATATGTTATATTTAATCCACCACATATGTTAAAGCTTATCCGCAATATTTTGGGTACTTATAATTTTTTTTTGATCGTAATCATGAAGCGATTAAGTAGATGAGAATATTTAGAAAAATTAATAGAAATTCAAGAAAAGGAAGGCCTTTATCTAGCAACTAGAATAACTCGAAGGCATATTAATTGGTTTAAAGAAAAATTGAAGTTAAAATTAGATGCCCAAACTTTGAGCCAAAAAGTTGTTAAGGCATTAAATTATTTAAGAAATAAATGCTCAAAAGAATTTGAAAACAGCGAAGCTACTAAAAATTTCATCGAACATAATAATGATATATTTAATATTTTAAATAACCGAAATTTATTGGCAAAACACTTAAAATTCGGCTTAAAAAAATATGTGGAGGATGTGGATGGAGGTCTGAAGTATCTTTCAGCCTATAAACTGTCTCAGGATCATTTAGAAGTTTTCTTTAGTTGTATTAGGAGTCATGGAGGTTACAACAACAACCCAACGGTAAAACAATTTAAAGCTGCGTATAAAAAGCTCTTGATAAACACAACTGTTACTGGATCTTCCCAGGCTAATTGTATAGAACAGGCACCTTCGATAATTTTAGCAATGAGTACAACACATACTGTGAAAATGAAAATTATTGATTATCAACTTATTGAAAACTGTATGACTGATGAGAATAAAAGAGAAATAACTAGTGACCATGATTACACTTTAAATAATTTAAATTTTTCAAAAACATTGTCGTCTTATGTTTGTGATGTTCGCTGGGTTTGTAGTTAAGAAAATTAAGAAAACATTAGATTGTGACTATGCTTGTGTACAATTGAAAGTGATAACTTACAATCACCATTCATAAGACACAAAAATTATAGTATATCTAATAATTGTTTAATTCAACCTTCCAAAGATGTTATTCATATTTGCAAAATTGCCGAAAGTGAAATCAGAATATTATGTATGATTCAAAAAATTAATGGATTCAAAATTAATGACAAAATTAATCTTAAATGTTAAGATGAGTAATGTGCATAATTGAGTCTTTAATGAATACCAAGAACATATGTTTGATCATAGTTTTCAAACTAACCATTTATTTATTCTAATAAAGATAATTTTTTTTCATTTTTGCAATATAAGGTTGCTAAGGTACCATGAAGGTGAGAAACCAAATAATAATGTAAATAGACTTAGAAGTAAGTTAACAAAACAATTTTATTTTGTGGCCAATAAATAAATTCATATACATGATTTTTTCACTAAAATGAAACTTGTACCCACAAGTAAAATTCCTATCCTTTAAATTTATTTTTCATTATCAAACAAGAAGAGGTAGGTACACTTTTAAATAAAATAATTATTTTTACAAAATGACTTTAATTCAAAGACAATAATTAATTCCTTTACTAAATGGTTTATCTTCCATATATTTTACAAAGTATTGCAGTTTTATTAGAATTCATCTAAAATTAGGTAATTTTATTAGGGCTTTTCTAAAATCCAATCTAATGTTAAGAGTTCTTTCCATAGTGTGACGTCACTTGCGCAGCAGGTGTTTGCTTCAACGATTCGGTACAAATCGTGTATATAAGTTTTAATGGTCTAAGGTTCAATTTACCATCGAGCATATAAAGGTTAGAAATAGGCTTGCATTCAATAGGTGGAACCATTTTACCAAAGTTGAGTTTAGCAAAATAAGCTTTGGTTCCATTTGCCCCATCTTTCCACTTACCTAGGTGTACCTTATTTGAAACATTGTACTTAAAATAAACTTGACCATATATTTGTTTGGTTATATATACGTTTAATACTTTCCTGCTAATTCTAAAATAGAATTTAACAGCTCTCTTCAAATTGCTGTAAACTGTTTCCTGGTATACAAAGTTTTGAAGATGTGCATCAGGGTTTCCAGTGATAGTAAAGTTACTTTGGATATACTTGGCAATCCAACGGATTTGAAGATATATGTGATATTGAAGATAACCCATAAAAACAAATGGATAAGCAATTGCAAAAGAAGCTAAAAAATATTTAATTTATTTTATAAAGTTTTATTTTGAGGATCCAGTCATTAATAGGGCAGGAAAGTGAAACTCTTTGTTCTTTAATCAAGCTTTCGCAAAATTTATTTGCTTCTTCAGGATATGCTAAAATATGATATCAGTAAATGGAATGAAATTAGAATTAAATAACATTGTATGAAACTAGTATAAAAACTTACAACATGAGGTTAATCCATTAAATTTTTAAATTGACAATACATTAAAACTTAACTTATTAAAATTATATAAATAGTTATGTAAGTACAATATTTTAATTTTATTTAATTTTGTATAAATTCATTATGACATTGATTATTATATTGATGTTTGATTTATGTCAGAAAGACACTCGTTTCTGTTTATTATATTTTTTGTTGTTGATAACTAGCTCTTGATTGTTATTATGGTTACGTACAAAGTGGCGCCAAATATGAATATTTAAATTTTTTGAAATTATAGTATTTATAGTCAGAAAATCTAATATTAGAAAATTATAGTATTAATTTTCGTAAGACAGAATGTAATTATAGATATTGCTTAGTTTATCAATATCAGTTTTTTTATTAACGCATTGATATTTATTTATGCATACCATTTCTAAGAATTCTCTTTTATTTAATTGGTTTTCACGTCTTAATATATTAGTTTCATTGAAATTTAATGAATGATTTTTATTAATTGCATGATCTATTAATGCACACGTATTTTTATTATTTCTAAGGTCACTTTTATGTGATGTTAGTCTGCCTATTAGATTTCTAGATGTGTGTCCGATCTAGGGTAAAGGTTACAGTGATTGGCCACTTAAGCATCGGAGTTTGATAAATGTGTAAGGCATTAATTTGTATTAAAAACCATATATTTAAATAATATACTAAATATTAGGCCAAAGTATCCTCTTTATGACTCCGTATGTCATTTATTGTTTAAAAATGTTTAATATTTATAAAAAAAGTTTTATTTTTGCAAAAGCAGATTTTATAGTGATTGGCCTAATTTTGATAATAATTGGCATAGTAAGTAGATAGTAATTGGCCACCAGTAAAAAGGTAAGTTATCCTGGGTACATATTTTTCTTATTTATGTATCCTACCTCCGTTATTTTAATTTTGGTTAAAAAACTAAAAAATCATTAAAAATTATATATAATTTTAGTGATCAAAGACGAATTTGGTTTCAAAAATTTTTAATAAATGCAAGAAATTACAAACCAATTACAATGTTATCTTGTCAAAACAAACGTTACACAAAAAGTTCTCCATTTCGGAGGAGTTCATCTTATTTTTGGAAATACATTTTATATGGTATGTTCTGGAACAATTTGAACATTTTACTCCATATTGACTACGTGTTATATTATTAACACACGTATAGCACAGCCCAGTATATATAGTTTTGTTCTTAAATGGATTAGGAGCAGATGGTGTAATAATAACCATATTCGTGTTAATGATTCCATCTTGACTGTTGTCACTAAACAGTTTTCTTTTTGTTTTTTCTGGCACAACAGTAAGATAACTTTCGATGTTTTCAGGGCTATCATGGAAGTCCATTTTTGGCAAGGTTTCCGTTACGTTGAGTAAAGCATCACCATCGTCTGCGTGTACTATTTTAGATACTTCCTTGGTTGCACAGCTATTAACACTTACATTTGGAGAATATTTCATATTGGGATCATTGTTTTCTATATCACCTGCTGTGCTTGTTACGGCTTCTGGATCTGTAAAATTTTTAAAAACAAGTTTAACATTAACGTTGTTTGGTGATCTTTCTGTATAATTATGTTTAGGCTTTCTTTTTGTTGCTGTTTTTTTTATTCATTTGTTTTCCTTTTAGTTTTTTTTGTTCAACCTTTCAGTCTTACGCTTCTTCTTTTTCATCTCCAGTTCTTTTTTTATAGCTATTTTTTCTTTAATTGTCTTTTTCCTAACGGAAGAAGTCAGAACAAATGGTACTTTCTTCGTCTCACTTTTTCCTTTCCTTTCAGGACTTTTCGGCCAAATAACATAATCGCTGATTGATGAAGATGACTTATTTAATAAGACGTGTTCAGAGGCGAGCGATAAAGTGCTAGGAATTTGGTTGTCGAAGCTAGTATTTTCTTCCATTAGAATAGGAATATTTTCAATGTCAAACATTTGCTCATTTACGATAATTTCCGAAGTATGCTTAATAAAACCCTCATTTTTTTATCCTGTAAATTTTTGATTTCAAGAGTTAATTCTGGCTCACAGATTTCAGATTGGATCGTCCCATGGAATTGGTTCGTTTCTCCTTGCTGCTCTGTATCTTCGCGTGTATCTATATTTTCCTATTGATCAGTATTCACGGATGGACTTGTCTCCAAAAATTCTTTATAGAACGTCAAAAAATCGAAATTATGTGCATCACTTTCAACAAAGTTTTTAAGCCTTTCCATTTTTTCCTCTCCAACAATCTTTTTAAATGTTTCGAATGTAATTTTACTGACTTCTGTGTCTCTATCTTGTTCTTTTGTCTTGCCAGTGCATTTGGAATAATCAATTGCGGATACATTCCAAGGGAAAAGCCCACAGACACAAAAACCCATTTCTAATATTTTCTGGTTTTATATTATCAACCACTGTTTTTAAAACTGCAGCAAAATTGTCCCTTGTTACAACTTCAGTAGGGTACACTCTCTGAAACTTTAATACAGCACTTTTCCTTCCTTCTTTTAAGGGCTTAAAGACGGCCACATCTGCAGGTTGCAAGATTCGAGTCGAGTTACGGTACAGAGCAATTAGAATTATCTGTGGCTTTGTGCATAATTCGCTTATTTCATAGGTTAAATGTGTGCTGTGACCATCGAACAAGGCTATTGGAAATTTGATGTTATTTTTGCTTAAGTAAGGATAAATAATGTTTCCTATATATTCGTAGAACAGCTGATTTTTCATCCAACCGTTATCACTGCATCCAATTCCCCAGGTGTCAGGTACAGATTTAACAATTTCAGCTGGCAGTCTTTTGTAAGCATAGATAATCATAGGTGGGGTCACAACACCACAAGCTGAAAATGTAAACATCACTATGATATTGTTTTTTGAATGATGTTGTATTTCATAAACGTTTTTCACTCCTCTTGGTGCAAGAACTTTTTTGTTCTTTGGGCAAAGCCAAAAACAGGTTTCGTCTCCATTGTAAATTCTGCTGGGATCTTCAAGAATCTCAAATAATTGTTTTTCCTTTAAATAGTCTTCTACATTAGTAAACCAGTTTCTTATGTCTGCTTCGGCTACAACGGAGCTAGCTGCTGTTATTCCTTCTGCGGTTCTTAGAGTTATATTTGGGTGACGTTTTAGGAAGGAGTGATACCATCTTCTTCCTGGATGGTTATCTTTAAACGGATTTTCTCTAGGGGCTGCGTCAAGGAAATATTTCCCAGAAGCTTGAATGTCTTCCATTCTACGAGGAAATCCTTTCTTGTATGAGGTCAAAATCCATCTTTCTAGAACTGCTTCTTCTTCTTAAGTTAATACTGGGTGACGTGCAAGAGAAAATTTATTATATATATATATATATATATATATATATATATATATATATATATATATATATATATATATATATATATATAGTTATTGAAATTTACAAGTGAAAACATTCTTAACTTATAAGTTTTGTGGCTACATTGTGTCATTTACAACAAGCTTATTTCTAAATTGTTCTTTCCGAATGTAACTCGCGTTTCTCGGGCAATCGCGGTTTTGTTTATATTCGTTTACTATCGGGGTATCCCTGTGGGGAGAGTAGCAATACTAAAATGGAACTGGGCAGGTCACGTGGCTCGAATGACAGACAATAGATGGACAAAGCGGATACTGGAATGGAGACCAAGAGATGATGCCTACCGAAGTAGAGGTCGTCCACCAACACGTTGGACTGACGATCTAAAACGTTGTCATAGGAATTGGATGCAAGAGGCACAAGATCGAAATAGATGGAAAATTATGAGGGAGATCTATGTCCAGCAGTGGATAAGCGAAGATTGAATGATGATCCCTGTGGGGATATTCCGCACTTCACTCGCGTCGTCTTGGCTTTTAATGTCCGTTTGCCAATTTTCACGTACCGTATTAACTTTCTTATTAGTGTTGTCTGTCTCCATTGGGTTGCTCTAGCTGGGTGGTCGTTTCTGGTTGATACTGCTTTACTTTGTCGCGTTATACTTCTGATAAATTGGTATCTGGTATGTGTTTGCTGCATCTCTTTGTCCAATGTTCATCTTCTGATTCTGGTTGCCCATTGCTTGTATTCAGGTTTATATTTTGTTCTTCGTTCTTTGATTTTTGATGTCGGTGTATTACCCAGTTGGTGAGGTTTGTCCATAACCCTGCTATGATTATGTAGCTGCATCCTATTGTTTGGTATATTCTTAACCCATTCAGTGTTATTTCACAAGCATATATAATTGTTCTATATATTAAATATACGCCAATCAGGTCACTAGTGATATTTCCTAATGTGGATATCCATCCCCATATTCTATTGAGGGTGGAGTGAGCGATCTCCTTTAGTTCATTTTCGTCAAATATTTTGGTTAATGTATACCCTTGGTTTATTGTCTCTAGGCGTGCTGTCCTTCTGGTGATTATGTTCTCTACTGCTTTTCTTTCTGATCCGAACGTGACTATCCTTTGTGCGTCTTGTATTTCTTGTTGTGTGTATATTCCGCCAGCTGCTAATGGTTGTAGTGGTACCATGTCTATTAATGATTCTGTTTCTACTGTGATTTCTGTTGGATTGACTGCCTTGGTTGGGTCTGGTGTCAAGCTGATCCATTGTTCTTCTACGTAGTACATCAAAGGTGTTACATGTTTGCAATCTATTTCTTCGGCGTAATCTTGAATTATTCTTGTTACTGGTGACATAAATTTTGATTGGTTTAGTAGTGAGATCGGTAGTTCATGGAAACATTTGTTTGTTCTTCGTATGGTCACTGGTTTCGGTGTGCATTGTATTATGTAAAGTACTTCTCCTAGTACTCTTCCTGTGTACCCTGGCATGTTCTGCATGAGTTGACTGACAGCGTTAGGTAGGGATGGGGCCAGTAGTAATCTGTTTTTTAAAATTTCTCTCTTTGTTTGGCATCGACGCAGTACTGTGTCTAAGTATAGATTCTCTATTGCTCTTTGGTAGGCTTGTTCGGTGTAAAGGAATTTGCTATTGATGTAGGTCATTAGGTCTACGTTTTGGAGAAGGAGTGGCATGCTAGGATTTATTTTGTTGTTTACAAGGAAATTTACTAGGATTCGGGGATGTTCGGTTTGCCAAACTTCTGTGTTACATATTATAGCCCTTTTGTGTAGTGTTAGAGCAAATATGTTTTTACTTTGTTCTACTATTACCAGCTCTTCTAGGGATTGTTTATTAGTGATCTTTTCACCGTGCCCTTTATAAAGTTGTGACAATTGACTTTCACAACTGTTGTCTTTGTATTGTTCCCAGGTTATTTCGCCTATTGTAGAGTCGAAGTAGTAGCCATCGATGAATGGACATGTTACTCCCTCTCGTAGGTGGATTTCTTCCGCCTGGTTGTGGTTGCTGCTGCCAGGAATCTGATAGTTAACAATGTAATCGGTTTTGAACGGTATCCGTGGTTTTCTTTGCGGTTTTTGTAACAAATCGCACTGTTATTACTGTCCGAGTAGTCGCACTCCCGTTAGCAAACTTTAGTTAGCATTAGTACTTTCTACGCGTAAGTCCAACGCACCTTAACGTATAAATACATGCATAGCTGCTTATTGCAGACAATTGTAGCGATAGCTTTACATAATTCTGACTTATAAACTAACCTACATTGTATGGCATATTAGTATGCCTTATGACCATAAACTAATAAAAAAAATTGATATCGAAGCGCTTATTAATATATTGATAATTGGGACTTGTACTTTTCAACGATTACAATATACTATATGATATTTATGTTATATATACACCCTGTTAAGTTAAGTCTTATATTTTTAATGTTCAACTTGTCATCACTTATTGTTTACAGTATCATATGTGTACTGAATTCTGCTTTTATCGGAAAAATATATCAAGTACCCTATTTTCAAATGTATTCCTTACAATTCAAGATTATTCCTTAACTCTTTCCTAAATTTCCAAAATAATTCCAAGATAGAGTTTATCTTTATTTCTTTATTAAACAAAACGACCTGTCGTTTGTACTTTTCAACTGTTTATCGTAATTATGTTTCAAGGCTAATTAATTACATTTTGCTGAGCGGCAAATACTTTGTTGAAGAAATTGGATACTGACCTATAATATTAACTCTTGATATTTGAACTACATTTTCACTATACTACATTTTTAATTGTTGACGATTTCTAAACTTGACCTTTATTTTGTTTATTATTATTTTCTACGTTGATAGGAATCCAAGTTTGTCAACTAGTTTTCGACATAGCAGTAATGGATAGCGTATAGAACCGTACTAATCCAGTCTCCTATTCTTTACTAATTAGCAGAGGCTTAGACCCTTATTAACCTTGATTAATTTACTTATTCTTTTCCTCATTTCTTGCTTATTCTTATGATAAAATGATAAGCTTGTATTTCTGTTTAGTGATTTGTTTTTCCACGTTAGTTTTTAACTATTTTTGTTTAATTTTCGAGCCTGTCCTAGTTATATTTTCAAAGAAAATTATTTTCATTAACTCTATTTCTTTTTAACTGTGAATGAGTATATTACCTGTGTTTGGTCTTTCCCTTGTTGTTAATGGCAAATTTTCTTACCTATTAGCATGTGTATTTCTGTTAGGAAGGGTGACGACCATATTCCAATCCGTCGTTACATTGATCCTGGATTGCAAAACCTACCCTTTCTATATTTATCTGTTTTCCATATTTTCTGATTATGGGAGCTAACATTTTTCGTGCTAATCTGGTATGTCGGTAGAGGATTGTGTCACAGGCACAATAATTTCTTACGTGGGGTGAACAAGGTTTAGAGACAGTAAACAATATGTTAGGAGATGATGTGGGGTGTTTGCAGAGATTATCGAATGCACATCGAAACATTAATACGTTCCAACAAGGCATGTAAGATTCTATTAGCTTGATGATGTATGGAAATTGCTGGTAAGATATAGGGAATTTGGGTGTCTCGTCTGAGAATCTGAAACCGATGTCTACTTCGTCATACCAAGTGTTTCGGCGTTTTTCTGCCTTCTTCAGACGCCATTCTAGCGCTCTGATTCGGCGTTTTTCCTCCCTTCTTTCCGTGTATATTTTCTGTGTGTTTTCTGGGGGCGGTCTCCACGCGAGCGTCCTTGCGCTGGGTGCCTTGCTCAATTTGTCTTTTTGAATTCGCAGGTCAAATTCCTGAAAATTCCTCTCTGCACATTTGCACAATACGCTATAAGCTGGCATTGTACAGCTGGAACAGCTTCCATTAACTACTTCTGTTAATATAGGAAACCAGTATGTGATATTTACCCATCTGTTGGTAACACCAGCAATAATGTGTTTGCCTCGACAAACATTCTTGTTTTATTTCCGTGATTGTGTCGGGATCGGTGATTACATCGCCGCTGAAAATGTCGTTCGCTAATGCGTTTGACATTAGAGCTATTTCACAATAGCAGAAAACAGCCATTGCTGTTTCTCTGAGTTGGGGGTCATTTATGAGATTGTTAGCTTTGCACATCGCTGCCTCATTGTCTAAAACGTCGCCATGAAAATTGAAGTTTTGTCATTGAAAGAAAGTTTATTTATAATAGAACGCGACAGATGAGCGAGATAATATGCAGAGTATATTACGTTAGTAATATATATTTTTGACTTGTACTTGTAATGGTATACCTTTACATCGGATTTCTTACTTTATTCAATTCCTTGTTAAAATTTTAGTATTATTCGAGCGGCCGTCTCTTGTAATACAAAGCTTTTAACTTTTCTTATCATTGATTGATATTTTCATTATTGATCTTATGCGTCGAAAAACATTTCTGCGTTCTCATCATTCTGTGTTATTATTGTTGTTGCATTTTTATTTCTTCTTCTGTTGTATGAGTTCCATCCTTTCTTTTTCGTTTTATGGAATATGCAGCAACATTTTCTTTCGGGATTGCTGCCTAATCTATTCCTTATTCGTTCTGATCTTTTTGGTTGGCTGATGTCTCCCTGGCTTCCTTTTCTTCTTCTCAGCGGTTTGTTAAGTGAAGTTCCTGGTCCCCATAATGGCAGTGTTGCCTCCATCGAAGGGTCAACTCCTTCTTCTTCCGTTTCTTCTTTTTCGGATTCTTCTATTTCTTCTTCTTTCTCTGTGGAGTAATCAATTGTTTCATTCTCGTAATATTTCTTTAACATATTTACGTGCACTATCTGTCTATTTTTTCCTTTTTTTGTACCCACTGCATACGTCACTGGTCCGACTTTTTCTATAATTTCAAATGGTCCTATCCATTTTTTCTGTAACTTCTTTGAAAGACCTGTCGTGCCACTTAAGTCTCTCAGATATACTTTGTCTCCTTTCGTCCAATTTGTCCGTTCGTTGTAGGTGCATAGCTAGCTGTGTATAACCTTTTAATTTTCAATATATCTCAAACTTCTTTTATAACTTGTGACATAAAATTGCTTCCTCTGTCGGTCAGTAATTTGTGAGGGGTTCAATGTCTGCATACTATTTGTTCTACGAATGCTTTTGCGGTCGTTGCAGCTTTTTGATCTGGTAACGGTATAGCTTCACAATATTTCGTAAGGTGGTCCTGAAATGTAAGTAAATAACGATTTCCATTATGCGTCACTGTTAGAGGCCCTACTATGTCCATTGACGCAATTTCCCATGGTTTAGTAACTGCTGTAAATTTTTGTAATGGCGCTGAAATGCGGGAAAGTTTTCCTTCTGTTACAAGAATCGCATTTTTGACAATAATTTGTAACGTCCGCTCTGAGGGTTGGCCAATAAAATCTACCTGCTATTGACGTTATCGTCTTTTGTTGTCCCTTGTGGCAATGTAGCGGTGTATCGTGAAAATCTTCTAAGACTTTTCTAACTAGTGTCTTGGGTATTACTAATTTCTCTGCTCCTCCTTTCTTGTCACAATGACAGAGCAGTCCTTCCGTGTCTATGTAATAATTTTCTTTACATTTTACTTCTCCCATTTCCATTTGTTGTATAATACTTTTGCAAAAGGTGTCTCGTTGTTGTTTATTCCTTAAGTTATCTTTATCCCAGACTGGTTCCCATTGTTCTTCCTCCTTAAATGATAGAATTTTCTTTTCTTTCTTCGGCTTTACTACTTCTACTTTTATGTTTGTGTTGTAAAAAATAAATTTAGCCATTTTGCTTATTTCTTCGCAATCTAATCCGCCAAGTTGCTTCTTTGAGTATATTATCGTAATCTGATTTTCTTTATTCTGTTCACATTCATTTTTGAAGTTCCTTAGGCATTCCCAAACGTTCTGATATGATGACTCGCGACTCGCATTCTGATCTTGCCTTTTCTATGATATAGTAGAGATTCTTTTCTGGTACGTTCCATTGTACTATGCTGCATATTTCATGATCTTTCGGTATCACTGGTTTTCCAAACACTTCTGTGAGTTGATTTGTTACGGGGTCCATGATGAGTCCTTCTCGTGATATATGAATATTGCTAATGGTTGATCGTCTGGTGTTGTTATTGGGTTTTCTTCTTTAATCGTACTATTTTGGATTCCTGGTAAGGTATTAATTTTTTTGTACTCTAAATACTCATCATATGTGGTGTCTATGAAATTGTTGGTTGTGTCGTACATTCTACTGAGCGCACCTGCGTTTCCGTGCTTGCGTCCTGGTCTGTGAATGACTTCGAAATCATATTCTGCTAGAGTAAGTGCCCATCTGGTTAGTCTGGAACTAGGATCTTTGAGTGATAGTACCCATTTTAGTGGTCGATGATCTGTAATGATTGTGAATTTTTTTACATGTAAGTAGCATCTGAATGTTTTCACTCCGTATATTATTGCTAATAGTTCTTTTTCCGTGGTGGAATAGTTTAGTTCGGCCTTGTTGAGTTTTCTGCTTGCGTAAGCAATCGGTTTCTCTTTTTCTTCTCTTATCTGGCTTATTATAGCTCCTACACCTATATTTGATGCGTCTGTTGATAATATAAACGGTTGATTGAAATCTGGGAAAATGAGTAATTTGTCGGATGTTAGAATTCCTTTTAATGCGTCGATCGCTTTTATTACTTCTTCTGATATTTTGAACTTTACGTCATTTTTCGTTAATTCTACCAAAGGGGCTGATATTTCCGTTATATTGGGGATGAATTTTCTATACCAATTTACAAAGTCCTAAAAATGATCTAATTCCTCTGACATTTTTCGGTAACGGGTATTTGTGCACTGCTTCCAATGTTTCTGGATCTGGGGAAATTCCTTCCTGTGTTACTATGTGTCCCAAATATTTCACTTTTTGCAAAATAAAATTGCATTTCTTTGGTTTCAATTTTATGTTAGCGTCGTTTAATCTTTCGAAGACTTCTTCTAATTTCTTTATGTGGTCCATTTCGCCCAAATAGTTGAATAGTATAATATCATCTAGATATACCATGCAGAATATTCCTGTGAGTCCAGCTGGTGTGGCGTTCATAAATCGCTGAAAACTGCTGGGGCGTTCGCTAATCCAAAAAGCATTTTTGTATATTCGTAGTGTCCGTGGTATGTACTGAATCCTGTTAGTGGAATGTCTTTTTCTTCCATGTCTACCTGGAGATAAGCGTCCGCGACGACTATTACTGAAAATAACAATTTCTCTTCTGCTTGATATCCTTGTAGAAGGTCATTTATGTTTGGTAAGGGGTACTATTCTTTCTGTGTTACTGCGTTTAATCCTCTGTAGTCTATACACAATCTTATTTTCTCTGTTTCGTCCGGTTTCTGCTTAACAATCAATACTACTGGGGCGTTCCACTGACTGGTTGATTCCCTTATGACTTTAGCTTTTAGTAGTCTGTCTATTTCTTTCTTGAGTGCTTCTCTTTGTTGATATGGCATTCTATATGGGGTCTTGAAAACTGGTTTTGTGTCTGGTTCCAGAGTAATGCTGTGTTTGACTTTCGATGTGCTTGTAATAATCTCGTTGTCGTCCGTAAAGATGTAGTGATATTTTCTTATTACCTTTATTAATTCTTGTCTTGCTTCCCTGGATAGGTGCTCCAGTTTCGAATCCATCTTCAATCCATTTATTGTTTGAGACATCAAATTTGGAGATTGTTTCTGCTTTCTTTTGTTGTTGTTCTACAATACATTCTGATGCTATTACAATCTTCTCTCCTTTTCTCAAAGTTATGCTTTAGAACGATGCGTTTATTAGTCTTATGGGAATCATTTCCTTATTATCCACTATTGCATTAGCCATTCGTATGAAGTGTGGCCCAATTTTTTGTGATTTACAGACTATTGTCGTACCATCTATTTGTTTTCTGATTTTTCCCATTGTGACGACTTCGGATCGGGCGGGTATAGAGCTCTTCGTTCAGAGACTATTGGAGACTCTTTGTTTTTTGAGATGTATTCTTGTTGGTTATCTTCATTCTTTAGATTTGTATCGTTGGTTCGTGGTTCGATCTTCTTGACCCTTTCTGATTCGTTGTTTTTGTCGACTGGTATCTCTTCCAAGTCCACTTGTTTTTCTTCGGCTTTTTTATCTTTTCTCTTGTTTCTGCTTTTTGGTCTCGTTCTTTGTTTAGGTTCCGTCTCTTCTACCTTTGACTGATCATTTTTCTGTTGTGTTTCATTGATGTGGTGTACTGTTTCTTCCTGATTGTGTTGTGCTGTTTCTAGCCGTTTTATCTTATCATCTGTATATTGTTTCATGTCGTTTTTTCTTCTTTGCTTTGTTCTTTTGTTTGTAGGAGTAGAGATTCTTGTTTTTTCTGTCCTTTTCATTTTGTTCCTGCTGTTCGATGTTTTTGTAGTGGTTGGCTGCTGTTCTGGTGATACTCTTGGCATTTGGGATTTCTTTTGTATCTCCTTTTGTTTATTTGGTTTGCTCTTTCTTGATGTATCCTGTCTGTTTGCGTTCGGTAAGTTTTTTCTGTCTTCTTTTATAACACTTTTATGTTGTTTTTCCAAAAATTCATTTACTATTGATAACCATTTGTTCCATTCTTGTCTTGTGGTTTTGCGGTTTATGTCGTATGATTTTACCGTCATTACTTACATTATCTCTCCTGCTGTTATCATTGGAATTGATTGTCCCCATAATATTAGTGAAGGTTCGTCTTCATATGAGATGATTGCTTTGTGGCTTGCTAAAAAGTCTCTACCTAATAACATTTATACTTCGCCTAGCGTTATGTCGCTACAGACTATGAATCTGGCTTTTGTTTTCCTGCTTTTAGGTGTTGTTTGTATATCCACATATGCTGTTCCGTATATATCTATCTCATGTCCTGTTATCCCTCGTAGTGATAGTGATTCCGTGATTTCTGGGTTTATATCTTCATCTTGTATTAGTGATTTTCTTATCAATGAGAACGCGCCGTCCGTGTCTATCATGGCGGAGAGTTTTCTTCCATTAATCGTGAGTGTTATTACATAGGGTTGTTTTGTTTCTGTGCCGTCATCGATGTGTTCTATTTTGTGTGTGCCCCTCGTAATTTTTCCATTTTGGTCATTGGCTGAGGGCTGTTTAGTGGCCATGGTTAGTTTAAATTTTGGTTGCGGTTCTTGTTATGTTGACTTTCTCGTGTTTCTTGTTTTTTTCTATCCTCGTTCCTGTCTCTGTTGCTGTTCTATCTGTTTCTATCCTTTCCTTGCGAATTGTCTCGTTGCTTGCTTGTGTAATTATTCCTTCCATATTTTTGCGTGTATGTTTTTGTCTCTTGCCTACTTTTTGTCTGAGTGTCGTTAGGTTGGCTTGTCCTTCTGTTAAGTAAGCAATTTCTTGCCCAGTGCCCTTCCTTTCCACATTCGAAGCATTCTTTTCCCGTTTTCTTAGCTAGATTGGCTCCTGTCCAGCATTCCTCTATGAAGTGTCCCTTTTTCCCACATTTGTAACATTTGACTTCTTGCGCTGCTGGTGATAATTGTTCCCTTTTCCTTGTTCTGCATTCCCTTATGAGATGCTCTGTTCTGTTACAGTAATGGCATCTTTGTTCTTCTCTTATGGCTGAAACTTTGGCTGTATTCGCTCTTCCTTGAATCATTATTAGATTTATCTGCTGTAATGTTACTATTTCCTCTGCTTTTTCCAAGTCTAAGTTTGGCTCCTTTAACAGTAAAATGCCTGTTTCTTTCATTAGATCTCTTCTGAGTCCTAGTTTAAATTGGTTAAGTACCAGTTCTTTGTTTTTCTTCCTAATACCTGGTTGCTCTTCGGTTGTTGCTCCTTCCAAATCTTCTTCTAGAACTCTGGCAGCTAGTATTCGTAGTCTTGTCGTAAAATCCGATACGCTCTCGTCGTGTCTTTGGAAGCAATTTGAGAGCATCATCGTCCTCTCTCCTGGCAATTTTTTTGGTGCAAATTTTTGGATTAGTTTTGCTTTTAAATCTCCGTAGTTCAGGTTGTCTAATGTTGGATTTGATTTGAAAAATTGGTACGCCGGTCCTGTTAATTTGAATTTTAATATTTGTATGGTATCCTCTTCTTTCCATTTATCTAATTGTGCGCGCTGTTCTAGTTTCTCGAAGTATAGAATGGGATCCTTTGTATTGAAATCTGCTAGGGTAGCCGCGACAACTCCTAGGGGTTGCGGTGGCCATGATATCGTTACTGGGGTAATAGGCGTTGCTTGTGGCATGTTAAAAATTTTTTTTTATATATGTTTATACTTTATACTTTCTTCAAAATATTCCTCGAGTAACAAAATATATATGACACACTTGATTCATTAAAAAAAATAGAATTCGATATGTAAATAGTTATTCAGTAATACTCAACAAATGCTGCTTCTGCTTTACAAGCAACAAGGTCGTGCACTCGACACTGTGAACTTGACCTAGTTACTTAAATTCCTTATTTTCAACTACTATGTAAATAATACCTGTGTCTTAAACTGTATAGTTTATATATTTAGTACAGTATTATATGGTTACTTTTAAGAAGTCAAAAAACAAATATATAGAGAATAAATTGTTGTCAAATAAAATAAAATTAGAATTGTACGTTCAATTAAAATCGACTGTTCCAGTAAGGTGTTGTTAATAATTTTTTTTTTGAAAAAAATATTTAAATTGTCCTTCCTTTATTGTTTATAAAAGGCTTTACCTACCTTAGTAAGGCTTCTTAGGATTCTGGGTTTAAGGACGGGATTATTATGACGCTATTTCCTTTAAAAAAAAATCTACTTTCTACTGACAAATTTGTGCTACAGTGCAAAAGTTATTTTGTACTGAATGTACCTGATGGAAATTTTCCAACTGATTTATTTGCTTATTCACGAAAAAGTCTGCACACAAAAGGGAATTATTCACTGTATATTTCACTCTGTTGCTGTACTAGGAAAAAATTTGGAATGTCACTGGTGAAACAAAATTTCAACGATGGAAGAAATTCTTATAAATGTATAAAAAAAAACTTGCAAAAGTTTACCAAAAAAAAAACTGAAGAAGTGACTTAATCATCCCTATTTTCCGAAATAATTTCCCCAAACCGGAACCGCTGTCACCACTATAATAAATGCTGCTGTCATCATTGTAGAAGACGCCTGTCTCAATATCCTTGGATGCATCCACAATTCTTAGGGGATACTTATCCCTGCGAGCGGGGCAAGGCTCACTGGTCACACCAGTCTGGACTGACTGGTTTCGCCCTCGCAGATTTACAAGAGGGTAGGGAGATTTGGGAGAAAGGGGATTAAGGACTTCTAGGTCTCAGGTCCTGTAAAGAGTGAGTCTATGGGCTTGCTTTAGGAGCCGGAGAACTGCATAAGCGAAAAATGTGTATCTCTTCTAGTCTCTACCTGTAACGGCCGGGAAGAACAATAAAACCAAACTTCGAGTTTACAATGTATTAAATAGACTGTATACTACAACTAAGATAACAAGATATCAGTTATGACCAATAATGATTCGATCAGGCGCGAAGGGAGACGAGAAGAGACAAAGCAAGAAATTAAAGGGTGGACAATCCGTATTATTATATATTACTTGGGTTAGTATATAGATCTTAGTTAGCTTCGCGTATTTAGGCTCTAGCTAATGAATACGCCTCCAGTCCTACAGGAATTCAAGATCAGTCAGTTGAAGTACGGCGCGCTATCACGAACTTTCGAATCTCCAGATACCGGCACTTATACGTCACACTACTCCGTCGAGTTACAATAGCGCGCTCACTGGCTGCGTATTGTCTTTTAAACGTGATTTTTTTCTTTTAAACAACCGTGACGACCTGATATTTGAGACTCATGTAATACACTTAAACTAGGTCGAGTTTTCAATCTTTGTTTAATGTAAAATGTATACATTACTTATGTTACTAACTAACTATGCATTATTTGCTCTTTATTCAATTTGGAATATATAATTTTTACTTAAATAATTATTACTCTTTTCTAGGCTAACTACCCCTTATTTTTTCCTTCTTTATTTCCTTGCTATGTTTACATTACAGGATCGAAAACAAGTGTACAATCCTTAAGAAATTCGTAAGATTTTACCTGTGAACAACTAAACTGGCGACAGCAAGAAGTAATCACACCCTTTAAGCACTTTATTGTGACTGTAACCAGATGAAACTTTAGGTGAACATTAAGCGACGTTGTCAAAATTATTCTGTAGATTTTATTTATTTCAGTAACAGCAGAGATTCTTAATATTTATAAATTTATGTTAACATGGCCAATCACTATAGCATGGCCAACGACTGTATCATTTACCCTATGACATCACAATTTTCGCATGGTATTCTATAAACTACATTTGAGCTTTCCATAATGCTAATAGGTGATTTAGTTTTTGTATACAATAATGCTAGTGTTTTAACAGTTTTAGTTGCAATTTTAATATGAGAATAGTTAGCAAAGACTTTAGTTAGTTTGGGTGTTAATGTTGGTATGTATGGTAGTGATGTGAAAGTAAATTGAGATTGCAAGATTTGTTGATTTGGTTCTCTTATTTGATTCATGTCAATCATTCTATTATTAGCATTGTTAAATAAAAATTTGTTAATTATTTTAATTGGGTATGAATTCTCTAATAAAATGTCTTTCAGTTCTAATAACCCTTTGCTGATGTTATTGATGTGTGATAATTTGACTATTCTGTCTTTAAAGCCAATATCAAATTTATTTTCATATGAGGTGGATGTTGTGAATGCTAATTAATAAATCTGTTACTAAATATAGGTTTTATGTACCATTCAGTGCTTAATACATTTTGTGCATTACGTTTGATTTTTATGTCAAGGTATGGGATGCTATTTTCTATCTCTTTTTCACATGTAAATTGTAAATGTTCACTATAATTATTAAAAGTTTGTAAAGTTTCATTTATTTTGTCTGCAGGTAAAGCAAGTATTAAGTCATCCACAAATCGTTTGATAAATGGGATATGAAAAGGCAACTTATTTAAAGAATCTCTTATTAAATCATCTATAAAACATAATTACATAATATATATATATTTTTTTTCACTTTTAAAGTAATCTTTTTCTTATGGTTATACATGAATTCGACTACATATGAACATTTAAGCTAATATTACAACTTTAATATTGTGACCACGGATACTAAGAGAATGGTGTGTTTGTTTTACACCTTAACTTTCTTCACTCACCATTAGTAAGTTATTTTCCATGTTTTTTATATTCTTACATAAAACCTTTGTATTATTTTAGATTGAACTGATGAAGCTTGTAAATTAAATAAGCGAAACGTCTACAAATATAGGAATGGAACTGTGATTTCCTTTTATTTCTCCTTTGACCGATATCCTCCTGACCAAAAGATTTATTTTTTTGAACTTACTTATTGTATATATATATATATATATATATATATATATATATATATATATATATATATATATGAGCAATATTTTTACTTTCCGACCACTCTTGTAGGGGGTGGTCCGCGGAATTTTATCAAAGTATATCATTGTACCTTAAAAAAGTAGCCTATAGCTATTTTTTAGCCCTCTAGGTGCTTTTGAGCTTGATATGTCCCTCGAGGGTCAAAAATAGCCCTTCTTAACATACATTTGAAGAGCTATATCTCTGAGCCCAGTAGATTGATTTTAACTAACAATATTCCTTTGTTTTTGTTATAATGTCAACTTTTTGATGAAACAATTTACAAAACCGCAGAAGATGAGTTGTGTTTTATAGGTCAAGAAGAACGAAAAGCAAACTTACAGTATTTTATCATTTTCAGTTAATTGTTAAAATTTAACCAAACGAGAAAAAAAAGTGTAGAAACAGATAAATCAAATGAATAGCACAGGAATAAAACAAGGAATGTCAATTTTTACAGAAATTAAGATTACTATCTCAATCTGTTCCAAAATATTGTAACCTTCTCTGGACAGACTATCTGTCGAATACAACAGGAACAGTCCACACAATTTAATTTTAAAATATTGACCTACCTGAATAAAACTGGGTATGTCCCCGCGCGACCGGAATATAACTAGAAATTTCCATGTCCAATGATGTTTGTTTCGCGCTTAGTGTAGTGTTCATTCTTGCCGCTATGTATTAGCAGGTTTGTGTGTATTAGTAACGTAATAGATACGTAGTATTACAGGTTATTGTGTTAGTAAAAAATAAGTAAAAATATTGTATTTAGTTCGAAAAAAAAGGCAAAAAACTGGTAGATTACAAGATGTTATGAAGAAGTTAAGACTTTCTTCTCATGAAATGGGCCCACCATGCCACTGCAAGCGGCTTAAGTCTTTTGATGTGTTGAATGACTTGGAACGGAATAGCATATTGTCCGATTTTAACAATGTGACATCCATTGATGAGCAGAATAGCTACCTTTGTGGATTAATATCAGTGGTTCCAGTTCAAAGACGTAGAAGTCGGCTGCTCGAAAGAACAGCTTCATACCATGAAAGTAGTTTTATTTATAAAATAAGTGTCAGAAGAGATGAAGATATAAAAGAAATGTGTGTTTGTAGCAAAGCTTTTATTAGCATTCATGGAATCACTAAAGGTAAATTAGAGCATTTACAAATATCTCTTAAACAAAATGGCGTAGCACCAAAAGATATGAGAAGCAAACACAGTGCATTAAGTAATAAGTTATCTGATGCTTTATACAATAAAGTCTATGAATATATTAAATTTTTTAAGGGAAGGCTTTCCCATTACAGCCTTAAAAAGTCAAAAAAGTTGTACTTACCAGAAAGACTTAACATTAAAAAGATGTTCTTAATGTTTAAACAACTGTATCCTAATGAAAAACTTTCGTATGAAACTTACAGAATGCTTTTTAATACGAAATTTAACATAAGTTTTGGGTATCCACTTAGTGACACGTGTGACAATTTCACTGCAGAAAGAAATAAATTGAATATGCAACCGCATTACGAGGCAGAAATAAAGCGATTGGAGGTAGAGCGTGAATTGCATAAAAGAAAAGCACAATGGTTTTATGATAGAAAGAAGGAAGCTAAAATTAGAGCTAGGACCAATCAAGATTTTGCAGCCAGTGCGTTGGATTTCCAGAAAAACGTTTCCTTACCCAATGTATCAACCAATGCCGTATATTATTGCAGGCAGTTGTCAATGTATTCATTTAACATTCACATATTAGCTTCAGGGAGGTCATTTTTTTATTCTTATCCTGAACATGTTGCTAGGAAAGGGTCCAATGAAGTGATCTCTTTTCTTTTTGATTTTATAATAAATCACCTTGATAATGATGTTAGAAGTTTGCACATTTTTGCGATTCTGCTGGAGGGCAGAACAAAAATTTCAAAACAAATTTCAGAACAAATATTCTAATTGAAAACTCTTATCCTCCAGATATGCTACATAGGATGCTTTTTTCTAATATTGGTAATATAAATAATTTAACACCATTTTTTGCTCAATCTCAAAACATTGTATCTAACAATCAGAACATCTATTATCATTCACTACCTTTTATACCATCATTAACACCTAAATTAATACAAACACTAAAGGTTATTGACAATATAAAAATAGCAACAAAGAACATCAAAACTATTTCATCTTTATATTCTAAAACTAAATATCCTATAGACAAATTTGAAAAAACGAATTTAGTATACAGCATTAGTTGTACTCAGTGTGAGGCTGAATATGTTGGTGAGACCGGAAGAAATCTTTCAAATCGCATTATTTCTCACAAAAGTGATTGCAGAATTAAAAAACCATCTTGTGCTTTGGCAGAACATGTAATCGATAAAGACCATATTATGGATTTTGATAACATTAAAATTTTATGTAGTGAAAGTAATAAATTTAAAAGGACTTTTTTGGAAATGGTTTGTATTAGCAAAAATGATAATAGTTTAAACAAAAGATCTGAAATTCAAAATTTAAGCAAAATTTATAATTATATTCTTTCTTTATGATTTATATATAAAACTTGTAAAATGTCATATTTATTTCTCCATATATCTGTCACATTCTTTCAGACATCTGTCAACGGTGAATAAATCTTCTTCTTTTTGTTACTAAACAAAAAAGAATGTTTAAACGAAATTTTACTTTTGGCAATATAATTGTCAAAAATAAAAATTTTATGTTGGCATTTATGACATTGAGGCTATTTGTAATTGGTTGCTATTTGTACTTATTTATAAATTCAATTATTTATATATTAAAAAAAATGTTTTCAAAATTATAAAAATTTTCGGAGAAACATTTATTAGATTAAAACATTTTTGTATTAAATATTTTGAAGATGTAAGCAGTGATTTTTACTTACCAAACTAATTTTTATTTGGTAAGTTAACAAAAATTGTTTTTTCTTTTTAGTTCAACCTTGTAAGTATTTTGTCTTTTTTAGCTCTTGATAATAATTGTAAACACAATTGAAAGCTCGAGAATCAAAAAATAGTTAACCAATAGCCCTATTATTGACTCCAACCCATCCAAAACAGTTATATATATATATATATATATATATATATATATATATATATATATATATATATATATATATATATATATATATATATATATATATATATATATATATATATATATATATATATATATATATATATATATATATATACGTTACTGTTTTATGTTATTTAATTACAAATATACAGTCAAATTCGTAAAGAAATTATAGCGGCGAAGGAGATCTGGATGCCTACACTTTGCACCGAGGCTGAAAACCTATATAAACTCGGCGACAACTTCAATCTTCACAAGAAAATTATGGAAATTGCTGGTGTCTTCAACAAAAACAAGTCACTGGTATACATAATGACCAAAATGAACTAATAACGGACCCTAGTGATATACTTAATACTTGGAAATTGTACACAGCCAATTTGTTCAATGATGATAGAACACAAAAACCACCACAACTGGGAGACCATTTGTATGGCCCAAGTATTTTGAAACCTGAAATTGTACACGCTATCAAACTATTAAAAAGTAACAAAACCCCAGGACCAGATGATATGTACGCAGAAACAATCAAGTTACTTAATGAAGAAAACCTAGATATTATTGTCAAGCTCTTTAACGACATTTACGATACGGGCCAGGTTCCAAAAGATTGGCTTCGCTCTACATTTATCACTCTACCAAAATACCACGTGCGAACTTCTGCAAGGACCACCGACTAATAGGACTAATGAGTCACTTTTTAAAACTTTTTCTGAGAATACTGCACACTAGATTGTTTAAGAAATGTGAAGAGGTCAGTGGATGGAGTCAGTTTGGTTTCAAAAATGGACTTGGCACGAGAGAAGCGATCTTTAGTATGCAAACATTAATACAGAATTGTTTAGATCAAAGAAAGGATGTTTTTGTCTGTTTCATCGATTATGAAAAAGCATTCGATAATGTAAAACACGAATTGATGATGAAATACCTACAAGAGTTGGGATTGGACGACAAGGACATAAGAATTATCGCCAATCTGTATTGGAACCAGACAGCAACAGTACGTCTTCAAAATTTCAACCAAACAGAAGATTTCTCCATTCAAAAAGGAGTAAGGCAAGGTTGTATACTGTCTTCAATGCTGTTCAATTTATACGTAGAAAAAGCCTTCGCAAAAGCAGTGGCAGACTCTAATAAGGGTATTAAAGTTAACCGCATATTTATTAATAACATCAGGTATGCCGATGATATGGCCATAGTGGCAGATAACATCGAAGATCTTCACTGCCTTTTAAATGATCTAACTCTTGCAAGTGAAGCTCGGGGTTTCAAAATAAATATCAAGAAGACAAAAACAATGATTATAAGTAGAAATGATTACCCCAACGCAAAGATATATGTCTCTGGAGAAGAAATCGAACAGGTCAGGCAATTTAAATACTTGGGTTGTTTGCTGAACAAGGGTTGGGACTCCGAGAATGAAATAAAGAGCAAAGTTGAACAAGTCTTCAACCTTCGATACAAGATGCTTAAGTGTTACGTGTGGCCTGTTCTCTTGTACGGAATGGAAGCATGGACGTTAAAGGCCAGTTCCATTAACAAACTTGAAGTGTTTGAAATGTGGTGCCTGCGTCGAATGCTTAGAATATCATGGACGGATAGGATCAGAAATGAGAAAGTACTCAGAAGAGCGGGCTTACAGGATAGGGAACTTTTTAGTTATGTAAAAAGTAAGAAGACTGCATACTTGGGACACATATTACGAGGAGAAAGATATACTTTTCAGCAACTGATACTCGAAGAAAATATAGAGGGCAGGAGAGGTCTGGGACGTAAAAAAATGTCATGGCTGCGCAATATTCGACAATGGACAGGAATCTACAACTGTGAAGTGCTTTGCCATGCTGCTAAAAACAGAATTATTTAATCCTGACTATTTAACATCTCACCTGACAAGACGATGTACAGTGGACGCCTACGCAGAAATGCACGGCACCTTAAGAAGAAGAAGAATTACACAATAATATATATATATATATATATATATATATATATATATATATATATATATATATATATATATATGTAATATTTTTTGCCATCTGTGGTTTTATCTGGGCAATTGGGTAAATGAATTTTATTAATTTTATCTCACTGTATCTTACTAAAGTGTATTTTTATGTATGAGAGAGTAATAAAACAATAATTTATGTATGCAAATCCCTAAACTGTTGATACGGGTGACTCAATGAAAAACAGATATTTGTCAACAAGTTTACAGAAGTATATAGGAAAACAATTTTAAATTGAGTATGACCACCAGGTATAAAGGTTGGAGCAGAATAGAATACAATAGTTGTGAGGGTTACTAATCCCTAAATAAGGTTGCCAGTGTCGGAGTGATGGAGGTTAACAGGTACTAATGAATTTGCAAGAAATGTAAGATGTTTATTTTATTGGTTATATATAACCAATAAAAGTTTAATAAGTACCTACCTATTTGCAAAATAAAGTTTAATTCTTTAGATAAAATAAAACGTTTTATTTTATCTATTTGCAAAATAAAGTTTAATTCTTTGCCTATTTGCAAAATAAAGTTTAATTCTTTGCCTATTTGCAAAATAAAGTTTAATTCTTTAGATAAAATAAAACGTTTTATTTTATCTGAAATGAGTGCATTCCACGAAGTAAGGGTTTCAACAATCAAACATTTGAGTGCACGAGATGCAAAACTCGCTTAATGCATGTAAAGTCAATTTGAGAAAAGTGCAAAAAACGTTTTTTGCATTATATTTGTTAATAACCAATTAATGATGATAGCGTGCCTTTAGAACATATACACCTCTAATAGTTTTTAACATATTTTAAAAAAATAGTGCAGATTTTTTAAATAAATGAAGAAAAAAGAATGCATTTAGCGAGTTTTGCACCAAAAAATGTTACATCAATAGTTTGGAACAAATTTTATTCACAAAGAAATTAAACAGTTATTTACATATGAAATTAAATTGGTAAATTAATATCGCAAGGTTTTAAACCACTGCAGCCAGCTTCAACATCGTTTAAAGAAGTCTGGTTTTCCACCCTTCGAGGGTTAACAAGATTTTCTTTAAAGAAAACCAAATCAGGATTTTCTTCCCAGGCGTTTCCATAATATTTTTTGAGAAGAGAAATTATTGTCGATTTATCGCCTTTAAGTTTGCAGCCAATAGGCAGTTGAGTAGGATTGATACGTGTCAATTTTATTCCTCTCTTAACAACAGACTTGGCTTCACCGACGTCAACACAATAATTGAGCTCACCTCGTATTAGTGCATTGGTTTTCCCTTTAGTAAGCACAAACCTTTTAGCCTTTATTGTGCTTGTGCTTTATTCTTCCAGTCATACACCTGCCAATCTAAATCCAATTTTCTAATTGTCGACTTATTTGCTATAATATCTTCGTAGTCAGAAGTTTTTAAAATAATGGATTTCTTTTTTACCTCTCTTTCAATCATTCCGAACAATCTATCAGGTGGTATAAAAGAATGTCCCACTACGGGGAATATTATGTTAATGGTCTTTATGTTTGTGGGAGCTTTCGTCATCAACCAAACAGAAAGCATGGTCATCATTATAATATTCTTATTTTGCCCCCCACATCCATCAGCAAATAAACGAATTGTATCGATTTCATTGGGAAAGTTAAACTTATTCAGTACATCCCAAACAGCTGAAGCTATCGAATTAGAATTTTTGGGAAAATCCACCTCCGTCCAAACATAAGAATAAACATTTTCTGGAACCAACTATGCCGCTGATGATCCATCAGCAAATGATGCTGATGATGGTAAAGTTGTAATAGTTAATTTGTTGACTAAAATAACTAGCTTGATCCGGAAGCTTAGGCAAAGGCAAATTTTTTCTGACAATCAAACCGCTGTATTTTCTAGCGGCTGCTTTAATAAGGCAAAAAATGTCAAAAAATGCTTTAAGTCTATGTATCCGTTGCTCGGTGATAATAATTTGCTTTTCTGAACTAGAAATATTTTTGTTTTTTAACTTTTCCTTGGATCTTAAGAAGGTTAAGCATAAATCAGTTTTTGGGGTGCCAAATCCGATGTTGTAATTAGAATTTATGTATGTCCTAAAAAATGCCAATTTAACATGTAGTTGGTTATCGCGAACTTTAGATTCGTATATTTTCCATAATTTTGTAAAATTAAGTTCACATGGTAAATAAACACGAGTACTGACTTTACTTCTACAGTAATGGCTCTCTATGCATTGGAGAGATTCAATGAAATGTTTTATTGCTAACTTTTTATCATCGTTTTTATTAAGGATGCGATCACCTCCTCTTGTTTCTCGTGGTATATTCCCTTTTAAAACAAAATTTTTCATGACTCTCTCAATCCGATCTCTACTAAGGGATGTAATTTTTAAGAATGCCGTCTTACAAACACGGATTTTTTAGCAGAAGTGGTTACATAATACAAAATGGATATTTTTTCCTTTTCCACTTTTGATCTTTTGCACTTCTGGCCTTCACAAGTTGCAATTATAAAACTATCTTGTCTACATTTTTCCTTAGAAGCATACAGTTTTCTATGAAAATCTTGAATTTCGCTCATTGTTAAAGTGGCACAATAGTACGGCTTACCTGGCTGACCGTTATGTCCACAGGTCGGGTACTCCGGTAAATGTGTCGGAGTCTGCCTAAAATAACACAGTTTTAAAAAAATATTTTAACAAATTGATATCGCTTTTATTACCTTAATCTTTTGAGCTTTTGTCTTTTACTTTCCGTCGTAATTTTCGTTCTACACATGTTCTTTGGAGTAGCTTGTATTGCAGAACTAACACTGTCATTGGCTTCAGAAATTTCACTGTCTATTTGCATTTTAAAAACGGGAAACTTAAAGTTAAACAAACAATTCAGAATACCGCTATAACGCGACTGAGTCAAACGGTCAAACCACACCAGGACAATATGCATGATGCCCTTCCCTAACCACGTGAGTAAAATCCGATGCTTTGATTGAACGCCGTACAAATAGAGAGTTTTGCATCGCACGCATCAATGCATAAAGCGAGTTTTGCATCAAGTCATGATTTTTGGGACGGATTTTCGTGTGTTAAAAATCTAGTTTTGCTCCAAATACTTGTGTAAAATAATAATTAAATATTGTACGAACAAGATGGCGTGCTTAACTACTTTTTTCAATTTTTGTCGATTAGCCAGTTTTGCATCTCGTGCACTCATTTAATTCTTTAATTCCAGGAATCTACGACAGTAATTGACTAGATAATTACCTTCTAAACTTATTCCACAGAAAATGTGATAGTGGGTTTTTCCATTTTGTATATAGGAAGGTCCAAGTGGCGTATTCAAAATTCTTAACAGTTCACTAAAAGTAGGTACTTCAGTTGCAAGGTGCAGTTTATTGTGTATACTAGTGTTATGGAAAATTTGGAAGTGCCGTGTAAACGCCGAAAAATTGGTCCTCTAACAGTTAATGAAAAAACATTAATATTTAATTGTTTTAAATCATTTACAGACAAACGTTTATGTGAAAGTGTTGATGAGACCGTTGAGTTAGTTAGCAGTACACTTGGTGTTGGGAAATCTACGATTTACAGAGTTATTAAAGAAGAGAAATGTGGTAGTTTTCAAATGCCACGTAATGCTCCAGGGAAACCAAAATTTCAAATAGAATATCATTTTAAAGAAGGACTTCGACGGAAAGTGCATGAATTCTTCTTTAGACAAGAATTTCCAACATTGGATAAAGTTCTTGTCTCAGTTCGAGATGATAAGGATTACCCAGAAATGAGTCGAAGTACGTTATGGAAACTTTTAAAAGAAATAGGCTTCCGCTGGAAAAAGAATCCCAGAAAGTCTATTTTATTAGAAAGAAGCGATATTGTCATATGGAGAAGACATTTTCTAAGAACCATAAAGGAAATGAGAAACCAAAAAAGAAAAATATTTTATCTTGATGAAACATGGATCAACGAGGGTCATACACCAAATAAATTTTGGCAGGATGAAACTGTTACAAGTCAAAGGCACGCTTTTGTAAATAACTTATCTACTGGTTTAAACCCACCATCAGGAAAGGGACGCAGGCTGATAATAGTACACATTGGCAGTTCAGACGGTTTTATTGAAGGTGGTTTATTAACTTTTGAATCAACTCGTACCGGTGACTACCATGAAGACATGAACGCTGATGTCTTTCAAGAATGGTTCGAACAAATGATAGATCTTCTTCCTAAGAACTGTGTAATAGTAATGGATAATGCAAGTTATCACTCCAGACTTACAGAAGGACTGCCCACAACCAAGTGGTTAAAAAAAGACTTGCAGAATTGGCTGAGTTCAAAAAATATTACGTACCATCCCGGATCTATAAGAAAGGAACTTTATTCGTTGTGTGCCCTTCATAAAGAAAAATTTAAAAAATACGAAATTAATGAAATTGCCAAAAATCGTGGAATGATAGTACTTAGATCCCCACCATATCATTGTGAATTAAACCCGATTGAACTGGTATGGGCACAGATAAAGAGTGAAGTTTCAAGAAAAAATACCACTTTTAAAATTCATGATGTTAAACAGTTGTTTTTGGAGGCCGTAAATAATGTAAAACCTGAAAACTGGGAAAAGGCAGTAAATCACACTATTAAAGAAGAGGAAAAAATGTGGAAGCTGGACAATATTACTGATAAAATGATCGAGCCAGTTATTATAAATCTTGGTTCTGAAAGTTCATCTTCCGAATCTGATTTGGATTTGTAACAAGTAGCTGTAAGTTTTATATTAATATTTTTATTCATCTATTTAACATACCTTAGACGGTAATAAAAACTCTTTTTCACTTTTGTAATTTTTAAAAATTAAAAAAAATGTGAATTTTTTAAAACCCTTTTTAATGTAGGCCAGTCAGTTCTAATATAGTGTGTGATAAAAGAGGTCACTTTTGTTTACATACACATAACACTTTATAACACTGAAATAATTCATTTATTTTTTACAATTATTCAAAGTAATTTTTCAATTAATCTTGAGCACGCCCATGGAGTGGTCGGAGCTACCAGTTAAAATTATGCTAATTACTCTCTCGTTCATAAAAATAAACTATAGTGTAATAATATAGTTATTTAATAATAACCGTTTTCATATACCTATTAAATATAATGCCCTTTATATTCTACTTTACCACAAAAGATTTTGTTTAATTTAAATTGGACCCAACATCCTGACTACATAAAATTGACACTTTGGAATAGTAGTATTAAGGTCTAAAATATGTATCTGTAGATTTTCCTGTGAAATTCCGTGTGAACCATACCTATTTGTCGAGATACATCATGACTTATTTTAAACAGACCTAAAAAATGTGTTATCGCAAAAACATGGAAATTTCTTGGGAAAATATATGTAAATAGTATTATATAAATGGTATAATTGTATATGTAAATAGGGTAGTTACCTGCAAGTACTCCTGCTCTAAATAACCATGCCAGTGTCGATGCAGACAATGATGTTCCATAATATTCGCGTATAAACCAGTAACTTAAAGTTATGTCATAGTCGTTGAAGACCGTTGGTAACACAAAGAGCAAGTGGGCCGAAAAACACATACTTATTACTAATAAAGAAAATATTTTCATTATTCTTGCCTCTTTCGTAGTTATACTTTCGAATAAATTATCTTGTACAGAAAGCTTTCTACTTGCTATGGATGTAGAATGAAGGATGTTGTAAATTTTGTGATGAGAGAAGGCAAGTATAGATAAAAACCCAGAACCCTGCAAATTATTATACTTTTTAAAATGTGTCAGTTACCTAATAAATATAATAGTTTCTTAAAAATAAAAATACGTGTTCTTAAATGTGCCTTCTCGCGAGTCAAGTTGATCGCAAATCTAGTAATACTACCGAACAAGTTTTTAATCATGCGCATTCTTAAAAACCGAACGTTAATTGAGTAGAAATCTCACACTGCCAACAGTTGACGGATTTTAGGTGATAAAAAAAGTGGAATGAAAAACGTGTGAACTAGGTATTTAACTTTTACCGACTGTTTACTACTCTTTTAACTAATGTCAGCTATATCATGGGAAAAGTTTATTAGCCAAATTGAGAAGATCAACTGTTAAATGACAAACGAAATGAATAAAACAGAAAAAGTTAATAGTTGTAGGAGTGATTGACAAGTCCTGTGGTAATATGTACCGCTTCAATAGTAATAGTCCATTTCTCAAATTACAAAAACTTTTTAATGTAAGAATATTAAGAAATGTAAGAAAACCTATACAGTGTCAAATAAGCCAACATATGTCAAATACAATTTAAGGAGCTAGACGAAGAATACAACAAAATCATAGACGATTGCAACGCCCTTTTAGCAAAGAATAGTAGACAGACCAACTAGACTAGATGAACATATAGTTATGACTATTACAGACTATAGAAAGTACATAAAGAAACAATAGACCGCCTAAAAGCCAAAATCAAAAATTTGAGGATAAAGAAACACAAATAAAACAAAAGGTGAATCAGTAAAAAAAAGAAGCAAACGACTGTTACCCACAAAGAGAGGAGAAAAATTATATCAAATTATAGCACTGGAAAATAATGAATATATCATTAGCTCACACAGAACAAAGAACTAGCCACACAAGATAGTTATAAGTCGCAGATTCGTTTTAGAATTTTAAACTGCGGCGTTAGCTATTTTTATTTTTCTGTACACCGAGCCAGAGCACATCCATTAACCATTCGACAGTGAAACGAATGAGTCGGTCGCCTGACCCGCTTGGCTATCTGACCGACAAAAAAAAAATATATAAACTTCGACAAAAGCGCTCTGAGAGATCAATAATCAATATAAGTCCATCAATTTAGTCCGTTTTTCACATTACAAAAACTTTTTATTCATCCATTCTATGGCTCTACAGCCCATTTCAAGCCCTGGTCTTCCTCAGTAAACCCCTCCATTCGTTACAGTCTGTAGCCATTCTTTCCACATCCGCATCCGCATCATCCTCCCATCGCTTTCTCGGTCTTCCAATATATCTCTTCTCCTGCATTCTTGCATTTAACAGTTTTTTTGAAAGTCTGTTTTCTTCCATACTAAATATATAGCTTGCCTTTTGAAGATACTGTAGGCACATTTTCTTGAGATCTCCAGTAGTTTATCTACCCCGAAGGGTTTTTCCTGTAATATCTCTCACTATCTTCATTTCACACGTTTCTACTAATCTTGTTTTCATGGTATCACATTTTGTTACTAAATTATAGGTCATAACCGACCTCACTGCGCTCTTATGAATCTTGATTCTTGTGGATAGTCATAGATTTTTGAAGACAACACTGTTTTTTTGCTTTTATTATCTATTGGACAATTTTCGTCTCTGTATACCTACAGCTATGTATCAGTATTGAACATGGAACAATGCTGGAACATGCTTTTATGAATTTGGATTGGCTGACAAAGGGAATAAAAATAGATGAAGAATATCTAAAAAACCTACGTTTCGCCGATGATATAGTCATAATAGCTGAACACTTAGGAATGGCAAGAAAGATAATATAGGAACTGTTTGTGCATACAGAAAATGTAGGTTTAAATATAAACATCTCCAAAACAAAAATATTGACAAATTTGCTACCCAACCAGAACATCAGTATTGGTGGGCAAGAAATAGAACTTGTAGATAATTATAATTACCTAGGACATGAAATTATAATTGGCAGGGATAATCAGACCCATGAACTTAAGAGACGAATCTGTCTTGGATATGCAGCATATGGAAAACTAAGATAAACTTTTAAAAGTAAGCTGCCTACATGCCTGAAGAGAAAAGTATTTGATCAATGCGTCCTCCCAGTGTTGGCATATGGAGCAGAAACACTTACTTTATCAAAAACCTCGGCTACCAAACTAAGAGTCACACAGAAAAGAATGGAGCTATCCATGTTAGGAATAACTCTACGGGACAAAATAAAAAACGAAGAGATCAGGAGAAGAACCAAGGTGGCTGACGTCATCGAAAGAATAGCCAGGCTAAAATGGAGATGGGTAGCACACATAGTTAAAATGACGGATAGGCGATGGAGACCAAGGGAGAAGCGTCTGTAGACCACCTTCATGAGGGGCTGACGATTTAAGAAGACAACATAAAAACTAGATAATGATGATGATGATAATGAACCCTTGAACATTTTTGGGCGAATATTATTACCACTTGATGCGGTCGCAATGTACCTGCCTGCAGCAAACGAGAAGTTTGCTGGAAGAAATAATTTCTGTGTCGCGTATTCCAATTAATACATTTGTCAGATAATGCCGTCTAGCGTTACAAATGTTTTATGTTTGTTATTTTTCTTCTGATAATCTGTTTTGTTTTACTATTTTTCTTTTAAAAATAGTTGACACTAAACAGTTTTCTAATTTTTTAATTTCATATCTTTGGCAGTATACTAATTGGTGTTAGTTGCCATCTTACGGATCTAGATGATAAAGGCCTTATTACAATTGAAAATCTTCATTTAAACAGAATGAAACAAAATTGTGTCTCACCGCTTAGATCTTCTAGCTTTCTGAACATTCTTGTGTGAAGGATACGAAGAAATACCTTAAGCAAATGGCTCATTAAACTTATCAGTCTGTGGTCTTTACATTTTGTCGCTCTTTGTGATTTAGGGATCATTATAAATGTTGAATAAAGCCAATCCGTTGGAACGTGGCCGGTGTTATATATGGCATTGAAAATTGTTACCAGCATGTCGATGTTATCATCTTCTAACAGTTTTATGGCTTCCGTAGTAATTTCATCTGGTCCAGGGGCCTTGCTTTATTTTACTACTTTTATAGCGTACTCCACCTCGGCTTGAATATTGGGAGGGCCGGATAAATTTTCCGTAGGTAAGTTACTAGTTGGCAGATTCGGACTATTATCCGCCAAGAGGGACGAAGAATAGTTTGCCCAAATTTTAGCTAGTTCTTCCTGGGTATGATCCTGGGTATGATTGATCATTCTTCAGTCGAGTCTCAAGGTGTTTCTTGTATATACTACTACTACTTACTACTTGTCGGTTTATAACGTTCTCCGCCGTTTTCCGACTTCCAATCGCCACTTAGACCGGTTGTTCCATAGATCTTCTTCTATGGCTCTCTCTCTCAGTTCTTTATTTATTCCTTCGCTCCAACTTTTCCTCGGTCTACCTTGTTTTCTCTTTTCTTCTGGTTGCCACTTTAGTATTTCTTTTGGCATTCGTTGTTCGTTCATTCTTTGTAAGTGTCCGAACCAGATAAGTTGTTTTGTTGTTAGGTCATCTGTGATTGTTCGTTTGATTCCCATTATTTCTCTAATGCGTTTGTTGGTAATCCTTTCTCTTCTAGATCTTCCTGCGGCTCTTCTCCAAAAATCCATTTCCGTCGCTTTCAGCGTTGACAGTGTTCTTTCTTTCAGTGGCCATACCTCACAGCTGTATAAAGTGATACTTTTTACTATAGTCTCATATATCCTCTTTTTATTTTCTTTGCTGATGGATTGGTCCCATAAAATGGTGTTTAACATTGTGATGGCTTTTCTCCCTGACGTATTTCTCTCTCTTATGGCTTTGTCTAATGTTCCATCTTGTGAAATAGTGATACCTAGGTATTTGTAGTCACAGCAGTGCTTTATCGTAGTGTTATCGTCTAATATGAGATCTTTTTGTTCTGCTCCAATGCACAGGTATTCGGTTTTCTTTTTATTTACTTCTAGACCCCATATATCATACTTTTCAATTAATTTTCGTGCCATATAGTTTAAATCGTCATAATCTTGAGCCATTATTACTTGATCGTCTGCAAAGTTAAGCGTATATACCATAGTATTGGTGAGCGGTATCCCCATTGTCCTGCATTTTTGTTTCCATCTTTTTAAAGCACTTTCGAGGTATATTTTAAATAAAGTGGGAGACAAGCAAAACATCCTTGCTTTAATCCTTTTGATGTTATAAATCCTGTTGTTATTTGTGTCCCCGCTTTTATCTTTATTATTGGTTGGTTGTATAGCACTTTGACGGCTTTTATTAATTCTATATTAATATTCGTGCTTTCCATTGATTGCCACAGCTTCTTCAGTGGAACGCTGTCGTAGGCTTTCCGTAGGTCGACGAACAACATATGAATCTCTTGATTCCTTGCCATCTTTTTTTCTATTATCTGGGTTAAGGAGAAAATGTGGTCAATAGTGGATCGACCCGTACGAAATCCTGCTTGTTCTTCTGCTTCATAATACAAGTATTCTCTCTCGATTCGGTTCTTTAACACCTTTCCATATATTCGACTCATAGATCCGGTTACAGCTATTCCTCGGTAATTTTCACAATTATTTTTATCACCCTTTTTATGTATAGTGCTAAGGTGTGATATCTTCCATTCCGTAGGGATTTCGCTTGTGTTTATGCATTCTTGAAAAAGTTGTCGAAGACATTCGTACAATTTGTTCGTTCCGTACTTAAACAATTCTCCGGGTATATCTCCTGGTCCGGGTGCTTTGTTCCTCTTCAGCTGTTTACATACATTTTTAATTTCCTCTGTTGTTAATCTTATTGGCGAGCCAACTATTGAAATTCTATCTTAGTTTTGATTTCTACGTTCCTGAAATTCGACTCTATTCTCTACCAAAAGTCCTTTGAAATACTCTTCCCAGTCTTCAGGTTTTATGCTCTGTATTACTTCTTTATTCTTTTCTTTTCTCAATTTTTTTATCAGTTTCCAGCTTTCTGTGCTTCTGGTTTCTCCTAGATAAGTATTTATTCGTTGGCAGTTTCTTTCCCAAGACTCGTTCTTCTTCTTAGAGATTTTCCTTCGTACTTCTGCTTGTTTTTCCTTATATTTTATTTTGTCTTGTAATGATTTAGAACTTAAATATTGTTGGTATAGTTGTCTTTTACATTTTATTTCTTCCTCTATTTCGTTATCCCACCAGTATGGTTTGTTTACCTTGGGTTTTATGTAGTATCCCATTGCTTCAAATGCTGCTTCGTGTAAACAGTTTTTTATATGTTTATATAGCTGGTCGATATTCTTGGGGGCGGGAATTTGTAGCTTCTTATCCAATCTATTTTTAAATAAGTCTTGGGTACTTTCTTCATCTAGGCTTCTGATGTTGTATCTTCGTTCCTGTATCTTTTCTGTTGTGTTTATGTCTATGCGTGTTTCTCTCTGTGGTCTTCGGATTGGGAAGTGTATTTTTGAACGTAATAAATAGTGATCGCTACCGCATGTTGAGCTTCTCTGAACTCTTACATCTTGTACTCTTAGTCGGGTTTTTTGTTTTGTTACAATATAATCGATTATTGATTTTCTTGTATATACTTTTCAATTTCTTTGACCTTTTTATGTAGTCCAAAGCTGTCTCCCTTTTCTTGTAGTGATTCCAATTCTTCACAACGTTCTTACATTCAGCTTTTCTTTGCGTTTTTAATTCTTGCCCTTACCGTACGTTGGATTTTCTTGTATTCCTGTTGATTCTGATGTATTTTGTACTGTCTGCGTTGCTCCATTAGATCAAGTATCTCTTCTGTCTTCCACTCGTTTTTGTGATTTCTTTTTATTTTACTTGCGACTACTTCGTCAGCCTCGACTATAGCTATTTTTATTTTCTCACTGGTTTCCTCTATGCAATTTTCTTGTATGTTTCTCAAGTTCTCGTTGATGTGTTTACTGTATGTAGATCTAAGCTCTTCATCTCTCATTAATTCTCTAGTGTTTGTGTATTTTTTATTAGATGGCTTTTTAACCTTTGCCAATCGAAGCCTTACATTCGCGATTAGGGGGTTGTGGTCAAACGAAAAGTCCGCACCAGGGTAAGCGGCCACTCTTTTATATAGTTGCGGAATCTTTTGTTTATCAAGACGTAATCAATTTGATTTCGTATCATATGACCTCGACGATCTCCTATACAATCTTCTTGATGGAAGTTGATACCACGTATTAGATATGACGAAATCGTGGTCATTACAAAATTCAATTAGTAACTCTCCTCGCTCTTTTTTGTTACCCAGACCGAAATCACCAACCGCATTACCACATCTACCCCTACCGATTTTGGCATTAAAATCGCCCATTATGATGTTGATATCGTTTTTCTTCGTGACCTTTAATGCTTCCTTTATGTCTTTATAGAAATCTAAAACTTCAGTTTCAGGTTTATCAGATGTGGGTGCGTAAACTTGGATTAGATTTATATTAATAGGTTGACCGGGTAACTTCACTATGATTACTCTGTTTGAAACGGGTATGTAATCTATAACAGACATCACAATTCTATTATCAAACACTATTGCAACTCCATGCCTGTGGTAATTATCTGTGGCGTCGCTACCGGAATGGTACACTGTAAAGTTGTCTTTGTGCGAAATATCTGAGCCATACCACCATCTATAGCTAAAGTTAATAATTTTGAAGATAATTGAGGTTTAATGAAAAGGGTAAGATATGTATTGCTTTATTTTAGTAGGTAGTGTATGAAGATGTCATAATTGCCTTTATTTTTGATTATGAGCACTTTTACAAAGTGATACAAGTGGCTCGTTTAGAATTAAACAATGAAGATTGTGTTTTTTTAATTTACTTTAAATATATTGAGATATCTTTCACCTAAAAAAAGTAGTTTAAGTTACCATAATAAACGTGAAAGCTACAACCTGGTTATCTCTTATCAATAAGACATTAAACTACCATCGTTCCTTAGAACCACGGTTAAATGTTGATTTACTTCGCTCCAGTAATGCGAATTGTGCCTGTGCGAATCAAACATCCGTTTTTGTAAATTTTCATTCGTCACACCATATAATATTCTTCAAAAATAGGCTTCACTTTGTTAACTTTTTGTTGAAAACAACCAAAATGTGTTAAATTTTTAAGTAATCTCTTCAGTATCACAGTCACTTCGTAATTGATCTGGATATCTTTTAGCAAATAAAGTATGTTCTAGTAATAACTCTGTCACATTCTCCATGCATTTAAAGTAAATTTACATTTAAAGTGAATTTAATAAATAATATTATTTATCTATGGCCAATAACCACAAATATAATGACAAATATGACATGAAAAATGACAAATATGACATATTCATACACGGCCTGCTAGAATAAAACAATAAATATCTTATCTTTAACATTAAATCACAATTATCTCCAAAACTATTAACTACCCTAAATAATATAGTAATAAAGGGGAAACCCTAAAACTACTTAAAAGACAATTGATTTCCTTTTTCACTAAAATTACAAAATGCAGGGTGTTTTATTTAAAAGTATTGACTTACTATGCTTCTAAGTTTAAAGAAATGGCGTATCATTTGTGAACACACTGTATTTACAAATTCAATTTCGATGTAAATTCCTGAAAGAACTTTAGTCTATGTTTATAAATGGATGGGCTATTAACTTTGAAACGTTTGTCTCTATCTGTCAAAATTTTTGAAAAAAGATGAATAACTCAAAAAATATAAAGTTTTGACCTATTGTACTTTACTCAAATTTTGTCTAGGATCTTACGCAGAATTTAGAAATGCAATATTATACAGGGTGTTCTATTTAAAATAACAAAGTTGCTGCTCACTTCCGCTATAATCGGAAGTGGCATGACTGCCAAAATATTTTCTTTAAGTTCGTCATAGCTTGTAATCCCCATAATCCAATTTTTATAAATATTGTTTAAGTAGTTTCCGATATAGAGATAATGTAAGCTCGTCGTGAAACACCCTGTATAATATAAAATATATGTCTTGAAAAAAATACAAAGTAATAATGAAATTACCGGTATTGATATAGTAAATGTTGTAATATAAGGAACCAGAGCTTTTAAAGTGCCATACTTAGAGTACAATAAAATTCCTCCTGCAAACATTTGCCCTTGTATCAATGCTAATATAGATAAAAAACAAAAGGCTCTTTTCCAACTGCGTTCTTTGGTGACCAAGAATGATAAAAGTGTTTGGATAATTTGTAAGTTATCACCTATAAAATTTAATAAATAAATTAATTTAAGTACGGTACAGAAAATAGTATTACATTAATTTGCAAGTATCACAGTTTTATATCACACTGAAATTTTTTATACAACAGAAAACTATTTGGGAATATTCTCGAAGTGGTCTGTGACAATTAGACTAAAGGATATTCTATTCACTATGTGCGCTCTCATAGAGGAAATAGGCGAATCGATGACAGAATTTTTCTACTTCTTCATTTGACATTACAACCCTGGATTGGTCTTGATAAATGTCCTTCTATATAGACCTCTCTTCCGACCTTCCCTCCACTGTCATACATTCATAGTTTTCAGCTCATGTTCTATGTCATGTAACCATCTCGTTCTGGGTCTTTCTATGTTTCATCTTCCTATCGCTTTCCATTGTACTATTTTCTTTGTTGATTCTGTATCTTCTTGTCTCTGGACATGTCCCAGCCATGACAGTCTCTAACTTTTAACAAATCTTACAATACAGTGTCCTTCATTCAATTCATTGATCTTGTCCTTTTTCCTGATTTTCCAGGTGCTGTCTTTCTCTTGCGCCGGGCCGTATATATTTCTCAGTATCTTTCTTTTGAATATATAAGTTGCGTTTTATCTTTTTTTGTCATTACCCAGGTCTTACAACCATACGTTACTACGGATCTAATTAATGTTCTGTCGATAGTCATTTTGGTTCTTTTGTCTAATAATTTTGATGTCATCAATCATTAATTAGCATAATATGTACAAGCCTTCAATGGTTTTCTTCGTGGTCGTCCTCTTGCATTTTTTGTGTCAGCTTTAATATTTATTAATTCTTTGAAGACTCTTCCTACCTGCATTCTAGCTACGTGCCCGAGCTATCTTAGTCTACTTATAGTATACTTATAGATTATGAATCTCTTCCAGTATTTTGTTTCTTTTCACACTATGAAAAACTTGTTTAAAGTCTATATACATATTATATAGTTCTATGTCTTACTTGTATTCTTTAGCTTATTCTCGAATGGTTCTTAATATGAATAAGTAGAAGGACAACATTTGTATCACTATAGAGATAGGAAAATCAATGCGTTAGAGCGAGAAGTACCTTTTAGTGAGTAAGAGTGAGATAGATGTTGACGTCACAGACATTATGTCGAAGGAATCTCCTACTACCATAATTCAACAATTGTCCGCTAGTTGACGCTATTTTTAAATTAAAATATTAAATAAATAAATAAATTATTATAAAAATAAAATAACTAAAACAAATACAGATTGTAGGTATGTAGTGCCTAAGAACGCTCTTCTTCTTTTTGTCAACTGTCTATTCTTCTTCTTATTCTTTCCGCAACTGCCAACTTCTTCTTTTTCTGTAGAGTCATGGACAATACACATTGTAGGTATGTAGTGCCCAAGCGGCTTAACATAGAGAGACATGGACAATAAAGGTTGTAGGTATGTAGTATCTGAACAGTTTAACGTAGAGAGATATGCGAAGTATCATGTGACAAGTCGGCATCAGTAATTCGCCATTTTTACTTCAACTTAAATTTATAAAATATTTTTGTAGTTTAACGATTATTCAAATTAATATAATTATAAATTTTCGATCGTAATGTATGAGGGGTAAATCATGTAGAAGAATTAAACAAATTAAACATAACATTATGCGATAAAGGCATTAAATACGTAAATAACGAATATATTAGATAGAAAAACAATCAAAGTGACTACAAAAGACACTATAAAAAAATAGATTAACTATATGACAAATTTTGATTTATTTACTTAAATTTGGAATCTGACTCAGCACCAAATAAACAACTGATCGAATCCTAACATGTAACATAGCAAACGAATGTGTAGGATATAACGAATATATCAGGATAAATACAAGTAAGGCAATTACCAAAATGGCACTACATCCGTGTTTCAACTACCATTCCAAAGGTCACAAGCTAACGTACGTACGCAAGCGTTAATATTGTAAATGGAAATTTATATTTAGGAGAGGAGTGAAAAACCAAAGATTCTGGTTTAAAGAATATATTTTTAATAAATAAGTACATACTTAAATATAGAACATTATTTTTTAATATGAATGCTACAGTTCTAAATATAAATAACAGCTTGTTTCTTATTTTTACTCGGCGTTGTACTGAGTTTGTCAAGTTTTATTTTAATTCTATTATGTAGACATATATAAATCATTTATTTATTTTTCCAAGCAGTAGTTAGTTAAATAACGTATAGCGACATACGATATTTCATAAGGCACTATGGATAAAAAAGGATATACTATAAGACAAATTTTTATTTATTGACTTAAAAAAGGCCTTTGGATGAGCACAAAATAAACAATTGATCAAATGCTAACATGAGACAAATGTCAGCAAAATGAAAGGGAAGGATATAAGGAATATTATTATGGTGTTAAACCAAATCATAACAAAGTCAAAGCTATCTCTGAGTTCTCTATTCTGAAAAATAGTAAATAAATTAAACAATTCCTTGGTTTAGCAGGCTACTATCGCCGATTCATTTAAAACTTTTCCACGATAGCACATCCTCTCACTAAATTATTGAAAAAATGTGCCGAATTTAATTGGACCAGTCTCCAACAGGAGTTCTTCTAGAAAAAGAACTTCTAGCCATAGTTTGGAGTATAAAACATTTTTATTCATACCACTATTTTAACTTGGTCATATTTACAGACGACAAGCCTTTAACATGGGTATTTTAAGAGGTACAATTTGAAAAATTAAACATATCATGATGGTATAAAAACATTAGATATGTATCATGTATTATAATATAAAAAAAATAATAATAAATTTTTTGTCTTGTACTATTCTGGTGGTAATTTCTTAACTAACTATTCCTTATCCAATACAGTCATTTTTGGTTTGTTTAGATGGACAAATTTCTTGGGGAAAGATATAATATGCATACGAACAGAGCGAAAATTATATTTTGACAATGCTTTTAATGATGAAAAGTGTCGCTAGTTTTTCTACAATATGTTAAGCTGTTTGGACACCAATGTATTTAACTTTAATGGGAGATCTTTGTCGGGAGGACTAGTAAATCTATCAGCTCAGAGTATTAGATTGTTTCCCAATAATTGTTCTTACATATCACAATAGTTATATTTCTTGAATTATTTTTTTGTTGTAAAAGTAAATTCATTTAATTTGAATTTGATATCTACTGATTCTAATATGATTTTTAATATCTCTTGATAATCTTTATATAATCTCATCCATTTGAATGATAGGAAACTATTACTACTAGACATTAAAATAAATATTGAAATTTGGAGAATTAAATATTATTACTCCAATTTCAAAGCAAGAAAAACAGTTCCTAATCAGTTAAGTATTTTACAGTAAATATAGGTGAGCGATTCTTTAGAAACTGATTTTAACTTTTATGTTTTAATTTATGTTACAGTTTATGGTTCTATGTTTGCTGTTGATATATTTTCGGCTGTATGTCTCGATTTTTCGTTTCAAAGTCTTGTAGCGTTGCATCAGTCCCGCACCAGATACACACATTTTTAGTTTAATTTCGATTTCGTTCTATTTTTTGCTGCTTATATCCGTAACTTGTATAAATATTCTTAGTCGAACTACTCTAAACTAAAAGACCTCACTTTGGAGAACGATTTCCGAAGTGGAAATTGAAACGTCAATAAACATACTTTAACCTTTAATTGTGGCTTATTTCCATTTAAATAGTAATTACTCACCAGAGACATATTTTTTTTAGTTTTATTACTATTTTTCTTTTATTCATACATAGTTCTTTTCTAATATCTCGTTATATTTTTGCTTGTATATATGTAATTTTTTCAGTTGAATTACTCTTATTAAACTAAAAAGACCTTTTCTTTGAAGTCTTTGTTTCTGTTTTACTCAGAGTCTCGTTGCACCAGACTCATTTATTTTTTTAAATTTTATTTTGATTTTTTTGTTGTACTCATACATATGAGCCTTGTGCTAACAACAATTTCATTATGGGAGACATTTGTATTTTTCTTTAATTCTCTTATATGAACGATTAAATTCTCAATGACCAGAAATAGGATTAGCATGATTTTCTTGTAAGAGTAGTTCGAATGGACGGAATTGGGTTGACCAATGCCAATATATTGTCGTTTTATTAGAAAAATATTGCGAAAGTAATCAAATCATCCCAATCGATCTGATTGTCTTTTATATAGTGCTTTAGATAGTCTACTAAGATAGTCTGCGATCTTTCCAGTCCACCATTAGACTGTGGCTGATGAACAGTTTAGTTTCTTTATTTTAAAACAATTCTTATATTTTTGACAGAATTGGTCATAAAGTCTAATCGTTGATATGTCACGATGGATTCTGGAATACCATGTTTTATCCTGAGTCTTGTAGCATGGATTGTTAGACTTTAGTTTTCTTGTGACTATTTTCAATCTTGCGAAAGTTTGATGTTTTGTAGGAATTAATAAATATGTGACTGCAAATTTTTTTTTTAAACAAAAATGACCCTGCATCCACTACTAAGAGTTATTAGCAGGGGGTATAAACACAAATTACAAGTATTCAATTTCTTACAATGTATATATAACTTAAATATATTCTATTCAATATTGTAAAATTTAATGTCTTTCAAATATTTCAGCACTTGGTTGAACTGGCAGCTTAGTAGATCCTTCATGTTGGTAGAGAGGTTATTTTTTCTTCTTTCTTGGGTGTATGTTTTGCATTCTAACAGAATATGTTTCACAGTGATTTGTGTCTTGCAGTTGTGGCAGAAAAGGATGGCTTCTTTATTTATTAAGTGAATATGGGTTGGTATAGTATGGCCTATTCGTAGTCGAGTTATTATCACTTGTTCAGAACGTTTGGGTGGGAGTGGTAAGGTGGTGCCGGTAGTTTCTATGACATCTTTTAATTTGTTGGATGTGGAATTCCAGTTACTCTGCCATAAGTTGTTAATATGTCTTTTAATGGAGGTTTTGTGGTCGTTTCTTGTTAGCATGTGTGATACAGGGATGCTTTCATCTAGTGCAGCTTCATTCGCAAGTTGGTCCACTGCTTCGTTTCCCTTGATTCCCACATGTGATGGCACCCATATAAAAGTTATTTCTATGTTGTTTGTTGATAGTAGTATGAGTTCATTTTTATTAACATTATAATTTCATTTGATGGATACAATTGCTGTAAAGCTTTTAGTGTACTTAATGAGTCAGATATTATAATATAATGAGGTGCGGATTTTCTTCTGCAAACTTTCAGTGCCTCTAAAATAACCAATGCTTCTCCAGTAAATATGCTACAACTCGGAGGGAGTCGTATTTTAAAATAGTCTGCTCCATGTATGTAAGCCGCTGTTAGTCCTGATTGAGTTTTTGATGCATCAGTGTAGATATGTTCAGAATTTGGATATAGGGATATTATTTCATGGTATAATTGATGTATTACTGTTGGGTTAGTGGATGTTTTGGGATAGCGAGTAAGAGATGTATTTACAATTGGTGGACTAGTTGACCAAGAGGGAAAGTTTTGGGTTGGATTTATGATGGCACTAAACTGCTCACGGTCGTAACCACTGAATTTAATTCTTTCATGAAAAGGGAGTGTATTCATAGGTTTATTTTTGTAATTATTGATACATTTAGGTTTTAAGATATTTGAATGCATGAGATTTTGATGATTTGATGATACACGAGTTGCATAATTTAGTGACAATTGTTGCCTTCGTAAGTGTAAAGGTAATTCGTTAGCTAATACTTGAAGGCTATTGGTTGGGCTAGTTCTAATTGCGCATAGAGCAATTCTTAGTGACGTTGATTGAATTGAGTTTAGTTTTTTTAATGTAGTTTTTTTGGCAATACCATAACATATTGAGCCGTAGTCTAATTTACTACGTATAAGTGATTGGTATAAGTTTAATAGGGTTCATGTATCTGCTCCCCACGTACGGTTTGAGAGAATTTTCAGGAGATTAATTTTAGGTTGACATTGTTTTTGTAAGGTATGTATATGACTTTTCCAGTTTAGGGTGCAATCTAGAGTTAACCCCAAGCAATTTATTTCGTTTGTTTCTTTTAGAATATGTCCATTTAAAGTTAGATTAACGTTCTTTATATTTTTCCGTTTGCTAAATATTATGTACTGTGTTTTTTCAGGAGAAAAGTTAAAACCAGTTTTAAGTGACCATTTTTCCAGCGTGTGTAAAAACTTCTGTATTACTTCAGCTGCACATTCCACACTTCTGCTTTTGTGGTAGATAATCAAGTCGTCTGCGTATAAAGACTGCAAATTTACAGTACAAATATGATGTGATTTTTGAATTTTCTTTATTTACAGATTGTTCTAAAAATTTTTCATTATGAAAGTCATAAATCCTACATTAATTCATATCAAGGAACAGCTTATTTCGGTATTTCTCTATTTTGCAGCACTGGAATATGTCTCGTTTGCTAAGCAATACCCATGAATATTATATGAAACTCTAGTCGGCGACGAACAGAATGTGACTAGAAATTACCTTTTGGATGGTCCAGAACGTTGTGCTCGGAGTCAATTATCATGACCAACACCAAGAATTCCTCCAAGGAGAGAAATTTTATAAAGATATATAATATTTAACAAATAAAAAATTTATTATTTTTTTTATTCTATTACGTGATAGATATCTAATGCTTATATACTATCATGATATGTTTAATTTTTCTAATTGTACCTCTTAAAATAACCATGTTAAAGGCTTGTCGTCTGTAAATATGACAGAGTTAGAACAGTTGAATGAATAAAAATGTCTTATACTCCAAACTATGACTAGAAGTTCTTTTTCTAGAAGAACTCCTGTTGGAGACTGGTCCAATTGAATTCTGCACATTTTTTCAAGAATTATTTAATTTATTTACTATTTTTCGGAATAGAGAACTCAGAGATAGCTTTGACTTTGTTATGATTTGCTTTAACACCATAATAATATTCCTTACATCCTTCCCTTTCATTTTGCTGAGTCTCATGTTAGCATTTGATCAATTGTTTATTTTGTGCTCAACCAAAGGCTTTTTTAAGTAATCAATAAAAAATTGTCTCATAGTAAATCTATTTTTATCCATAGTGCCTTATGAAATATCGTAGGTCGCTATACGTTATTTATCCAACTACTGGTTGGAAAACTAAATAAATGATTTATATATAAGTCTACATAATAGAATTAAAATAAAACTAGACAAACTCAGTACAACGCCGAGTAAAAATAAGGAACGAGATGTATTTTATATTTAGTAGCATTCATATTAAAAAATAACGTTTTATATTTAAGTCTGTACTTATTTATTAAAAATATATTCTTTAAACCAGAATCTTTGGTTTTTCACTCCTCTCCTAAATATAAATTTCGATTTACAATATTAACGCTTGCGTACGTACGTTAGCTTGTGATCTTTGGAATGGTAGTTGAAACACGGATGTAGTGCCATTTTGGTAGTCGACTTATTTGTTTTTTTTATCCTAATATATTTGTTATATTCTCCCCATTCATTTGCTAGGTTGCATGTTAGGATTCGATCAGTTGTTTATTTGGTGCTGAGCCAGATTCCAAATTTAAGTAAACAAATCAACATTTATCATATAGTTAATCTATTATTTTTTCCTACTGCCTTTTTGTAGTCACCTTGATTGTTTTTCCATCTAAATATATTCGTTATATACGTATTCAATGCCTTTATAACATAATGTTATGGTAGATTTTTCTATATCAATAAATTCTGTTCGTTAAACCCTATCTCATGATACGTCGCACATCCCTCTATTTTAAGTCATATAGGTACTTCATAGCTAAGGCCTTTATGGTTCATTGCTATGTTTAATTTTTTACACGATTATACCTCTCGATTTCTCTCCTTTCCAACGACCCCTCATACATTACGATCGGACTAATAAGCGTGTAGATACATATCTAAAGACTTTATGGCATGATGTTATGTTTAATTTTCCTATAGTATATCCTATAATATTTCCTATCTAAATCTATTTACTTAACCCTGTTACATGATACCTTGCACATCTCGGTACGTTAAGTTGTTTAGGCACTACCCATCTAAGGCCTTTATGGTTCATCGCTTTATTTCATTCTTCTACATTATTGACCCCTCATACATTATGATCGAAAATTTATAATTATATTAATTTGAATAATAGTTAAACTACAAAAATATTTTATAAATTTAATTTGAAGTAAAAATGGCGAATTACTGATGCCGACTTGTCACATGATACTTCGCATATCTCTCTACGTTAAACTGTTCAGATACTACATACATACAACCTTTATTGTCCATGTCTCTCTACTTTAAACCACTTAGGCACTACATACCTACAATCTGTATTGTACATGACTCTACAGAAAAAGAAGAAGAATTGGCAGTTGCGGAAAGAATAAGAAGAAGAATAGACAGTTGACAAAAAGAAGAAGAGCGTTCTTAGGCACTACATATCTACAATCTACATATATTTGTTTTAGTTATTTTATTTTTATAATAATTTATTTATTTATTTAATATTTTAATTTAAAAATAGCGCCAACTAGCTGACAATAGTTGAATTATGGTAGTAGGAGATTCCTTCGACATAATGTCTGTGACGTCAACATCTATCTCACTCTTACTCACTAAAACAAGCCAACAAAAAACTGTCCGTTCACTTTGAAGACAGACTACTAACTCATAACTCAACACCAAAATATCTTGGAGCGACTCTTGACAGAACTTTAAGTTTTAAAGAACACCTACAAAGAACGGCAGCAAAACTGAAAACGCGAAATAATATAATCCAAAAGCTATGTGGTACCACATGGGGGTCCTCAGCCTCCGTACTCAGATCATCTGCTATCGGACTTGTATACTCGACAGCTGAATATGCTTCCCCAGTATGGCTCAATAGCAAATACACGAAGATTATTGACACCCAATTAAACCAGACAATGCGAATGATTTCAGGTACAATAAGACCAACACCCAACTATTGGCTTCCCATCCTGAGTCACATTCCACCGCCGAAACTACGAAGAAGTCACTCCCTTCTCAGAGAATATCGAAAAATCCAGTCTAACCATCAACTACCCATCCACCATGATAGGCGTGATATCGAAATGAACAGACTACGCTCCAGATATCCTGTCATGTTAAGGGCCACCTCCTTACATCAGGAACATTTCGACCTCACCAACGCTTGGAGAAGACAATGGGAGCGCGACTCACCACAGGAAGCACAGCAAATGGCCTGTATCGATCAGAAACCGCCAGGCTTTGAACTGACCCGGAGTACATGGACAACGCTAAACAGAATAAGAACAAGAAGCGGTAGATGTGCTGACAGCTTACATAAATGGGGAAAAGCCCTTACTCCGGAGTGTGACTGTGGTGCGCAACGACAGACCGTCCGTTACACTGTTAAAGAATGCCCCCGAAGGCGGTTCCCTGGAGTTTTTGACGAGTTCCTGAATGCGACCGAAAATGTTTTAGACTATATTAATGCGTTAGATGTTCGTTTGTAATACTACATGTAATGTTTTATATTGCTTTTTAAATATGTGTTCTTATTGTATGCCATACGATAAATAAAATAAATAAATCACTAAAAGGTTCTTCTCTCTCTAGTGATACAAACGTTGTCCTTCTACTTGAATATACTGTCTGTAGTGGCTCTGTTTGGTGTGAATCCATTTTGATAATCACTGATTCTTACAATCTATTATAGATATTAATAGAAAGAATGTTGTATAGTACATTTAGCAATATAATTGGCCTATAATTCTAACATTCCCTCTTTTTCTTTTTATATGTTGGCTGTATAAGGACAACTGTCCATTCCTTCGGCATTTACTGCTTGATTCATATTAATATTATTAGATACTGAATTATTTCCCATAGTTCGGTTTCTCGATATTTTAATATTTCTGCCGAAATTCCGTCGTCTCTGGCGCTTTATTGTTTTTAATTTCGGCTATTAGTAGCATTATTAACGGCTAAATATAGAAATATTGGATATTTGAGGCTAAGCTACACTGACCCCCTTTTAGCGCTGACCATTTTGATTACTAATTATCGGCATACCTTCTTGGTAGCGAAATCGACATGTATTTCCAGCTCTAAATCAATTTCTATGAAAACGGGATAATAAGTAAGTCTCTCGAACGATTATTTATATCATGTTTCTTCAGATCTTGCAATCCAGGTTTTCCAACCCATGGCTTATTTTTGATAAACCCAAATTAATCGTAGTAGCACAAAAGTTTTCCAAATCAGTTAATGCGCGTATATATCCCTACAGTTTGCCATTTCGTTAAGAAATCTCTTTATCATCATGTACCATCACGATCGATTGCTATGTTCCAAATTCTAATTTTTTTTATCAAATCTAGGCTGCGGATTATTTAATCCTTCCACACGAACTTTTTGTTGACAACCGACAAGATTATTTTGGTCATATTGTGGAATTAGATGACATTAGTTGTTATGGAAGATATATTAGAAGATATTATGGAAGATATAAGATGGTAGTGGCAGAAAGATCTTTGTTTATCTTCTTTTGTTTGCATAATTTCACATAAACTCTTTGAACTATTTATTTATTTTGATTTGATGTGATGTTATTAAAGAGTTCTCTCCTCCTTATTTCTCGGCCCCTAATCAGGGCATGGCTTGCTGTCTTCATTGGCTGCGACCCTGTACCATATGTACGGCGTCATGTAGGGATTTTCTCACCAGAGTCTCCATTTGTTCTGCCCATCGTGCTGGAGATCTTCCTCTTGGTCGTCGGCCTTCTACCTTTCCTTCCAATAGTTCCATGCTCCCCATTCTTCTATCTAGATGGTTCTCAATCCTGTCTAATTTCTCAGTAGCCTAAAGTGTTTTTGAAAACCGATCTATTTGAACAACACTTTTGGCATTCCTTTCTAGTTTTGGTTTGACAGCTTCTTAATCCGATATGTCCGAAATTTGTAAATTTGGATAAGGACAAGGACGTTTATCAAAACTTCATTTGGTGAATGTATTCTTCACCAGAGATGTTTTATCTCAAGGTACAAAGTTTAACTTAAGATCATACGGTAGACGGATTTGTCAATGCGGTGTTTAACGACTAGTTTCAATACCGTCGATCAGTACAATCAATCGGTCACCATTTTAGAGAAAGTACTAATTCAACATTTTTCGTTGCTCTGCCTGTACTTTTAGAGAAATACCAAAATGGCTACATACTTCTTTTAACCAATGTATCTGCAACTTTCGAAGCCCCTGGTTTAGGATTAAATATTCTATACGCTTAGTTCATTATCTAAAATTATGCATAACCTACACTCTTTGCATAGAAATTCCAACATTATGTGATGGGTACTCTTTTTATAGACTAAACTATTACCCGTTGCACACAGTTTGCATATTCGGTAATATCTTCTTATTTCTTATTTGCTGTTTATCTAATAGGACCATTCTCGAATGTTTTTAACGTAATATCAAAGTGTCTATCTAATAAACATCCATATAACTAACGTACTAGTTTTAATGCTTTACTTTTAGATATCACCAATTTTAGTTTAGATTCTATACCATTACCATTTATTTTCAAAAGTTCTGTACAGAAGAACTTTTTTCAGCACCAGGTAATTCCATTACCTCCAATAGTATATATTTTTGTAGAGCATTAACTTGTTCTGGCATGTTTTGCCAGAATGATCTTTCACTTGAATGCTTTCAACCTTAGACACGGTTTAGAAATTAATCATTTTCTTTTGCATCTTGCAACTGTTGAGGTTGCCATTTATTATTTACCAAGGTGGTTTTTTACAAGCGGAAAGCATTACTTTACTTTTGAACAGTGGCCGCAATTCAATGGCTTTTAAGTGACTTCTCTCTTCTCATACTCGATGTTCCCTGTCATTATTATATTCTTATAACCACTTTGGTTCTTTCGACAGTCATTCATCACAGTTTCACGAATTACTTTTTAGAGATTTTTCTTCCGACCTGGAATAAAAAAGACAATTTCTTCCAGAAATTCCTTGTTTTGTTTATCAGCTTCAATGGTTCAAACTTGATGGTTTCGTGAGATTTAACTAGGTTTCGGTAACGAGGTTTCATGTTACGAAGTAACTGCATCATGTATTAGTTTTGATAAGTTTTCTGCAATTTGCTCTCTATTTTTGCTCTATATTTGCTCTCTAAATTTGTTTTAATTGTTCTTCAGTTTTTCTAGAAGTTGTGTCAATTTTACTTTACTTTGCGTTAATCATTTCCGAAGTTAAATTAGTGATTAGTAAGTGAGTCAAATATTGCCACCTTAACGTTTGGTTGTAAGTAAACTTGTAACTTTTATTAATAAATTAAAACAAATTTGACTGTTAGTAAAGAAATGTATTGTCATTAACAATATATTTTAATTATATCAAAGACTAAACAGAAACTAAATAAAGAAAAATTCATTGACGTTGCGAATGGCAATATTAGGATTACAGCTCTGCTATTATTGCCACCCATGTCAATATTAGGCACTACAGTTAAAAGTAATATATTTTTCTGAAAAAATAAAGGCAATTAAGTAGTATAAAAGTAACAAACATTTTTGAAAAATATAACTTCAGAACATTAAGGGTCAGTTAACTTTTATATTTCATCTTTAGTCAGTCTTACATAGCATAGGTCTCGTGAATATATCGATAGCACACTATGCACAAGCGCATATCTTCTTTACTGGAGATGTTACGAAGGAAACAATACCACAATTCTTCTTTCCTTGATTTCCTTGTCGTACTGCCCGTTGCTTTTTTGACAACTTTGATTGGATTATTCAGTTTTGGTATTGGTGCGAACAAATCTTTGATAACTTGCTGGGCTTTACTGTTTAAAGCTGTCTTCCTCTTCGCGGTCGGTAATTTAATTTCTGGTGTATTCAGCAATCCTGTCTTTTTAAAAGAACTGTTTAAGCATTTGTTGTTACTCGATTAGACCCCCGATTACATTTTGTTGTTTCTTTTGTAACCGTATTGCCTTTCTGTTTAAATTTTAATTCAATTAGTGGACTGTCATCTTCAGATCTGCTGCTCCTCTTAGTTCTTTTCATAGGTTTATCTTCACTAGAGACATCGTCAAGTGAGTCATCGTGAAGACTAAAATCTGATAATGATTAGCTACTTGAGACAGTAATTAAACGCTTTTATACCCTTTCTAAAAAAGCGGTTCTGGTAGAAGACAAATATCCCAATTTTTTTTTATTAATAAAATCATCCTTAAGAGGTGTCTTTTACACTGAAATCTGATCAGAAAGATTAATGAGCAGTTCTGTTTCATCCTAAATTAATATTATTAAATCTTAAAACTATAGTTACATTCAATAATGTATCTACAGGGTCTTTTTTACTTACAGTAATTATTTACACAAGTACTCATGTACTCTAAGTAGGACTAGACTCTACTTTTGAACTAATAACTACAATAACTCGAAGGGCTTCATCCTCTTCAGTCTTCTTACTAACTCTGTATTATCCCTTCAACAGTCTTCATCTGTAAGTCTCGGTGAATGTAGCTGCGTGAATGTGAAAGCGTCGTATCTTTAAAATATTATTCTTACTAGCACAACTCAAGATCTGAGCACCGTTTATAGATAAAAAAATTATAAGCTTTGAGTTTTTTCCAAGCAACCAGTAGAATTTATGTATGTCAGTTCAAGTTCCTCTCGTTTTTTTTGTATGGACTTTTCAATAAAGTCTTGCATCAAGGTACATACCCAGGTACTTCGTAGTATCTGCAACAGGAAACTAGGTGTCATTTACGTTTTTAAGAAAAGCATAAGATACAGATGAATTTGCAATGGTTATAGACAGCCTTCATTAGTGGATTTGGCACTAGCAGAAGAAGAAGGCTTAATCCCATATAAACTTGGATATTTCACTAAAAAAAGTTTTAAAACCTATTTAGTAAGTAAATTAAATGAATAATTTGACAGAAAACTGGTTAAACTAATGAAGACAGTAACAGCTGCAGTTTTAATCGACTTGCTAGAACTTCTATTGACATCTGATAAATCTTGGGAGCTACTGTGGTTTACTTCGTCTCTTTCTCTGTGGGCGATTAAACTTGGTGCAAAGCTTCAGGTACAGCGTCTGATCTAAACGGATAAACACCGCAGGCGGCAAAACCAGACGTAATGTTTCATGGTATTATTATTTTTAGTCTAACTGAAAAATTTCTCCAAACCTAATTTTGATAACAGCCTTGCCAGGGTTTGTTGTTAAAAACTGTATAAGTTCTGGGCCCCAAAACGTCTCAAAGCTTTTAAACACTGATTTATCCATAGGTTGCAACTCATGTGACGTATTGTTATGAAGACAAAATAACTTTATGTCCATGCGGTTAGCTATCTTAACTATGGAAATATCTAGGTAACGTTTAACACTCCTCCAAATATTAGTAGGGTAGGACCAGGGTTGCTGAATAAAGAGAAATGGTCAAGCTTCGCATGTTATACTACCTTTATTTTTGACAATAGCTTTTGAGCCATGGGGTAATTGATCAGACCATTTAGGTTTAAACCTTTGACCTTTAAAAAGCACAAAAGACGATACGGGTTGACCAACAGCATTTCCGCAACCTACAATTGACACGTTTTCTCCGTGTTTGGATGTGGTTAAATTCTGCTCCCCATTTAGCAAAAACAATTTGTTGCTTAAGAATTTTTAATCTGCATCCTTTTTCGTTCATATTATATATGCAACCAGATTTGTCAAATATGTTTAGCTTCTCTATGGTATCTCTCAATTTATGAAAGTAGTCATCGACGATTGTTTTATTTATTTTTTGGGCTCGAGCCATATTCATTTGTTGAGTTTTTCGTCTGGCTACGTCTCGATGCCTGGGCAAGAATAACTTAAGCCATTTGTTACCAGCTTTATTCGATTCTTTAGAAAATGGATTTGGTATGTGATTTGTTTTAGTGTCAGAAAACATACTTTTCATTATAACCTTGCTTGGAATAGGTATTCCTTCTTCTTCTTCCTATGCCGTCCCCATTAACGGAGGTTGGCGACCACATTTTTAAAAGCTTCTCTGTCTTTTGCAACATGGAATAATTCGTCTGCAGTCATGTTTGTCCAGTCTCGAATATTTCGCAGCCATGACTTCCTCTTTCTACCTATTCCCTTTTTGCCATCGACTCTACCGTGCATGATGACCTGCAGAAGACTATATTTATTATTTCTCAGCATGTGCCCAAGGTATGTAGTCTTGTGTACTTTTATCGTTCTCAACAATTTTTTGTCTCGACCCATCCTTCTCAGCACTTCCTCATTGGTGACCCTGGCAGTCCATGGAATTCTCAACATTCTCCGGTATATCCAAAGTTCAAAGGCTTCAATCTTCTTAACTATTTGCGCTTTTAGTGTCCATGTTTCTACCCCGTACAATAGTTGCGACCAGACGTAACATTCAACAAACCTCAGTCTCAGCGCAGTATTCAGATTTTTGTCACAGAACAATTGCTTGAATTTTAAGAACGCTGCCCTTGCCATTTCTATTCGTACCCGGATCTCTTGGTCTGGATCTAATTCTGTGTTGATGTAAGCTCCCAGATATTTATATTTTGTCACTCTCTCTATTTGCTGTCCACCAAGAGTTAGTTGTTCATTATTTATTGGACTCTTTTGATACTATCATAAATTTGGTCTTATCCGTGTTGATGTCAAGTCCCATTTGAATGCATTCACTATTTATTGCATCTAGTAAAGTTTGTAGTTCTTCTATATTCTCAGCCATAATTACCGTGTCATCTGCAAATCTGATGGTGTTTATGATAATTAGGCATTCCTACCTTAGCTAATTTGTAAATTCTTTTGACAAGATCATTGTCTTGTGCTGCAGACAACACCAGAGATCTTCCAAGCTTTCTTAAGGGATTTTGTATTCTGTGATGAAGACCTAGCGTTAAACGAGGAATGTTGTAACGCTTGGCAGCATCTTTGTTGGCCGTTCCGTTCACCATGGCTTGCAGCGCCGAGCTTAAATCTTCTTCTGACCACTCATCTCGTTTTCTAGGCATTCTGCAAAAGAGTTTAATATTTTGTCCTTAATATTGCCACTGGCAATAGGTATTAGGAATTATTAGCGATGGCAATATTAGGAACAAATGACGTGCAGAAGAAAAATCCGTAACTTAAAGTTGCAATTGAAATAATTCATGCAATTCATAAAATAAGAACCATTGTAGTGTACTTACCTAAACTAAACTACAAAAATCCAGAAAATTTTAATATATCTTCCGTAGGATCAACGAGAAAAACAGGTTTATTTATAACTTCTTCAGTGCCTTATCGGATCCGGATGTTGGCGATCGTCAAGGCAGCTATCGTGGTTTTGTTGGTATCCCGGTCCTTTCCTGCCAAATACTTTACCCTGCATAACGAGTTGAAGAATTCGATATTTTTCTTCGTTCCGCATCACGTGGCCGAGGTACTCAAACTTACGTTGTTTCACTAAATTTATCACTTCTTTTTCTTTTGTTATGCGCTGTAGGACCTCAACGTTGGTGACATGGTCCACACACGATATTTTTAGTATCCTCCTGTAGATCCACATCTCGAATGCTTCAATCCGCTTTTCTGTGCACTATCCGCATCTTGGTTTCCAAACTGAGATCACTGCAGCACAGCAAGAATCTCAACTTGATAAATGTAGACAGTGCAATTTCAATTCTGGATCTAATCTCTTGAGCGTAGTCCCATTGTGAGTTGAGGATAATTCCGAGGTAAGTGAATCTGTCGACTCTCTGAATCTCTTCGCTACCTGTCATTAGTGCCCCGGGATTTAAATTTGCACGGCTGACAGTTCTCACTCGGTCTAGTAAGGCTTATCGATCATTTAGGCTGGTTGCTAGTGACACAGTGTAATCGGCGTAGCGGATATTATTGATGTATTCACCGTTCACCGCTCACCGCTCTAGGTTTGTGGGGGCTTCAGTAAAAATTTTCTCATAGTATATATTGAAAAGAGTCGACGAGAGCACACATCCTTGCCTTACTCCTCGCATGATCTTCACTTGGTCTGTCAGCTGGCCTTCGACCTTGACTTGAGCTCGCTGGTTCCAGTATAAATTCATGATGATTCGAATGTCCTTCTCCTACAATCCTACTCTTTGTAGGGCGGCGACCATTTTCTGGTGCTGACAACGGTCAAATGCCTTGGCGTAGTCAATAAAACAAATACATATCACGAATGACATCGCGGCATCTCTGAAGTAGGGCTTGTAAGGTGAAAAGTGCTTCACGTGTACTCATGGAATTGCGGAATCCAAATTGCATTTCACCGACATTTTCCTCGCATTTCTTGTAAATTCTGGCATGAATGATTTTAAGAAAAATCTTAAGTGCATGACTCGTAAGGCTGATAGTTCGGAAATCTTCGCACGTTTTCGCAGATCGTTTTTTTGGTAGTGTTACAAATGTTGACAATAGCCATTCCTATGGGACATTACCTACTCTTATTATTATTATAACGCGGACACGAATAATAAATAGTGAGCTCCTACATCTAATGAATATCTATTCTGATAGTTGCTGATAGACAAAGAGACTTGACACTGTTGGCACCTTAATTGCAGCGTCAATACTATATATTTAATATAAGGGGTGGCAGTATTAGAAACAGTGGCAATATTTAGAGCACCTACCTTGTTTAATTTTCTTTTTTAATCTCTCTAGATCATCTACATATATCTACATGTTATTAAGGGTTGTAGAAATGTCTTCCAATTTTTATTAAAAAAAAAAAGAGTTTTAAAAGCTCCTAAAAATTCATCATCGATATTTATTAAAACTTTGCGTAATTTTCCCCCAGTTTTTCTCAGAAGATTCGTCAATTTTTCTGCAAACATTTTCTCATCGTTACTTCTAGTTAAGTTTCAACGTTTCTTTGATAATTCGTAAAGTTTCGTCGAATTGTTTCATAATTTTTTCGTGTCACGATAAACCCTTGAATGTATCTCCAACATTTCCATTGTTCGTGAATAGTCGATTCAATCACCATTGAAGAACTTTCTTGTCATTACTAAATCTTCATCCCGTTCTGTAGACTCTATGGCGTAGGTTCCCGGATGGAATTTATATGAAGTTACAGAGTTATTTCTGATTCGGAGGAATTGTGGAATCGATTGTAAAGAATTTTTTAAATGAGATTTTTAAGTAGGATTTAAACTCACCAATGTTTTACTATACATAAAATATAAACTATTTATATATCTATTACACAGGCGTGTTTGTATGGGAATTCTTGTTGGGTAACTCATTTAGCTGATTAGGAAAAGAAAAATAATGAGAGTGTATTATGGAAAATATAAGATATATAATAATAATTTTGTAGTTCGCAAATTCAAAAATGAATTTTGGGGGTAAAACAAAGTATTAAAGACCAATAATTAAGGGAATAAAAATGTTTTCTTACTCCTCCTATACCTTGCGCTGAGATTTTTCATTGTTAATGACACTGTGAAAAAAGAAAATAAATTAATGTTTTATAATACGCAATATTAAGTCTTAATTTTAGGCTTAGGCATTAACTATTAAGCATCTAGCTCAGGTGCGAATGAGGATACGTGTGTTGACCTTTTTTAGTTCCTTTAGATGGGATAGAAAAAAGTGGCACATTAGTCGGTACTGTAGACTAGCTCGGAGATTCGTACTATGTTTTCTGTATTTTTAAAATTTAAATAATATATTTAAAATTTAATTAAGTACTTTTATTGTTTATCTATTTTTTATATTTTAAACAAATTCAATAAATTATTATGTTTGCTTCTAACGCCACCTGATAACGTATTAACAAAGCATACGTTGTTTACTTATGACAAATCTGTCAAATCAGCGTTTTACTGTAGAGACAAAAAAGAAATACAATGCCAGTATAGAAGTTTTGCTTCAATAATATGCCCACACAATGGTGCAATGCATATAACCCGAAAGACATCAAATAGAGTAGCAAAGATGGTAAGAGACGGTTCCCAATAGAAAGACGATCAGTATGAAGACCACGTAAACGATGAAACTACAACTTACTGGAGGCACATTAAAAAACAGACAGAGTCATGTCTACATAAAAAGAAGAAGAAAAATAATGTTGCAATGCATGCTGGACTCGTTACTGTCTTCTCAAGTATCGTACAATATCCTCTTATTTGGCTATTTGGTATTTTGTCTCTTAATTTTTGCCCAGAAATTAATCTCAAGATTCTTACTTTTGATGTTTTAAGTATTCTTTTTGTTTTTGCTGATGGACTCTCATCTTTATTGCATATGTGATTATTGGTCTTACACATGATTTATATTTAGATATTTTTTCGTCTAATCTTATATCCTAATTTTTCCAGGTGATTTATCCCTTAGAAATCCTAATATGAGTCCACCAGAACCAGAATGGCCCAAGGAAATTTTTTCATATATAGACTTTATCACAAAACGATGTGAAATAATAATATTTTCAAAGCCACAGTGGCCCAAGATTAGTTTTCTCCGAAAATAACAGATGGCGACACTAGTATTGTTTTGGCATTGTAATTTTATACTCCATTTTAAAAATCATAGTGACCCAGGTGACTTGGGCCACTCTGGCATTGGCAACGCTTAACTGTCATTGTGATTATTATTGAGACGCTATTCGCGTGTTTCTCATTTTATAACAGTGTTTTAATTAGAAAATCAATAACAACATGAATGAAAGTGAAGACGAAGGCGCGGAAGGCACTGCATGTAACGTAAAAGGTGAGTTTCTCTGTTATTTAACCAATAATTCAACTGTTATAACCTTTGTCAAGCTAACATAACCTACAAAAAACATTAATTGTATTGTTTTAATTTTTTCAAAGCTTACATCTTACATAAATAGTAATTATTGTTGTGTTTGTTTGCTGCAGATGTTCCTGGAGCTGTAGCAACTGCACATGATGGAGGAAGTGGAGCTAAAACTACTGATAACATCGAAAATGAATTACGAGATATACTTGGATCAAGCCCAGAGGAGTTATATCACGATTCAGATTCCGAGTATGTTCCAGATCACCGCAGCAGAAGCTCTTCGCCAAATTTGCAACATATTCTTGATAATTTGTCTAATGAAGAAGACCAGTCGTCAGTTTCTACAAAGACGGCAAGGAAACGCATTTACAAGAAAAATACGTGAAAAAAAAATATGAGAAAAACCAAACGATTTAAAGGTGAGGAATACACTAACACTAAAGGTGTTCTCGTTCTCGCTAAAACGATAAATACACAATATCGATGTCCCTGTAAAGAAAAATGCCACGAGAAGATCGACCCTGAAATACAAAGAGTACTATTTTCCAAATTTTATATATTTATATATATATATATATATATATATATATATATATATATATATATATATATATATATATATATATATATAGAAAAGAAATTTAATCTTTGCAGATAAGTTAAATAGTAAACTCTTAAATATTGGGGAAATCTGCAAGAAAGACTCTAATGAGTATCAATTGTTTCGCCGAACGTTTTCGCCAAAGAGAATTAATTTGGCTTCTTCAGGGCTAAAAGAGAATAAATTATAATTAGCTACCATATATTATCTATTAAAACATTATTGATCTTACCGTAGTTAGAATATTAAAAAACTTTGCTAGTAACATAGTGGTGTTACTATGTAGTAGCATTGTTTAAATAGGACTAGTTAGACAATCCTTATGGAACAAACGTTTGACTTTTACTCTGCCGTCATATGGCGGCCTCTAGTCATAAATTTAAAAAACTATTAACAGAAACTTAATTCTCGGCAGGATTCTATTCGAGTATATTTTTACCTGTTTCATGACTAAGGCAAACCTGTACACGGATGCCAGATTGTGAAGAAAATATAAGACTTTAATAAAATGCTTATTGTCATTATCGTTGTATGCGTCTACTGAAAGATAACTTGACTATTTCGAGAGAATATTTCAAATTGTTTTTATACTTTGAGACTTGCTAAATCTAAATCGGTTAGTAATCTATTTAAATAAAGTAGGTAAATGCTGACTTTTTTTTAATTTTTATTAGTTTATCAAATATTTATTTTGGTTATATGATTTGCTAGAAAAGGATTAAATATTTAATTGAAATACACTCGATTGCTATCGTCTTAGAACACTCATGCGGAGGTTTATTTTTTAGTCAAGATTTAAGTTTTATCATTGTTTAAAAAAGAAAATCTTTTTAAACAATGGTTTTATGTATGTTTTGAGAAAATTAAATTTTCAATCTTTTAATCTTTAAAATGACGTTTGAAAATATAGTAAATATAAAAAAAACACATCGATATGCCACAACAAGAGGCAACACATATTTAGGGACAAATTAATCTATGTGTTGGGATAAAAGGAAAAATAATTAACAACACTTTAATAAATAGTATCCTTTATTTTATTTATTTATGTATTTTATATAATAAACACCAGTTTTGTATTTCTGTTTATATGAATGAGAAGTTTAAATGAATGAGCTGTTTATTAATGAAATAATTTTAAATTACAAAGTGATAGAGATACAATTAGTGATAAAAATTGATTGTAACATTGATTTCATGAACTAAAATAAGCAATGTATGTAGTGCGAAACACTATTGGCACCGTGGATGGTTGTTTTGCTATCGAAAACGTATGAAAAACGCGTGGTGTCGTTAACAAACCTTCCTCTTCTACCTCACTATATTTTTTTGGTTTGCATTTAGATAGTTTTGGTCAAAATGCTTACTGCATAGAAATTTTTTTTTAAATCGGGTAGCTCCAGACTTTCCAATGCAGCATTACCTACAACAATATTATTATTAACACAACTGAAAAAAAAGGCAATTTTCTGCACAATAAAGTAAAAAAACAATTTAAGTTCTGTATTCAAAATATAAATAACTTGGCAGTTATGCCAACATATTTTTAATTTTTTTGGTAGTATGGGTATGGGTATGGGATCTAGTCTTTCACCCATTCTAAGTAGCTATATCAAGGATGATGTTATCAGTGATTGTATCAACAATTGCACTTTTTTCATTCCTTTTTTTAAAGATATGTAGATGATTTAGTTTTGGCACTTCCTAAACACAAAATTATTGAAATAGTCAACATTTTCAAGTATCATAATCAACATATACAATTTACAGTTGAGGAAGAGGTAGACAATTCTCTAGTTCCTTAGAGTAGGTTTCAAATCCAGTGCTTTATACAGGTTGGTGAATTGTTTGCAGTTAGTAAGTTTGGTATGGTTGATTCGTAGTTTTAATAGTCTCTTCTAGTTATGAAGTCTAGGGAGAGATGACCAATAAAAGATTGAAGTTTATGAAAAGTTGTTTTGCTCTTTTGCTCTAAGTTTTGTCAAGTATCCTCTACCGACTTTTTAAAAACGAATTTCGAGATTCGTTAGCTAGTTGAATTGGAGTGACTTCAGTCACCCCATGGTTGGTAGCTTCTTTGGCAAAATGATCTGCTGTTTTATTACCAGTAATTCCGGTGTGAGAAGGCAGCCATATGAGAGAGACTGTTACATCGTAAGCAGAGAGATTTTGGTATATGTCATGAATGTTTTGAACTAATAGGTGCTCAGTGAAAATTGTATTGACTAAATGGATATATGAAAGATAATCTGAACAAATGGCAATATGTCTGTTTTGATGTGAGATGCATTTAAAAGCCAACACAATACTATATAGTTCACCTGTGCAAACGTTGCATATTAAGGGTAACCGAGATGATCTTACAAGTTCATGTTTAGTGGTTACTGCACAACCAATACCAGTGGTAGTTTTAGAAGCATCTGTATAGAGAATTAAATTCTAAAAATGCTTTCTTTATAAGAAGGTTAGAAGATTCAAGTTTGTTAAAAATAGTGAGTGAGGTATATATTGAAGGGATATCTTTAGCCCAGAGGGGAAGTAAAGGTAGAGGAAATAAACTAGTCAGAAAAAGGTCAATATTTTTAAGTAGTGGACAAATTAATTGAGGTATAGGTTTTATGATAAGGTGTTGGTTATTGTTAGTGGAAGAAGACGGCATTGTGGCAATTAGGGAATGAACAAGATTACATGGATTTGCAGATGTTGATGCAGCATACGAAAGTAGAAGTGATTATCGTCTTAGGGTAGGAGAAAGTTCATTAGATTCACGGTATACACTCTCAATAGGACTAAAGCGAAAAGCGCTCAGACCTAGAAGTAGTTTTATTGGCACCCCATTGAAGATGACTGAGGGTTTAAAAATGTTCAACCTTTTAAAACAATTGATTTTAAGTTCAGAGATTCGATTTTTTCAATTTAATCTGGAGTCAAACATAAAACCGAGAATTTTACAATAATTAACACCAGAAAGTAGAGAATTGTTAAATAAAATTTGGGGTAAGGGAGTGAAAATCCCTATGGAAAATTTTATTAATTTGGTTTTGCTCTCAGAGAGTGATAATCCTAGTTTGTTAAATCTATCTTGAAGTAGATTTACTACACTTTGTATAAGTTTATATGAGGATGGGACATATTTAAGATGGCAGTAAATGATTAGGTCATCAGCGTATTGAACATATTTGATGGGAGGCAAATTTCGTTGATGGCAAGAATGAATAAAGTTAAACTTAATGCAGATTCTAAAGGGACACCTTAATTTTGAGGAAGAGATCGAAAAAGTTTACCCTTGGCAAGGACTTTAAAGATTCTTTCAATTAGATATTTTTTTACAAATGAGAAAATATTACCATTTAAATTATAGTGGGAGTTTTTGTCAATGATTGCTTTTCTGGAGATTGAATAAAATGCCCCTTCAACGTTAAATATAGTTGCTACGACATCTTGTTGATTATAGATTGCTTAAGAAATGTGTGTTTGAAAAATAAAAAAGTTATCAATAGTAGACCGATTACGTCGGAAGCCGGATTGAGCGTCGGGAATAATATTATACTGTTTAACGAACCACGTGAGTATTTCATTGATCATTGTTTCAAGAAGTTTGCAGGTAATACAAGTAAGAGAAATCAGACGAAAGATATTGGAGTTATAGAGGGCTGGTCAGGTTTTTTAATTGGAATGATTATAGAATTGCGCCAAACATCTGGGAATTTTTGTGTGTTCTAGATAAGGTTATAAATTTCGAGAAGTTTGGAGAGAGATGTATTAGAGAGATTTTTTCAAAATATATAAGGGATATCATCGGGATCATCAGCAGATTTTGTAAATGAAAACAAGGTAAATTTTAGTTTATTTAGGGTAAACAAGCCGTTCATAAACTTGACATCGTGTGGAGTTGACGAGATGGTGGAGAAAGATTGAGCGCGTAAAGAACTGGGAGTAAAAGCTAAATTACTTTTATTGAATCTGTCTTCAACCCCATTAGCGAGTGTGTCAGAAATGAATTGACTGTCAGAGATAACTGTGTTGTTGAAGAAGATGATAGGAGAAACAGTTAGGATATAGGAATGAAGGATGACTAAATTCATAGGATGAAGGTTAGTTTTATTGCCTTGGATTTGTGAAACAGTTTTTTTTATAAATGAGAGTGGAGTTATCATATCCACTGGTAACTTTAACATCCTAATATACTAAAAACTAAATAATGTAAACTAAATTGTAACATATAACTTTTATCGGGTTTTTACCCAGATATTTAGTGGCTCAAAAAATGTACACCTAGACACTGATGATGGAATATGGATTCCGAAAACAATTTGTCTTCATGACATAGCCCGTTTGGGTTTTTTAATTTATGTACCTTTTATAAAGGATTTTAACAAAAATTTTTTTTGTAATGATTTTTCTTTTATCTTAGTATAGATTAGGGCAAGATCTTTCATTAACGATTGTCAGCGGTATGTCAGTGGTAAATTTACTGGCTTCATTTAGAGGTTCGTTGGTGCCTAAGGAATTTTCGAGAAATTTTTCAAGATAATTCTAGAAAACCCTAATTTTTGTGTTTTTATAGGATTTGAGTGCAGCTTTTAGTTCGAAATAGTTTATAAGAGAGTTCGAATGATTGGTATCTTGTTGTGAAACTGAGGATGAATAATGAAAGGGCGAAGGAAGAAAAGAGTATATATAGTTAGGTCCAGATTTGTTGCAAAACTTTTATTTTAAATTTTCTGCCAGAATCTTGGCTGTCTCTTAATTGTCAAGGATAACCTTTCGATTAAAAAAGAGATTGGATATTTTAAGGTTATTTTTTGTTAACAATTTTTTTTCCAAACTGGACTTGGGCTAGTATTTGATGTACATAAAGTTTTCTTACTTAAAATATCGTGTCTAAATTTGGCAAAAGATGAATTAAAAATATACAGAGAGCAGAAAAAATGAATAAATGCGAGAGAAAGAGAGAAATTCTATTCATCATGTATGCTGTGATTAGATTTGACATCAGAAGATTTATCAGAGGATGCACTTATATATACTCTTGTAAGTCGGAGATAGGCTGTTCTTTTAACTTTTTTAAGATTCTAGTGATACGGTTTTTTAGTGATCTTTTCCTTGTACCTATGTAGAGCTGCAATAAGTCCTTTTGAATACCATCTATGTTGGAGGATTTTTAAGCTTTTTGTAGTGGGGTGATACATACAAAAGAGTTCTCAAGAAATGTAATAAGTTGCGTGGAATTGAGTGTAAAATTAGTCGGATTATCTTTGTAAATCATTTCTATAGCGGAAATATAATAAGGTTTCATCGAGTAATCCAATCAAAGATTAAATTTGGACATTTTTTGGCTGGTTTCGGTGGCATTGAAAATGTCGAAGGAGGAAAAGAACTTAATAGAGCAAGAATACCGGATGAAGATAGATGGTAGGAGTATCATGAGAACTGTCATTGAAGTGTCCCCTTTTTTGTCCTACTGCCAACATGGGCTTTGAATTAGTACGACGAGAGATGGATAAATCCATAATGGCAGCCAGGATGGGTATGCAGTTAACGGAGATGGACTCAATTTCCGAAGATAGAAATTCTTTTGATGAAGTTAAGGATTCAGGATTAAGGACTCCTTAGAGTCAGCTGAAAATGAAGAAGAGGGAGGAGCATTAGCTGCAATGAGTGTCTGATCTGGTCAACTGGAGACTTTGCAATCAGACTCCACGGTACGACCCGTAAGCTTACAAAGAAAACACTATAGTCTGTCAGAGAATATAAATATTTTAAAGGATGTATTTTCATGGTTAATTAACACAGAAGATTGAACTTCGAAGTTCACCTTGTCAGCTATTTCAAATGTTACCCTAGGAAAACTCATGATATATGCCTATTGATCATCTGATGTTCCGTATTTTTTAGGGACTGCTCGATTAGGAATGCGGGATGAAAGGAGATACATTTGAAATAGGGATTCTTTTGGTCGCAGAAAGAAGCCTGCAGATAAAGATGACGGTGGAATTAATTATGACGTTCGGTGTATTAGTTGATCAACGATGGCGGTAGAAGTGAGGAAAATGCAGATTCGATTATTCGAAATGCGAGATGTAAAAGTAATATTTTTTGGATAAACTATTTCACCAATTTCTTTAATATATTTAAATAAAACAGTATTCAAAATGGAGTGCATGACAATAACTTGTTCCCTTTTAGAAAACGAACGGGAAGGAGGTCTAGAGACTGCGTCAACGACATATGATTTTGGGTTGGAATTGAAGTTGTTTTCTGTAAATGTAAATATTTAATTGCTGTTCATGATGTGTAGTCCTGGTTACCCAGACCGTAACACAATACCTAAATGTGAGTACCTAATGGACCCTCTTCCAAACTGGAAAGAAAGAAAAAAAGGATCTCACCTATTTCTTGGGATTTTCACTGGTTTTCTTTAATTACACCAATATAGCCGCAATTAAATTCGACTATTGAAATATAAAACCAAATTTGATACTCGTTTTCTTATCACATTGTGATTAAAGAACTTCGCTTCGTATTGTTAACTCGTCGATGAATTACTTTATCTGTTTAACACTTTTTAAATCTTTAAAATCCGTGAGGAACTTTAAAAAGGGTGTTTAACCTTTGACAGTTATTTGACGTTTTTTGAATCGATTATTTGAAGCTTTATTTTATAAACTTCAACATTTTATTAAAAAAAAACAGTTTGAAAAAGTGCTTTTTAGCTTCTAAACATTTATACTACTTTTGATATTTTTCATGTCATACGGCTGTACGTAGGCTCAATGAAAAGCTGGTGTAAAAGCACTTTAAAAAAAAAACAGAAATTTCCATAACCAATAACAAGAAACAAGCTGAGAAATTGCAGCGGACAGATCTCCCTTGCATTTTTCTGTGGCGATATTTTACGAGTACCATTATTTTAATGTTTCAAAACTAATTTACTTCTTCAGTGTGTATGCCATTTATAAATCGAATTATAAAATTTAGATATTATTTTACAATGTGTTCAATTTTCAGCTCTTAATGTTAATAAACAATGAAAATATTGGCAATTTCTTAAATAAGAAAAAAAATGCTATTTGATTTCCTCTGGGCCATAGAAGGTTTTGGTTTTTTTTTAAATGTTTTTTTTTTATTAGCTTTATATTGAGCCTACATACAAGTGTATGACATAAAAAAGTCAAAGTTATTAGAAATTTTTATATGCTAAAAATTTGTTATTCTTCAAACTCATTTTTAAAAACAAATTTAATATAATCTTGATGTTTTTTTTTTAATAATTTAAAACGAAGCCATAAAAATCGATATCTATTTACAAAATAACCCTAGAGTGACTGTTTGGTCAAGTACAGTTGTTTAAATAATCGGTCTAAATTGAATAACTCATAAACTGTATGGTCGTTCTGTATGATATTTAGCACACTTTAAAAACTCATTAACTGCCATAATTTTAAATAGTTATTACATATCGTTATGCAGAAAAGAAAGTTATTTATATTTATATTATTTATATTTATATTAACATTTTTAAATTTTACTTTAAAAATAAGGGTTTTTAAATTATCTCGGTAAATTCTTTATGTATTTTAATTATAAAAATATCAATATTAGAGAACATTTTATGATCTATAACTTTTATTTTAACCATATATCTCTAACATGAATAAGAAACGTTTTATGCGCATAAACTTTTTTCACTTTTTACGATTGTTTAATAAAAAAGCAAAGCAAAATTAGCTGAAGTCTTCACATAATGGTCATCAGCTACCCCTCATATACCTTTTAGAGACTTATACCTGTTTAAGATTTTTTCAGCTTTTTTAGAGTTGTAGATCATAAAAAGTTATGTAATTTTTGAGAGTATCCAAATTAAAATACATAAAACTATTAACCGAAATAGTTGCAAAAAAAAACCTTATTTTTGCAGTTATTTATAAATTATAATAACTCTTTTTTGGGCAAGGACATGTAACATAGCTCCTTGAAATTATGGAAATTAATAAGTTATTAAAGTGCGCTAAATATCAATCAGAGCAAATAGTTTATAGGTTATTTAATCTGTTTATAAACATTTATAATAACGTTGATATCGTTTATGCCACAAACTTATTTAGAGGCTTATGAAAAACTGGTGAAAAACACACTTTCTAAAAAAAACAGAATCTTCTATGACCATTACTAGGCAAGAGAGCATTTTATATTTAACCTTTAACCACTGACATGCGGTATGCCATACCGAGCCGAAAATATATTTTGTTGTAAAACGTGTTTTATAAAAGATTCTTAGAACACCATCTGTGTACCTTCAAGTTTGGTTTATTTGTACCTGCTCTCAACTGCTGCAGTTTTAGTACACGTTTAGTCTTTGAGCTACGTTGACATAAAGTTTTCTTGCGGTATCAAGTACCGCATGTCAGTATTTACGTTTCTATAGTTAAAAGCAGTGTAGTGTATTCTTTTGCTGTTAGTATGGCAGCAAGTTCATCCAGTTGTTCTAAATTTAGCCGCAAAACTGTAAAGCTTTCAGATGATGATTTTGAGGCTGTTTTATTTCAATGGGCTGACGAAGTACCTAGTGATTTAGAATATTTTAGTGATAGTGATGTTGAGGATGTAAGCGAAGAAGTATGTATTGAAAGTTCACACGACACCGGAAGTGAGCAGTCGGAAAGTTCTGAAGACGAATATCATTTAAATGATAATGGTAAGTCATATTTTTATGGCAAAAATCGTTTTAAGTGGTCTACTACAGCACCCTCAAAAAATGTAAGAACTCCGTTACACAACCTTGTAACAAAAGTACCAGCTGTGCGGTCCAGAGATGTAAGAAACGAAACTTCATCATATTTTTTTAATTTTCTTATTTCTGAGGATATAATACAAGAAATACGTAAATGGACAAATAATAAATTACGTGCAATTCGTGAAAACTATAAAAGAATGAATAGACCAGAACTAAATGAAATTGATGAAATAGAACTAAGAGCCTTTTTGGGATTGCTTTTATACTCATCAGCTTTCAAATCCAATGACGAAGATATAAATTCTATATTTGCTACAGATGGTACTGGTAGAGATATATTCAGATGTGCTATGTCAAAAGAAAGATTTGCAATATTTCTAAAATGTTTACGTTTTGATAACCCTCTGGATAGAGAAGAAAGAAAAAAGATAGATCCAACAGCAGTCATTAGTAACATATTTAATATATTCATATCAAATTGTCAAAAACTGTATTCCGTAGGCACATGTGTTTGTATTGATGAAATGTTGGTCGGCTTTAGGGGAAGGTGTAGGTTTAAAATGTATATGCCTAATAAGCCTGTGAAATATGGCATTAAAATAATGTGCCTGACTGATGCACGAACAAGTTACTTATACAATGCCTATATATATGGAGGCAAGGACACTGACGGAACTGGGTTATCTGAGGAAGAAAAGAAGATGAATAAACCAACTCAATCTGTTCTTTGGCTTGCTAAACCTATTTATGGAACTAACCGTAATATCACAGCTGATAATTGGTTTAGTTCTATAGAATTAGTAAAGCAGTTAGAAGTAAAGAAGTTAACGTATGTGGGAACCCTTAAGAAAAATAAACGGGAAATCCCTCCGGAATTCCAGCCACACCGATGTAGGCAAGTAAATTCAACTACTTACGGATTTACGAAAAGTTTATCCCTAATTTCCCATGTGCCAAAAAAATCGAGGGCTGTTTTACTTATTTCTTCGATGCACCATTCAATAGGCACGGATCAGATTACTGGAAAACCAGAAATTATAGCTCATTATATTCGTACAAAAGGAGGTGTCGATACTTTAGATGCCAAGTGTGCCAAATATTCTGTAAAACGTCGTTCTCGCCGATGGCCACTTACTATTTTTTACCGCATCATTGATATAGCTGCTGTTAATTCGCTTGTTGTGTACCAATCACTACAAGAAGATAATATGGAAAGGCTAAACTACACAAAGGAGTTGGCGAAACAATTAGTTTTACCTCATCTACAAAGAAGACTCGAAAATCCCAGAATCCCGAGAGAATTATTATGTGGTATTGAACGAATACTAGGACAAAAACGCCAAAAAGAAGCAGATTTTGAAGAAAGGCTAGAGAAAAAGAAGACGTGTTACTTATGCCTAAGTGCATTAAAGCGAAAGACTTTTTATGTGTGCTTTTCTTGTGGAAAACCAGGGTGCTTACAGTGTACAAAGAAAAATTGCGGACCTTGCGCGCAAAATGACTAGTTATTTTATTGTAATTTTTGGTTATAGTCAGAATTTTGTATTTTAGTTTCTCATTAAATTTAAATCATTGGTCTATTTCTTTTAACATTATTTTACCATTTGTTAGTCACAAGTAATCAATTTTTCTTGTAATTTAGTTTATAAACGATTTTGTAGTAACGTCCACCATTTTTTTTAAATATTATGCATGCATTCATAATATTCTTGAAAAAGTAAAGTTTATTTTACTTGTAGCAGTATATTATGCTACAGCAATTTGAAGAATCATTCCGTAGTTGATATAAAAAACAAATACAGTGATATAAGATAAATTCATATTAAAAACAAAGGAAAATAGGCAACGGTATGACATACCGCATGTCAGAGTCTACGTCCTGAAACATCCACGTCAGTAGTTAAGGGTTAAAAAAAAAGAATTTTATTCTTAAAATCATACTTCCATTGTCTATTAACAGTAAGAGCTGAAAATTGAAGGGACCCTAAATGAAGATCTGAATTGTGCGTTCCAACTTACATAATGGTATATGCGGTAAAGAAGTAAAAATTTATAACCCGTTAAAATGATGGTATTCGTAAAATTCCGCTTCGGAAAAGTAGAATGGTTCTCCATTTGAGCTCGGTTTTTTTTTAGATTTGAACTTTTTCAAAATGAAGCGCGATTGCAGAATTTGCAATATCTTGGCTTCTGTGGCACGTAAAACATAATTTTTTTTTAAACTGGGATAGGTCAACAAAAAGTTGTTTACATAATCGCTTTCTACGATAAACAAATCCTTACTATTTTTATTAGTTACATTACATACCATTATGCAAAAACAAAGTTATTAAAATTTATAAATTTCTGCAAAATCAAGGGTTTTTTGCAACTATTTTGGTGAATTCTTTATATATTTTAATTTAGAAACTCACAAATGGAAGAACTTTTTGAATCTACAATTTTTATTTTAACTATTTTTCTCTAACTGGATAAAAAACATTTATAGCCAAAATCGCCTGTATGTCTTCACAGATTTATTATTAACTAACCCTCATATATCTTTTAGAACCTTCAAATATCTGTATAAAATTTTTACGTGAAACCAATAATTTTTTCCCAGATGGACCTTTGTATAAATTAGTTCTCCGATAAAGATGAACTTATTTCTACTTTTCAATACAATAACTAAAAATAGCTAAAGAAATACATATTTAAATATCTAATACTTTGTTTGTTTATTAACTTGATATTTATTCACTAATTTGTTTTTCCGAAGTTTATTATATCATAATTATAATACCAACGAAAACGTAAAATTCAAATTAATGCATCTCGAATATGACGCGTGCACCCTGGCGATAATAAAAAATGATGAATGAAAAAAAAAATTAAACATTTTTTCAAGTTAATTACGTAACGGAAACGGTGTAAAATAAAAGAATATAAAAAAAGTTTCTATTTACTTACCAGAGTGTAATATCCATCTTTGACAAGCCGAAGGATTTTTGTCGGAAATCTGAACATTCTTAATCCATGAATATTGTATGGTGATAAACCACATTTGTAATAACAACAAATATTTCCGGCCATCTGTAAAAAACCATTTATTTATTTCTAAATACCTAATTTGTTTTCTCATACAATGTTTTTTTTATGTTTTAAACACATATAATTAAAATGTTTTACTTACCTCGGACCAAATTTTTGTAATACACTTCCAAATAAAATAAAATATTTAAATTCTTTAAACTTATTTATGTACGTTTATGTACAATTTTAGTTGACACGATATTTACTAGTTGATAGTAATAACTCTATTTTAAATGAATATCTTAAGTGATTCAAGGTCTGTTTTTTGTAACATTTGTAAGTACACCTGTTGCTACTATGTCAGTGAAATATTGCAACGCTGGTGAATTTAATTCAGTGGATCAAAAATGGACGTTTAGTTTAGTCCTTAACTTTTTCACATAGCACCATCTAGTATAATGTATATCAAACAAACAATGGTATATTAAAATCTATTGAGACAGAAAGAGTGGTGACATCTAGTGACTGTCTCAATTAGAATCAAACAAATTTACACATTGCGTTGGCTAACTAGTCCTATTTAAACAATGGTAGTAGTACATAGTGGTGTCACTATGTATCTAGTTTTGTAACTATGTGCAAAAAAAGTTTTTTTTAAGGTTTGAAATGTATGGTAGCTTTGAACTTAACACGCAAAGGTATACCCAAGGTTAATCGAAAAACCCAATGTAACTTCATTTAAAAGAAGGTAATTTTTTGAATTGTCGGCAATAACTAAATTTTTGATTTTTAGAAAGTTTAAAAGTGAGGTTCTGTTTTAGCCAGAAAGCAAGCGCTGACAAATTCAGTAGTTCTTATGAATCTTTATGTCGTTAAGGTTCATTGGTAAAAAACGAATGAAATTAAATCCCAGTACAGGAAAATATTATTTTGATTTTCTTTATTTAATTATATTCTATTGTTCATGCATTATTATATCTTATTGAGATGTATCTAAGAAAAGCAAGGAAAAGTTATCTTTTTTAGTTAATGAAAATTAATTATAAAGGTAGGTTAGTTGTTAATGGATATATCAGTATAAGTAAGTTATCTGTAATGTTGTATTGTTCTTGGTATCTGATTTAAGTAAGAAGTGGTATATATCGCTTGGATTCTTAATGTCACTCTTAACATTAATGGAGAAGTCGTTAAGGAAAATATAAGACATTTCGATGAACTCTCTTTTAGATTTATTGTTCTCACGGTGGAGAATTGTAGTGTTCGTATAGTCCATGAGATGACCAGTGGAATGGACATGTTTGGCTAATGCACAACGGTCAAGGTGAAGTCGAGAATCACTTTTGTGTAGTGTAATACGTGATTTCAATAACTGAGATGTTTGACCGATGTAGGAATTGTTGCAAGAGAGACATGGAATGTTGTAGACAATGTTACTAAGCCTATCTATGGGAGTCTCTATGGAAGAGACAGGTTATAGCCCATTACAATCTTAGTAATTTTTAAAGTATTATGCTGAGAACTAAGCAATGTGTTTAATATTTACTTAATTTTCTACATTAACTCGAAAATTTCACTAAACTATTTTGTCTCATATCTCTAGTTTTTATTTCTATCACTTGGACCACTCTGGTTCTGGTAGCCTGATATATAACCCATTTTATTGTTTGTAACTTTCAGAGAGTAGTTAAATTGTTACACATTGACGCTCACCGTTTCTGATGGATCGTTCGAATGGTTACACATTAGCGCGACCTTTTTTTTTGATGGGTCGTTAGATTGTTACACATTGGCGCCAAATTTGCGTATCATAGAAAACTTATAAAAGCAGAAAGCAGGGGTTTGAATCGATTTAATACTAACCGACCAATGCTATATTCAATGAGGCATCAGGCAGGAATGAATTATATATCCGCTATCATTCAATCAGGCTTGGTAAGATAAAAACCTTATAGTAAGGATCATAGGCAAATTTATTAATACTATTCTGTATTCTGACGACATTGTCAACATTTATAGTATTCAACTACGAACCGCACGTTGGTGCTTCCTTAGAGGTAGATCGTAGATCAACCAAACTTGATCGTGATTTTATATCGCGAAACAACTAGATCTAAATAAAGAGATTAAGTGCAGAATTAACAGCTCGAACGTTTCTAATAATGAAAGGATCCTTCTACCATCTAGGAACATCCACCTCTAATTGCGTCAAAGGATAATCCAATGTTATATTTAGTTTATTATTTTACGGAACTGAGACCTGAACTCTAAAGGCTAATACGGTCAACAGTCTAGAACCATTCTAAATATGGTTTCATAGAAGAATACTTCGAATTTTCTGGACAGATATGAACACCAACGAATCGGTGTTAAATAGAGAATAGAGTAGATTAATAGAAAGATATTTCTAGGATATATTCTTAGAGAATTCTGATACAAAATACTTTACCCCATAAATTAAAATAAAGTCGAAAGTCGCAGAGGAATTGTAAGGAGTATTTGCCGTCACTAAAAAACATTAACGATTAGACAGGAACACGCACTAGACTAAAAAACTAACCTAATTGGAACCAAAATTTATAATATTCAACCAAAAAATTTTGTTTTTAATAACAAACGTATTGCAAAATACCGATGTATAACCGAAATACGTGACTTACTTGATCTTTCATAATGTTTTAATAAACGATTATTTATTCCAATTTTGTTTTTGGAGATAAATATAGAAATATATTTTTCGATTTCTTTTATCTATTTTGATTTCACATTCGTGTAAAAAAGTATCACTTTATTTAATTTCGGCATAAGTTATTATTCTTGTATCAATATTAATAACTATTATTATTATTAACGACAAATAATTAATAACTATTACAAAATAATGACAATTTTAAATACTCAATTTTTTATTTATTCTTACCTAGCTTTCTTCGTTGGTTTAAGCTCGTTATCGTCTATGAAGCTAAATAACTTGAAAGTAAAAACTATAATCTTTTTATATTAGAGGTAATTAATGTTAATATATTAAATATAATTATAGCTCGTTAATATCTCATCGCTGATCGCAGTAACGTTAATTCGATGAATAATGGTTAAATATCAGGCGATATCTATTTTTATCAAAAATATTTACCTTAATGGATTAATATAATGAGACTTAATGGGACCAGACATTTTTTTTTTGAGAAATATCTTTTTGTTTTAACTTTTATGTTAATGTTAATGTTTAACTTTTTTAAATCGACAAATCTTGATTTCCATAAGAAGTAGTTCCATAATATCTAGTTTGTATATAGCTCTAAATATTTGTATATCCTTACAATCAAAGTATTTTAGTTAACACAAAAACTAAAAAACGTGAAATTTATATATTTATAAAATAAAATATATAAAATAAAATTTGATTAGCTTTAGTTTTACATATTTTATAATGGAAAATAATAGTGTCAAAATATTTTCTAACAAAATTATTATATAAAAGTATAAAAAATTTATTTTGACCATTAATATTTTAGTTATGATAGATAGCTATAATTTAACACATAGACAAGGCGAACAGCTCGGGTGCGTTCAGAAAAATATTCCCAATGAGATTTTTTTGCATAATCACTTTCATGAGATACTCAAAAATAAGGTTCAAGAGGTCGTTTAGACGAAAAGTTGTTCAATTTTTTTTTTAAACAAATTGTAACAATTAATTTTTTGGTCCGGAAAATGTTTCTTATCATTATCTTCTCTATTTCTTATATTCCTGGATCATTATGAACAAAGAAGGTTTACTAAGTTGATCGTTTTCGAGTTGTAAATAATTTAAAATTGAAAAAAAACGTAAAATGACGGTTTTTAATGATCAAAAACACAAGTAAAAAATATTATTTTTGAAATTGTTAAATGCCTAAATTCAAGTTCAAGCCTTCTTCTATCAGCTCTTATTGAAAATTCTGGACTTATCTTATTTCAAAACATTGTTTTTAATAATTATTAATGCCTATGGCATAAGCGCTTCATTAACGACTAACAAATAATATTTTAAAATGAATTAAGCCCAAAATATTTATCGGGAAATCATAAAACAAGGTTTGATTGTATTTAGGTCCTTGATGAATTCAAAAATAATATTTTTTACTTGTATTTGAAAATCGCAATTGTGCGTTTTTTTTCAGTTTTAAATTCCGTAAAAATTTGTCTGGGCCAAAAAATTGATTTTTACAATTTGTGTAAAAACATTATTTAACAATTTCAACAATTTTTCGTTTGGGCGACCTCTCTCTCTCTCTCTCTCTCTCTCTCTCTCTCTCTCTCTCTCTCTCTCTCTCTCTCTCTCTCTCTCTCTCTCTCTCTCTCTCTCTCTCTCTCTCTCTCTCTCTCTCTCTCTCTCTCTCTCTCTCTCTCTCTCTCTCTCTCTCTCTCTCTCTCTCTCTCTCTCTCTCTCTCTCTCTCTCTCTCTCTCTGTGTGTGCGTGTGTGTGTGTGTGCGTGTGTGCGTGTGTGTGTGTGCGTGTGTGTGTGTGCGTGTGTGCGTGTGTGTGTGTGCGTGTGTGCGTGTGTGTGCGTGTGTGTGCATGTGTATGTGCGTTTGCGTGTGTGTGTGTGCGCGTGTGTGTGCGTGTGTGCGTGTGTGCGTGTGTGCGTGTGTGCGTGTGTGGGTGTGTGTGTGCGTGTGTGCGTGTGTGGGTGTGTGTGGTTGTGTGTGTGTGTGTGTGTGTACGTGTATGCGTGTGTGTGTTTGTGTGTGTGTGTGTCACACATCGTTCTATTCGTTTTTTCCATTGGTCAAAACAATGCTGGAAGTCTATTTTTGTTAGAGCTTTTAGGAGCTCCGCCGTTTTTTCGCTTCATTTTTTCCATCGACTCGAACCGGATTCCTTTTAAGGCAGACTTGATCCTCGGGAACGGGAAAAAGTCACAGGGTGCTAAATCAGGCGAGTAAGCCGGGTGTTCGAGCACTGAAATGCCTCTAGCGGCCAAATAACGCTTCACAGACAGCGCGTTATGGGCAGGTGCGTTGTCCTAGTGCAAAATCCATGGCTTGTATTTCCACTTCCGTTTCTTACGAACTCGCTCTCGCAGCTTGCCAAAACTTTCAAATAGTATGTTCGGTTTACAGTTGGACCCTCTGGAACCCATTCAGTTATCAAGATGCCGTTAATGTTAAAAAAAAAACGATTAGCATGGCTTGAAATTTTGATTTCGACATCCTTGCTTTTTTATTCTTGGCGATGCAGGAGTTTTCCATTGCGATTGTCGCTTAATTTCAACATCGTGTTTGAATATACAGGTTTCATCGCAAGTGATGATGTTTTCCATTAATTCAGGCTCTTCATGTAACCTCTAAAGAAAATCTGAGCAGATCTGTTGACGGACGAGCTTTTGGTCGAGCTTCAAATTTTGTGGGACCAACTTCGCACAGACTTTCTTCATGTTCAATTTAGTAGATAGTTCAAGAAAGAGTAGACTTTCAGCTATCCAATGCTGCATTCGTTTCCCACTCTTCCCCTCTAAGAAGCCTTCTGCGCGCGCAGTCTCCTTATTTAATAGCCAGACCTCGTAGGTTAACGGATTGCTGATGTTAACTGGGAGGCTAATGTTGAGATCGATTAAGCCTAAATATAGGCTCCGAGTCTGTTCCTGAATCTACGATTAGGATAATTGAAAAATAAGTGGTTTAAATTTCCAATAGATTTTGTTATTACACGGACAGAAGGGAATTTCATAAATTCCAATCCTATGCAGATGCTCTGGACAGAGGCCATGGTTAAATTTTCGCCGGGTTATCAACGAGGAATGTACTTTATTATAGTTAAAATTAAAATGGGAAATATTCTTCGGTAAGCATGGATGAATAGAAAAGTAATGGTTTCTTGAAGTCTTCTGAGCCTCTTTATATTTTGACATCTACCATGCCCTGCCGATACTCCTGATAATAGAAAAAATATCTTTAACCCTTATCCGGACAACACGTTTTACTTGCGTAACCGGGCAGCTCGGGTCCGTTGGGCCCACCACTGTTCTTAAATGAAGACACACTGTTTTATATTTATAAAAAGGTGCTAATATAGTATGGGGTCTACCTCGAGCGTGCGATCTACCTGAAGGATTTGCACAAAATAATGAAATGCAAGCAAACTTTTGTAGAAAAAATATTTATTCACAAGTAATAAACATTTATAGTCAAATAAAGAATTAATTAATAAATGAATAAGAACTTTTGTAAATCTACCAGGCCATTTTATTTGAAAAGAGTGTTTGATGTTTACACATACCATGGAAAAAGATTACGGTATTGTTGCCTTTCCTTTTAATGTGAAAACCATGCTGAGAAAGGATTATGGTAATTAACAGCTAATGAATAAAATTCCGATAAAAAAAATCTTTACAAAATGAATAAAACGCATAAGTCAGAAGACTATTGTTACGATAAATAATGACGTGTCATATGACTCAAAAGTGTAAACATATTTACTACTATCTTTTCTATTCTAGTTATTTCGGCGCTCAGTTGAAAGACTTGTTTACTTGAATTATGATGAGTCAGCCACGATTCGAAATTTCCAGGCAAGCCGAATAAAACCAGCATGGGTGACTTTCTCGGCTGTTCGATGGGGGATCGCCGCATTCTCGAATAACAGGATTTTATATTTAAAGAGGAATTTTGTTGTAAACAAAACGGTTAGTTTTTGAACATCGCGTTGCTTTTTAAAATGTAACGCACGTATTATAATAAATTATATAATTATTAGTGTAAGACTTTAATAAATTTGTAAGTGTTATAAATATAGAACCTTTAATAATAAATCAAAACAATAAATTAGACTAATAAAAACACTACTACTATTTGAATTTTAGAAATTAATACTTTGTCATATCAATTTACTATTTTAGTTGGGACTAAGCCACAAGATTAGCTTATTTCTAACTAGAATAGCAAATTGATATGACAAATTAAATTAATATTAAGTATTAGGTTAAAAAAACAATAAAAATAAAAAAAACACATTTCTACTGCATATTTCACAAATTTGTTTTTGTTTCCTGTCCTTTTTTGTTGTGCACATGTGACACCTTTTCCTTATTAAAACTGGAGGTGTTTCTAATTTTTGCTTTTTATTATGTGGTTCAACTTCCTGTAAGCATTTTTCAATATACTGTTTTGTTTCTCATTGTAGTCCCCTTGATTTTCTTTTCAAAATTTGAGGCAACACTAATTGTTCTGTTGTCGTTGTAAGAAACAATCTTCGCTTTTCATTTTTGTTTTCGTTCCATTTTGGATATAAATTTGTCCAAGTAATAAATGAGGCTACCCCAGCCACGTATAAAATATTCATAAAAAATACAAAATGCCAACGGTTAGTTCGTCTTTTGCACATATATTTATGAACCATTTGGTTTAGCGTATCGACACCACATTTTGTACTGTTATAATAGAGTATCATATCTGGTTTTTTTAACAACATAATCTGTACAGTAAGCACTGTGATGCATGGTAAAAAGCACTAGGACACTTCTTTGTTTTTTCGGAACGTAAGAAACAAGAGATGCTTTTGGAGTGCATCCGAAAAATTTAAGATTTCTCTAAACAGTTATTGTTTAATAGAAATTCCCGAGGAACAAATTAGTTTTTTTTTACTGTGCCACAAGAGTTAGTGAATTTGTCAGTAATTCATGTGCAAGAGCAATATCAGTGAAATAGTTATCGCAAGTCACATTCCTCTTGGAATTATAATAAGGCTCAACGTGTTGCTTTACAACTTGAGATGCAAAACCTTTGGCTACTGTATTTCCGTTTTTTTCTGTATATAGTATTCCACCTAAAGGGTAATATATTTCCAAGTCACAGGCCCACCATATTTTCATGCTATACTTATCTGGTTTTGAAGGCATATACTACTTGAAAGGACACCTACCTCGATACGGAACAAGTTGCTCATCTACCGTTATATTTTTTCCTGGTAAATAGTATTTCTGGAAGTTGTAGTGGAGTTGATTCCACACATCGCGTATTGCTGCTAATTTGTCGTTCCTTCTTCGTCCAGATCTCTTACCCTTATCGTCAAATCGAACAAATCTTAGCAAAATTTTTGAATCGTTTTAACCCCATGACAGCTTCAAATATAGTAGGTCAATAAAACTAACTCCAAAGTATATCTACATTATGGATGTTGGCACTCACGTGCCCTGCAGTTAGAAGTAGTCTAATAAAGGCATACAGCTCTGTAGAGTCACAATATTTCCAGTTTTCTAACCCCAGGACTTTTTCGACTTTTTTATTTGTACACATTTCGTTCACAACGTTTAACAAACAAAAGGAATCAACAGGATCATCTACACTTTGACCAGGGGCTAACATTACTTTGTGCACTTTAGTAGGATAGTAGTAGGATCTGGTTACCCATATTGAAAGAGGAAGTTATTAAAAGGAAAATACCAGTATTGGTAAGTCAGTAATATATAGAGAATACATCATTTATATTTTTTAAATAACAAACATATAAAATCGGAATTTGGTGTTTATTGAAGGTAAACTAAATGCACGATCAAATACTTACCATGTCGGGATAGTATTATAAGGTTTTTTCCTGGTTTTTCCCTCATAATTTACTATGGAATCACTAACAGGAGAATTTTACTGTCATCATGGCATGTATTTGTCTTTTTAAAGACGAATTACATGTTATGATCCTGACGGATATTCTCAAGTTAAAGTTGATTTCATGTAATCGAATGAACTATCTTATAAGTAAAGTCGTCCCAGGAACGCAACTCAACAATATTGGCAATATCATTTTAAAGTCGTCTACTTTAAAATGTATAATGTATGTCTGAATTGTCAATATAGATGAGTCAGATAAAATTAAATTATTAGGATCTTAGGATTTTTCACTAAGTAACAAAAAACAAAATTTGTTTAATTTACTAATGTTTGTATTTTGAGAACGATTTCTGAAGTGGAAATTGAAACGTCAATAAACGTATTTTAACCTTTAATTGTGGCTTATTCCCATTTAAATAGTAATTAATTTGGTTTTTATTATGTCACAGGATCGCATACGTCCTGTCGGTTGTGTTTGACTCTTCCAGCTAATTCCATCCTTAGTTTCAAAAATTACACACTCTGAAATCTGGGAACTTGTAGCTATACATTCTTCTTCATTATCACTAAATACTACTTGTGGATCATCCGCTTCACTTGCTTTTGAAAGACGATCTTCAATTTTAGAGTCACTTTTAATGCCACTTACTTCAGGAGATTCTTCATCTTCGGAATCCCATAAATTATTAGCAATATCTTGCATTTCTGCAGCTGATAATGGTTTTCGGGACTTATTCGCACATATCGCATATATCTTATTCGCACTATCTACTTTCACTGTAATTCAATCTAATTTTAGGAGCTTAGTTGTCGACACTAACATCGATATCAAACGACTGATAGCAGATGCATTATTTATTTCAAAAAATATATAGGTACCTACCTAACAATATTATTGCATTCCAACAATGTTTATCAGTTTTTAAAATTCATTTAGAATAGATATAACACCTATTGTAAGTATCTCTTTGATATTCACATCAAAGAGATATTTACATTGTTTATTACACGTTTAGACTTTATTATTGGATTTCCGGAATCATAAAAGTCGTTTAGATAATCCTCAAAAATATTACCTGACTGCCAGATTAACTTCTGTAACAAAGATTTAGAATTTAGGTAAAAATACAAACAGGGTCCGACGAGCCCGTGTTTCCCCTTTACGTAACAAAATTCTTTCGACCCAATAATTTTAAAAATGATAATGAATATTTTGAATAGCTCATGACTATGTTGAAGGAAACATATTTCTAAACAAATTTAGTGATGCATAAAATTCAATAAAAAATTTTTTATCAGTTTATGACAAAAGAATTGGCATCTCGGACCCGTTGGACCCACCTTGCCCGGATAAGGGTTAATGAAATTGTTAAGACTGGTTAATTACCTGTAATCAAATTAACAGTTAACATACTTGTAAACAAATTCAATGATGCATAAAATTCAATAAACTTTTTTTTATCAGTTTATGATAAACCTTGCCCGGATAAGGGTTAAATTAGTAAAAGTCAAACTGTCCACTAATTTGTTTCCAATTACTCCATTGTGTCCTTTAACCCAAAGTAAAGTAACTCTTTTTTTATGAATTTTAGTTCATGTAATAATTTTTTGATATCAAGTATAATGGAGTTTTGAAAACTATCCAATGGATGGCTACGAATAGCTTGTAATACTGCCTAAGAATCTGATACTATTACGATGTTCTCACAATAATTAGTAACACACCAAGTTAGTGCTTTCTGTATAGCAGCAGCCTCGGCTGTAAAACTAGAACAACATTCAGAAATTCGATATTTCTTAACATAATTGCTGTTTGAAAAAAAAAATGCGAAACCATCACTTTCAACAGTTTTTGATCCATTTGTATAAATTATTGTTAAATCTTTTCATAATTTGCTTAATATGGATTTAAATATCAGATTAGTTAAAATTGGCAAGTCTAAATAAGAGGAAAACATAATGGTTGGTTTGTCTATCACAACTTAAAGGTCTTGTTCGTAAAAAGGAAATTTTGGTAGCTGGAATATATAAGATTGAAATGCATTAGTATCAATAAAATATTCTGTAAGAGGAGGAAAATTTTTTATTTTCCATTACGAATTTGTTAAATTTTCTGTCAAAAGTAAACCTATTTGCGAACCATAGTTATATTAAACGATCTGTATGTTATTAGACGTTTGTTGGCCAACATTTGCCAACGTATGATAAATGTGGTTCTTGGGCTTCTGCTAGAACAGCTTGGTTTAGTGAAGACATCATAGCTCCTAGGCAAATTTTGCATGCAGATCTGTAGTATAAATATTAAATAATAAAGGACTTGGAATTGAGCCTTGCGGGAGACCGTTAAATAATATTCTTGGACCGTGTAATACATTTCTATGGTCTCGTAAGTATATTTTTCTCTTCACATACAAATTCATTATATTTACAGATAATCTTTTATCAATACCACACGCCACCATTCTTGAATATAATATATTCAAATCAACCACGTCATGCACCCTTTAAATCTAGAAACAAACAGCATAAATTCGTTTTTTGAGAAACAGAGTTGAATATCCGTAACTAACTGTATGAGACCATCAATAATAGCTCGACCTCTATTAAATTCATATTATGAGTAGGGAAAAACTGAAATACTTTCAATAAAATGTTCTAATCTAAATTTTCTTAGCCTTTCAAAGGATTTTGTCACACATGATAATGAAGAAGTGGGTCTATAAGATGATGGAAGTTCTGGGTTTAAGTTAAATTTGAGTAAAGGGCATATGGTAATATTTTTTAAAGTATCGCAATATTCTTGTTTCAACCACCAACATTTAAAAAATTTGTAAGAGAACGTCTTTGGCATTTGACGGAAATTTGTCCAATATCTTATAAGTAAAACCATCTAAACCGGGGGCTGTATTTCTACTTTTTTTAGTGCAAAATCTAGTTCTAAAGGAGTAAAAGGTTTTGACATGAATTCTATACTAGTATTAAAACGAAAAATTCCTTTATTCCTACCAACAACATTACCAGAGGCAGATGAAGGTGCAAGTTGGTCTTTATAGTATCTGTTTAATAAGATCTTCAGAAAGTTGAGGTTTTTTTGTTACACTGATAGTTATTGGAAATTGATCTGTCGGTTGTCCATATTTTTAAGAGAGGTGTGCTTTTGTTCAGACTATTAAAAAATGTATCCAACTACTTGTTTTCTTTATTTTTATTAATCGTCTGGTTTGGGCTGCTAAATTTTTATAGTTTATGTAATTATTATGGTTACTTTGCATTCAACACACTTTTAAGGCTTTTGATCGTTTTTATTTTATATGTACATTCCTCATCCCACCAATAAGGTCTTAGTGTTGAAAGCGAAAAAGGTTTTTTATGGGTATGGATTTGGAAGTAGCTAGAGAGACAGTCTGAAAGAGTAGGGCTGTCTTCTCATCGTTAGAATGATTATTAGATGATAAAAAAGTAGATAATTATTGTTTCTATAAATCTTTCTGAAATTACTTCCAGTCAGCGCGCAATCGTTCCATTTTGTTGATGGATTAATTAGGAATGAAGAAGGATTAATTTTAGGTTATACCATGATACTATGATTAAGAAGATAAGATATTGCGCATAAGTCGTGACGTAATTAGAGACTTGCACGTTCGTAATGTCAGTTTTTTGTATGTGTCAATAAATAATCTTTATTAAATAGTTTGGAGATATCATTTTGTGTACGATTATTGTAATTATTAAACTTTTATTTAATATTATTATTTTGCTAATTAAATAATTTCATCACAGAATGCATAAAAATCCCATTTAACTTTAACAAGAATTCAAATCTGATCTCCAATGACGGCATGCGCGAACACGACCGATTTTGTGCTACGGGAAGATCCTATCTTGTTAGTCATAGTATCATGGGTTATACTGACCAGTTTATACGATTTGTTAATGTAGCTGAGGTGATGATCAAATCAACGGCAGAATGATTTCCACTCGGGACGATTCTAGTAGGTGTTCCGTCATTTAGAGAAACTAATTCGAAAAAATCCATGCTTTCTACTAATATTCTACCATTACGGTCACCTGGGATCGGACCCCACATGTAATGGTGGGCATTAAAATCACGGCGACCTCTTGAATCTCATTTTAGGACATCTCATGAAAGTAAAATATGCAAAAAGATCTTATGGAAATATTTTTCCGAACGAATCCGAGCTTTTTTTATTATCTAATCTAATCTATCTAATCTAATTATTATTTAACAGTAAAAAATCGAGTTTTGATATTTCTCAAAAAAAAATCGAGTTTTAGCTCTCCTTTCAATTTTTTATTTTATTTTTATCGACTTTTGTTAATCGGGTCATCAATTATTAATATAGCAATCAATAAAAAGGTACACCGAAAAAATTAGATACATAGATATAAAGGGAAAACACACAACTTCATTTAGATAGTTTTATTAAAAAGGAGGATCAGTACAAAATCAATATATCACAAAAAATAAACAAAGAAGAACTTAACTATTTACAAGTAATAAGTTATATTAAACTATTCCATAAATAATTAATTAATAAATAATCTTAAAACTAAGAAAAGAATTGGAATTTAATTTAAATCTAACTGTAAAACAATAATTCCTTAACTTTAAAATCGACCTAATATCTTTGCGTTATTTGCCTGATCCAGTCCAGATAGTAGCCAACTTTAACATAAACGCCAGGAACTCCGGTCTGACCACATCCGATACCCCAACTTACTAGACCTACTACTTGCCAAGTGCCACCCCTTTCGCATACCATTGGACCACCACCGTCACCTTTACATGCGTCTTTTCCTTCTTCTCCACCAGCGCATATAAATCCAGGATGGAGCTTGAAGTCGTAGCTGAAACAAATCAATAATTAATACAAATGATCTTTAAACGATCAATAATGTGGAGGAATAGTTATTTATTTTAGTATAATGAAAAAAAAAAACGTATAATGAATTTAGAAATATATTACCGCGTAAAACTTAGCTTAGGAAACTATTCTATAAAATATTTGTTTTTTTTTGGCATAGAAGCCTCAAACAGAATATCCTAATACAATGCATATAGTCTAATTTACAATAGATGGAAAACAAATATGACAATTTTTAAAAAGAGGGTATAATTCTGATATGTCAAACTATTTATTTCTCATCAATCTTCGTTAAAAGCTAACTGAGCTAAACAACGTTAGATTCAAAAATTATTAAAAGTACTAAGAAATTGTCCAAAACGTAAAAATCTGTAACGCCAAGATAAATGAAGTAATATATTTGTATTTATTTCCAATTACTTTACCAAACATTGTATATAGACTTATTCCCTTTTTGCCATATCATTCTTAATTGTTTTTTTTTGTTCATCAATCTCAAACACGCAAGTACACGCCTTACCCCACGGTCTTCATTACTTTTTTGTTTCCACTTCACGTATTGAATTGGACACTCGAATTGTCATCGTTAAGACTCACATTGTCTCTTGAAAATTCTGATTATATTAGTTACTTCCTCCTTCCAGATATTTTTGTTCTCCCATTCCTATTATTTCTTTCTTTTAAATTTAAGCTCTTCTATATATTTTTCAATATTCTTTTCTATCAGTATTTAGGTTTACCTTTTTTCTTAAATTTTTCCGGTTAATATTGGTTTAGATATGTTTGCCTCTGGCAATCTTTGGATATACTGTAACCACCTTAGTCTTTGTGCTTTATGACTCCTAACATATTAGGTTTTTTATAAATCTCGAAATACGTATTTGTTCTTTTTTCCATTCTCCATACTATAGTTTTTCTCCAAATGTTTTCGTAAGGACCTTTATTTTTCACACTTGAACCAAGACTTGTTCTGATTTTTTCATGGTCCTAGTTTCACTGCGATATAAAACTATAAGCCTTATCATTGTATCGTATCTTTAGTCTTTTTAGTCCTCCAAAAATAGGGAATCGTAATGCAGTTAGACCAGATGATATCTCTGGGGAATGTGGACTGCTGTAGAAGAGACAGGAACAAGTTCTTTAACAGGTTTGTTTAATAGAATTATGCAAGTGGGACAAAAAATGTCAGACGAATGGAGAAGCCGAGTATTAAAACCTGTTTATAAAAACAAAGGAGATGTACAACAATGCTCAAACTACAGAGCCATAAATACTTAGTCATACCATGAAAATATGGGAGAAAAGAAATTGAAGAAACCAAAATATCTGAAAATCTGGCAACTGGTGGAAAAATGCAAGAATAAAGAACAAACGCTCATTGATCTTGAGAAAGCATATGATTCCTGAAGAGGTTCTGTGGTGGGCGTTCAGAAAGAAGTTGCCGGTGAGTATGTGCAGATTGTTAAAGATATGTATGTGGGAATAACTGCAGTGTTCTATAAAAAATTATACTGATAATTTTTCGACTGTTCTAACAACCATTCAAATTTCGTCATTTTGTGTCATGCGGAACAATTTCACCCAATCATGTCAACATTAGATTGATAATTGAATTCAGTGCAATTTTCAATCCCTATGACAACACGATCGAGTTTGACAACTTCATCCAAATAAATTTCAAAATGTCACGTTTCGGCAATGAGAATGTTCAAAGTATAAATGCGCTAATCAAAGAAAAAATTCCCAGAAATACAACCTACAGTCACAAATATATTTGGGGAATATTCATTAAATGTTTCGTTATGTTGAGTTATGATTTTTTTTTCGAAAAATTATCCGCCGAATATCCCTCGGACATTGATGAATGCCTCATAATTTCATGACAAATTTCTCAAGCTCGTTGCTTGGTAACAGCACTCAGCCTTCGGCTTCGTGCTGTTACCAAGGAACGAGCTTTCGATTGTCATGAAATTATCTCGTCTCTTATCAATGTCCTAGGGATATTACTACTGAAAATTCAATAAAATTGCCATAAGACCGGCTGTTATGTTTGGAACTGAATCTTGGTCAATTAAAAATAAAGAGGAACAACAAATGCATATGGCGGAAATGAGAACGCTTGGATGGATGCGTTGAGTGACAAAAAAGGATAAAATTGAGAATGAGTATATTAGAGTAGAAATATTGTTGTTAAGGTATGGAAAAGAACTATTGTTGAGGTTGTTTGGCCAAGTATAAGTGGTATTATATTTTTTAAAGTTATTTTTTATTTCCATTTTATTTTTTATGTTCCATGGAATAGATTTATTGTCGTTTCATTAATTTTTTATTTATTAACATTATTCGATGGAATAGAAGAAGGAAAGGAAGACCAACATTAGAATGGAGAGAAGTAATTAGAGGAATAATGAGAGATAGAGCCATAATATAAATGAGGATGAATGGACCGACCGAAAGAGGTGGAGATCGAAATACGGATGCCGCAGAGGCTGTAAAACCCCCAGTGGATATATAGAGTAGCACTGATTGATGCCAAAATTAAAGAGAATAATATAAGATAGAACGGGTATATTCAACGTCGTGACCTTCCAGGTTCCTGAAAGGGGTATTAAAGGAAGATGAGAGATGACCTTGGGAGACGCCTAGGCTGGAAATTGCCAATGCCTGATAATACAGTTATTATCATTAATTGCTCTTGTATCTACTCCTGGTTTGTCCATTCCATATATTAGTCCAAGAAACAAAATATTTCATTGTCTCTAAAGATAAATGATATAACACGTAACTCATTGCAAGTACTTGGGCTCTTGGATTAACAAGATTAATTCTGAACGAGAAATAAAAACCATAATTTCCCAAGCCATGTATATTTTTATTATACTAAAGCAATTTTTTTTCTGATTTATATCTCAATATGCAGATAAGATTTAAAATTATGAGATGTTTTATTATGAGATGTGTTAAATACTCATTTATGGAATCGAGACATAAACACTAAAGACTATAAATTATAACCTAAAAGTCTTCGAAATATAGAGACATTATCAAATTTTGAAAATACCTTGGATTACCAAAATTGTTAAATGAATTTTAACAACGAATAAATAAAGGGAAATCATATCGGTAATAAAAATAAGAAAAATCATTAAATGAAGAATATATTTGATTTGTGTACACTCGGTTAATTCTTACTCTTTATGGTAGTTTTTTATAAACTTTCTTCACTGCCTTTAATTCATGTTTGCTGTGAGAACTACAGGGTCAGCTCATGTAAAGAGCTAATGTTTTTGTTGATATATGAGTCAGGTTTTATTAACTTCATTCTGTCTGTCATGACCTGTTCGTGATTCTGTCATCTGTCATCTGTCTGTCTGATTCTGTCATGATATGTTCAAGAATAATATGGAACAACTTCAATAAAAATGGACCTCCTTGAAATACCGTAAACTTTTTGGTTTATTTACCATTTATATTAAGTTTGTTCACTACTTTTGGAGTGTGAAACGTTTTTGTTGACAAATAATAATTTTTACTAATATTTCTTTTCTTTCCAGTTAGTTAAAAGCTTTCTTATTAGTAAATAAAAAGGTCTACAGTGGGTCTACTTCTATTAGTAACTTTCTTCTTTAATTTCTAGTAATATGAAAATGTGTTCAGTTGTGCTACGTCTTCGTCTGATATTCACGAACTTTGTTGTATATCTCCTGAGATTAATATTTTTTAGATACACTGTAAATATTTTATAAGCTATATTGAAGAATACCATGCTCCTGCAGTTTTGACACATACTATTGTCTTTTTTTTTATAAATTCAGCATATTGTGGCTTTAGCTACTCCTTCGGTATGCTCAGTATCTCCTCATCACTCACAGTTGCTTCTTTTTTTATTTGTGTTATAGACATGTCTTCCTTGATGTCCCTTTTTTTAAAAAAATTATCCCTTGATATAAATTTCTGACTTATCTGTTTCGATAGAATTTTTCTGTACAGTATAAGTATATTAATAATTGGGAATTAAGCTTTCCTTTTGCAATAACTATCTATATAAAAGGGTAGGACGACAACTCACACTGTTTGTCCGGTACAATTACTCCTAGCGCCACCTAGGAAAGAAATCTAAACTACCAACTGACATTGTAATCGTATTTTGTTCTTGAAACGATACGACTGATTTATTGCTAATTCATTCTACAAATTATAATTCAAATGTTTTTTGAGTGTTTTGTGGTGGGGGTAGAATAGTTCATCGGCTCGGGACGTATGATATATATTTGGAAAGGAGAGGGGGTAGCGAATATTTTGAAACAGAAAAACACACATGGCGGTTTTGTTAAAAGTGCTTTACATCATATCGCCGTTGTTATTGGTCCGATTGGAGCGTGTGATGTGTTAAATGAAAGGGAAGAATATAACGAATATATTAAGAATAAAAAAACAAACAAGGCGACTACCAAAAGGGTACAGCATCGTCGTTAATAATGAACGTCTAGTGACATACGAGATAGCATAGGGCATTATGGATCAAATATATTTGATATAAAACAAATTTTGATTTATTGACTTAAAGTAGGCCTCTGGCTGAGTACAAAAAAAACAACTGATTAAATCCTAACAAGCGACATAGCCAATGAAAGAGGAGAATATAACGAATATATTAAGATGGAAAAAACAAACAAGGCGACTACCAAAAGGGCACTATACAGCATCTTCGTCATTAATAAACGGATAGAGACATATGAGATATCACATGGTACTATGAAGAATTGTTAACCTGAAGAAGCAAAATTACTAGTCTTTGATAAATTGGCTCTATTTATTTTTGCACCCTAAATGGTCATCAAAACTTGTGGTGATTTCTTTTCTCACAGTCGAAGGTTCTTCTCCACGTTATTGAGTGTGTACGAAGATGTGATAAAGAATTATCTTTTGTATCAATAATTTTGATACAAAATAACTTTCTTGATAATAAGTGTAAAGTGCAAAAAGATATTTTTAGTTTTGCCAAATTTACTCAAATCCTGTATTAATTCTAAAGTTTATTTTAATTTTTTAAATGCCTTAACTTTTTATAAAACAGAAATTTAACTTTGCTATTCCTAAGACTGTAAGACTTCCTCAATTATATCAAACTGTAAACTAAGGTCAAAATATATTTAGCCGACTTACCCCAATCTAGTTTGCTGTAACTGTCTCTGACAAATACCGCTATCAACTATCGGTACGTCCACTTCTTTAAGTATGTTCTGATATTTTCCGAAATCTCCAAAAGCATCTTTTCCCCATCCTGTTGTCCAACATCTGGCGCCGGTATAATCGTCTTGGGGATGAGGCAAACAGGCAGGACTAATATGTGGGCTTTTGGACCAATCGACGGGTTTGTCCATTCTCAAAATAGCGATATCGTTGTAGAGAGTACCAGCGTAGAATTCAGGATGAACGTGGACAGATACCACGTCTCGTTCTATGTAGGGGTAGAATTCTACGTCGTGGTTGACATCCCACTCTCCAAGACGTGCACGTAAATCAAATCCAGTGTATCTGTAAATAAATAAATATATTAATAAAAGATCCGGTAAAGGGTTAGGGTTTATTTAATTTTTAGTTTACCTTTAATATTAATTAAGAACTATATTATCCATATCAGGCAATTGCAGGCAGCTAATCGCAAAATTCATTGGTGGAGATAAATATTTATATGATATTTAATAAACTTCAAAAATCAACTTAAAAATTCACAAATTAGATAAGGAAATATACCAAGAAACAATATTTTTGTGTTTAATGGTGGTGTGTCGTTGAAAAGAAAATTAATAAAGTTAGAGCATAAACTAAAGCAGTGAATCGATGTAAAATCTTCAAAACGTCTAGGACGAATATAAATACTCTACAGTTCGAATTCAAACAGCGCAAATTCTCCTTTTTGAACCATTACAATTGCAATAGTGTCTAACTTTGTTGCTTCTCGGGGATATTTGGAATTTGGAATAAGGGCAAAATTATCAAGAAATATAGACAATCAGTTTTGAGAACTGAAGACGAGCAAGAGTCAAAAATATTAACAAAATAAAACGAAATAAAAAACAAGAATAATTCTTTCACATAAAAGTGAAAAGAGGAAAAGGCAAAAATATAAGACTCGAGCTTTTATTTCTACGTTCTAAGGAATAGCCATAAATAGCCATTGTTTGATAAAGAGATGAATTTTGTTGACAATCTTAATCCTAGGACCCCAAAAATACGCAAAAAAGTTGACTACCCCGGACTTTCCCTTAAAGCCCACCTCGCAGGGGAAGAAAAAGGAAAAAAATCGATTTATCAAGAATCTGTACGCAGTAGAAAAAACGTTTCAAACAAGAAATGTATCTGAGATCATTTTTAACAAAAATGTCTACTAACACTTTTTGTGGAGAATAAACCGTTCTCTCAGAAACAGCGCTTGAAGGGACCAGTGATTTTGTAAGCTATGCGGCAAAAAAAAACTCCACGGTAAAAATTCGGTATCTTTTGATTGGAGTGCTCTATCGACAAAGATCAAAATGATTTTTAAACATGAAAAGTAAAGCTTTTATATGAAATTTACGGTTTTAAGTTTTGACAACAAATATGGGGCATTTGAAATATGCCTGAAAATGCTAAATTTAAACTTCCGCATTACAAACGATCTAAACTATTTAAAACTGTTTCTTTCTAGTTACACAAGTACGTTTTTCGAAACTAACCATTTTCAGCTACAAACTCAAGCCAATTATGTCTTCGTAGAGGCATTTTCTGTTAAGTGCGATCGTTTGTAATGTAAACGTTTAAATTCTGCGTTTTTTAGACATATTTCAAAGGCTTCATATTTGTTGTCAAAAGACAAAATAGAAATTTCATGATATAGGGTTTGAATCCCATTGTTGTATTTACCCCTTTATAAAAACTGGCTTTATTTACAGCAAACTACAAATAGTGAATACGAAAGCTGCTCTATTTTACTTTAAAACGCATTTTTATTTTTGTCGATGAGACACTCTGATCAAAAGATATCGAATTTTTACCGTCGAATTGATACATATTTTATTTAAAATTAATGTCGCGCGCGTTACTTACATTCAAAATCACCGGTCGCTTCAATAGTTGATTCTGAGAGTATATTCTATACTACAAAAAAAAGGGCTAATAAACAATTTTGTTTTAAATTATCTCAGCTAGATTTTTTATTTGAAACATTTTGTACTAAAAACGCAAATATTAGATCAGTACCGATATTGAAGACAGTTTTATTCGAAAATCTGTGATAATAAAGTAATGATGTAAATTTATATAATAAAAGTAAAATATGATCTTAAATAAAAACTTTAGCTGCTGTTGAAAAGCCTTATCATTGTTACATTGCTGTAAATTTGAAATATTATGTTTATCACCCCCAACAACTTACGTTTTAACACAATGGGCAGCAGTAAGAATATGCAAAGGATCTATCAATGTTCCACCACAAACGTATACACTTTCCTTTGAATCTTTCTTCAGAATAGCAACTTGCCAGGGATATTCTCCAAATTCGCTGTCGCCATCTATATAGACGGGGTTCTTAATACGGCCGTTAATACCTTGGGAATGTCTGGTACCACATTGCCTGTTTGGATGAGGTACTTGCGGACGTAATGGACGCTTGCAGCATACGTGCCTTGGACCGCAGGTTTGTGGACGACCTACTAAGTTATTGCCTCCGTAGAACTGCCTCTGAAATAATGAAAGGACAAACGTAAATAAAACTATGATAAGCGATTTCAAATATAGATAGTAGATCGTATTATAGACATATACACAATGGTATACATACAATATTTATAAAATGACGAAAGTTCATAAAATTTTAAAGAATGTATAATTATTATAATCTGATAATTATCAGTCATTAATATTAAAATGTTGGGAATTAAATCTATAAATATGTTTACCTTCGAAAGTTTTTTATCATTTTCAGATTCCCTAACATCTCTTCGTTTCCGATTTGTAGGAAAGCGGATAGGATTAGAAGAAGTGTTATCAATATTTAAGTTTTTTCCTACACGAAATCTTCGAGAATTTTGAAATTCGGCATTATTTTCTTCGCCATACGCTTCAGCACCACGACTAGCTTGATTTTGGTATTGTTGTAATACGCTATTTCCTTCAACAAATTCATTGCTACTCCCAATATTTTTTCCATAAAGTGGTCCTGGGTAATATTCCCCTCCACCGTAATTTAAAGGGTTGTCAAAATAAGAACCTGGTATGGGTCCTTCATATGTATTGGGATATTGTTCCGGAAACGAGTTGTGAAGGTTGTGAGGACCTCCATCGTGAGGTCCTTCAAAAATTGGAGGACCATGCACTGCAGGATAGTGAGGTTCAAACTCATGAGGGTGCTCACGATATACCTCATGAGGACTTTGAATATATTGAGGATAATGGCTATGATGAGGGTAATGGTTGCCTTTATGAACATGATAGTGCTTGTGTTTGTTAAATATAACAGCTTTTTTGTAATTAAAAAAATCAGAAAACTTATGAATGAGATAGTCGTTAGGTGTTACATGTAAGTTAACAAAAGGCTTGATTTCTTTATTGCCGTAATCATCCTTAGTTACTTGAATCGACACAAGAGGGTTCACTGAAACTAAGCCAAGATTTATCCCGGGTTGCCCAATCGGATAAGGATTAGAGAAAGGCGTGGGACCATAAGGATTCACAGGATACACACCGCCTCCTTGTTGTGGTAAACCGAACGAAACTCCGAATGTTGGTTTTATTTTCTTCATATCCAAATTTCCAAGAGAACCATAATTGCCCTGGCGCTGTAACAACGTTGCCGGATTAACTGGCGTATTTAAGAATATCTAAACATCCTACACCCTATGTGTTAAATGATACAATGCTATTATAATTTTTAGTTGATATTAACATTGAGGCGGTGGTTTTCCCATGAACTCCTTTCCGATTGGTTAAGAATTTTATCTGTAAATTGGTAAACATGAGCTTAATGACAGTAATTATCTACAAAAATAAATGTTTAGCAAACAGTTACGCAATGTTAGCAAAAAATATATAAAAGGAAAATTTAGGTACCCAAGAAGATAAAAAAATATTAATATTATTAAATATAACATGTATTAATCGATTACTACATGTTAGATATTATGTATTGTTACATTAATTAAAAAAAAAAGTAAATGTGACTTACAGCTTCTGGTTTACCGTCTCCTCCATTCACTTTGGCATCTACTTCAGAAGTATCTCGTTTGCTGATCCTCTTACTCTCCTCCGTAACTTCAGTTATATTTGCTCCACTTAATCCGGTGTCCTTGTTAACTATTACTACGGTCATCGTACCATTTCCATCTGTGATAACTCTTTCTTCATCGCTAAGTGCCTCGATATCGGATTTCAGATTTCTAGGATCAAGAGGTAAATACAAATCATCTTTCCTTCCAATAACGTCATGAGAAGGACATTGATCGTAAGGTACGCAGATACAATCATAATTCTCAGCTCTTGCTGATTCAACTCCTTGATATTTATCAGCATAATTGGCTTGAAGATAGTTATTATTAACTGAATTAAGGTTTAACTCTTTTTTATACAATCCTGTTGATCCATACGAACCTACAGAGGCTCCAAAACTTTCGTATCCTTGATCTTGATAATTTTCGGTAATAGGTTTAACTCCATAATTTGCAATAGGTTGACCACCATAGGAAGCTTGACTAAATCCATTTGTAGAACCAAAAGTGTTAGATGCTAGAAAACCGTTGCTAGATCCAAAATTACCAAGTCCGGCTGTGGTTGACGCACTGATAGGTATAGAAGGTTTAAAGGAATTGTATGTTCCACTGGAACCAAATGAGTTAGTACCAAAAGTTCCAGAAGATAAATCTGAGGTAGTTACAGCTGCCGCAGCAAGAGGAGCTGGGTTGACTACTACTGGCTTGTTGTTGTCAAGGTTATGGTGGTAATGATGATGAACGTGTTCTACGGTACCTATTATGAAAAAACAGGGAATAGATATTTTAATAATCTTCATTACGAATTAAATATTAATTTTTTAAATCAGCCACATATAAATATATTTTCATATATATTTTCTTACCTTTAGCAGCTGATGAAGATCCTAATGCACCAGCGTGTCCCCCTTGAGCATTAACAGTTATTTCCACTCTTTTATCTTTATGTGTTCCAAACTGACTGGCTCCTTGTTCAAATTTGTAAGGAATCTCAGGTTCTATAGGTTGCACAAACTCAAGACCAGGAGCAAAGCTTGGCGGCTTGCTAAAATATTCTCCTGCTTCATACACTTCACCATTAAGTCCTGGCTTACCATAAAAGGGTTTTGAAGGTGGACCACCAAATTGACGGCGAGGTGGTTTACCTGGTTGTATGTAGGTAGGTGGTGGACCGAATTTGTTTGGTGATATGCTGGAAGGCGGGAATTTTCCGGAAGGAGGTAAGGGACGACTTGGATAGTGAAGGGGTTTTGGGGGACCATATCCTACACCACGGTGTCCTTTAATAGGAATGGTTGCAATGGGTTTACCCACAGGGTTTATGGAGACGGGTTGGGCGTATATAAGTTCTTCAGGAGAGTAGAATGGTCTCTTTTCCTCCACACCGTCGCACTAAAAAATGAAAAGAGCGTATTATATAAAGAAAAAAGACAAAATATCAAGATATAATTTTTACAATATACTTTGATAGTATTTTACTTATTTCTGTGTTTTATTTTTGGGGCTCTAATACTTTATTTTAAGATTATATCCTCCTTCTAGTATATTTCTATTAGTTTTACTTATATCTAACTTAAATGTTAGTTATTAAAATTATCGATAAATCTATTAAAATTGAAATGCGGCAAAAATCGATATATTGTGAGGGCTTAATTATCTCAAAAGTTTCAAGGCTTATTTCAGACTGCAAACAATTACTGAATGGATAGGGAGGAAGCAAAATTGCTATCCAAATAATGGTATAACTAAACCGACAGCCTTTAAAAAAAAAAGAAAATTAAAATTAAAATACAAACCTGCATAAGTCCCAAAGCACATAACCTATCCTTGATAACATTTCTGGCTTCGGAATCGTCCCCCTTTTGCAAAGCTTCTTGTACATTAGGGTCGCTATAAACCTCATCAAAACCATCTATGGCTCTACCTTTCTTCGTAGAGCTAAGGATTTCGTCTATTACAAGTTCTGCTTCTGTACTGTTTGCTTTGATGTCTTCTGTATATTCAGAAGGTTCAGCAATTAGAATTTCCTCATCTTGTAAAAATGTGGGATTTAAAGACCTGGGCACAGTTTCTGGAAGTGGCTCATTGGAAGCTTTTTGTGGAGTTTCATTTTTGTCGTTTGAGCCCCAAGACCATGAAGCTTCTTCTGCTGTTGTATGATGTAACACATAAAGTGCCAATAAGGCTAGAAGTAGTCTCATTTCTGAAATAAAATACAAACGCTTTATTATTTTTCAAAAGTTTCGGCTAATTGCTATTACCAATGAACACATTGCTATATAGTAAAAATTAGACTACAATACATGTTATACTATTAGTATCTAAAACTAAATTAATAGATAAATAACAAATTCCTTCAGAATAATGATTTATGTGGTTTTTTCTATGAAAGATGCAAGCAGTCTACAGACGCACTTATAGCATCGCAACTTAAAAATACATTTTTAAAATTAATACAAGTTAATGTAATAAGACTTCAGTTCGAAACGTCCTGCAATTATTCCACGTCTTCTTTCGCATCATAAAATTGTACATTTAGAATCTGTAATAACACACATGTGAGGAAACTTTACGTTTACAGAATATTACAATTATATATGCACATATGTATGTATTATGTTACTCAGTGATAATGAAGCTGAGCATATAATCAAAACTGGTGCTATCCAGATATTGTTTGCAAAATTATTTCGGGGATCTTTCATCGTTAAAATAAAAAAGTATTTAAAAAAGGAAGGATTTTCGTTTGAAGTTTTAATAATAATAGAGAGTAGACTTTGATGTTACAAAACTCTTTCTAGTATTATCTATATAATATCATTAGAAATTATCAAATATATCGGAGAATATAATCAACGGTTATTAAAAAGGAATTTATAGCAAATAGGGCCACAAGGCCAATGGTATATTCACATTAAGAATAATTCAAGGAAAAGCTTACGAATATGACAATGAACTACATAATAATGTGCATTGACTTAAAACAAACATTATAGAACCCATATTAGACCTGTAACAACATACAAATGTGATATCTGGATTATGATACAAAATGATGAAGAACAACTACTGAGAAAATGATGAAGAACTGAGAGATATATGGTCCACGATGATATGTGGAGAATAAGATGAACTAACGAGATTAGTTGGTTTAATGAAGGACATGATATTGTAGAAGACAAAAAAGTAACTAGGATAGTGGAATTGAAACTAACAGGCATAGAAAAGAAAGAAAACCTCAGGACTAGATGTTTGGACGATGTGAAGAATTACTTGAGAATTATAAATGTAAGAGGATGGAGGAGAATACAAGAGAGATCTGAATGAAAGAAAAAACCAGACAGGTAAAGACTTACGTAGGGTCATTAATCCAGAGGAAGTAAAAGAAGTACAAGTTCAGGCACTCTTCACCGTGAGTGAAAATTTTTTCAACTATTCTTTATGCCACATATAACAATAACGACACTTCAAAAACTCAACCAAGAGTCATTCGATATATTAAGGTCCTATATACGCAGTAAGTGTTTCAAACGATAAGGATAACTATCGGTTTGTAACTTGATATTGATATCATGAAATGCTTAAAATTGACTGACAAATTATGACCGAGGAGAAAAGCATACAAAATCATAATATGAAAAGAAAACCCAGATAAATTTTTAATTTAAAAATAATTAAAATGTGGGAAAATCTCGTAACTGAGATGATAATTTTAGCATAACTATTACAACTAACTACTATGTTTTAATAGACATAAACCATAATTTTAATTATATAAAAACATAAAGGATGATAATTATATAACAAGTTTCGCAAATTTTCGCAATTTAGCTAAACAAAACACATAAAATATGACCAAAAGAAAGCTCGTGGGTACAGACTGGTATAAAGTAAAAGTTGTCTTTATGCGTCATGCTTTACTATATTTTGGCGCCTACTAGACCATCACATAACGGCCATTGGTGTGATATTTTCACTCGCCATAACACGCATGAAATCATTGAAAATATACGGAAATTTTGGAGAAATCTTTACATAATCCAATCCAAATAATTGCACTGTTTATTGCAATTAAAGAGACATTCATTTAGCTGATAAAATAATGTTTTTTGATTGTATCTAATGTTTGGAAACGGGTAGCAAAGACAAGGATTATAGCTGTGTTTTCACTATTAGCTAAAATATTGACACTGCATGCCAGGCTAAAATGTTATGTTCTTAATTTCTTACATTTAAAAAAATGCCACTATCAAATTTTTATAGACTCCATGACATATATCGCTATCCTGGAACTGTGTAGATGATGCTGCTGCCACATCCTCGATTCATAACGCCGATTTAACAGAAAACATAGGCGTCAAACGGTTAATGGATTGTCCACAGTTGAAAAAAAAATCGACAGTACAAATATATAGGAAAGGTTTGCAACAATGGATTTATTTAAGTAAAATAGTGTAAACATTATTAAACAGATAACTATTTGTACTTATCCAATATGCACTAAGTATTCAGATAGTCTAAGTCTACAACACATCCTAACCGAATGCCAAGTATAAGTACAAGAAGAAAAACGTGCAATTTTCTACCAATGCTTAAAGTGCCTAAAAGTAAACTGCAACTATTCACTAGTGGTATGTTTAGTTAAAAAACTAAGCGCCTTGAAAATAAATAAATAAAACTCATAATACTCTTGGAAAATTTAAAAAAAATGTTAATATAGTGACGAACATGTAAAATCCAAACAAGTGTCAACATTTTCAATTATATGCAGATGGCATACCAATTATCATCATTCATCCGTAATATTTAATACATAACCATTTACGTCAAAACAGAAAATAGTCATTTATCACTAGATAATTTTATTTTTTTGGGTGTTTTTTTGTCGCTTGTTTTAAGAGCATCTAACAGTTTCTTTAGTCTCAAGTGTTTGAGTCTCAATTCTACCCTATTAGTTTAAGGACTATCCCCGATGATTGATAATTGGTCTATTTTTATTTTAAATTTTCATTTAATTCTACAATATCAGTAACTTTTGTAATTTTTTTGGGTTGTGACAGCGGGCTTCATCAGAATTTTTCTGTCGCATAACATACCACCCGCTTCCTTCCACTTCATCCATCCAGCCCTAACCCTACTGCTGCATCTCCATCTATTTCTCCATTACTCTGTAGATAATACTGATTTTAGACACTTAAAACTATTACTTTTCACAGTTTCCTCAACTAAAGTTAACATTATATTTGTAGTAATTCCATTTTTAAATGAACATTCCAAATAATCTGTTTTTGTCCTACTAAGATTTAAACATTTTTTCTCAAGAGCTTATCTCCACTGTTCGATTTTTTGCTCGGTTTCAGTGTTTGTTCTAAATCCCTTTCAGATTTTTCCTCATGAAGCTTCTAATGACTCCTGGATAACAAAATACTGGGTGCGCTAAAATTTTAAATTATTTTTGATCGTACAGGGTCAGTCGGAACAAGGGAATGAACCAAAGTTTTGTTTTTTTAACGGAACATCCTGTATATTTAAGCATTTTCGAATATATTTTTTTAAATATGGAGAATTTGTGAGGTTTTATAGGCCTAAAGTTAACAATTTTTGAAATATTTACACTTTTAATGAGAAAAATGCTATTATTTAAAGGGATGTAGATAAAGTTTTCAAAGTAATAAAAACGTAAATGATATGTCAAAATGTTTATAATGTAGTGGTATTTTTAAATGATTTAATATCTTTGATATCTATCCTTACAATATACAGTATGATCACTATTTTCAAAAACTTTTCTCATTTTTTTTAATGGAAAAACTTTTATATTAGTATTGCATTTTGTAGGAAATATTACAATCCTTTTGGTATAAGGTTGTATATACCTAGAATGATTCATTTTGTAGATATTTAGAAAAGAACTATAGCTTTTATGTTTTTTCGTATTTTTTAATAAACTTTTTATTGCAAAACTAATAATTATAGTCTGATTATAATTCATAAAAATATCCAAGATCAATATATCCAAAATTAAGGTATCCCATATATTAAAATATCCAAGATTAAATAAAAACGTAATTAACGGATAAAATAAAAACGTATGGTAATATAACTTAGTTGAATTTAATATCTTATATTGTTAAAATTAAGAGTAACGACTGTGTGACAGGAGTTAACAAAAATGAAATTTAAAGAAGAATAAATTTTTGTATGTGGGCAAAAGAAGTCAAAATGTAAATTTTTTGGAAAATATATTATTTTCTGTTGAATCGACATTTCGTGAATAGAGATTATTGCCATTAGTACTCCGATAAAAATCTTCAACTATTTCGATTCACGTCCCAAAACAGGTGGTCGTTGAATGTTTGAGGAGGCATTGTTGGATCATACGTTATCGGACCTTACTTCATCGACCAAACGGTCAGTGGCAATGAGTATCGTAGGTTTTTAACAGACGAGTTATCTGGCTAGTTAGAGGAGGTTTTCTTGGAAATTAGACGAAACATGTGGTTTTAACACGACGCAGCACCGCCGCATCGTACAAAAAATGTTTAGACCTGTGCTAAATAATAACTACAGCGACAGTTGGATTTGATACAGTGGTACTGAGAAATGGCCTCAAGATCTTCAGGACTAACTCCATTGGACTAGTTGTTTTTGGTACATCAAGAATATAGTATACAACGACGAACCCACAACACGGGATAATATGAAAATTCGTATACAAAATGCCTTTGCCAGCGTTGGATCTGAAATGCTACAAGACGTTCGACCGTCCTTTTTTAATCGTATACGACTGACTTGAAGATAATAAGCAACACTTTTAACATTTATTAGTTAAATATTATTTTTTACCTAATTTTTACTACGTTTTATCCCTGATATTTTGATTTATCTTAGATTAGGTTTATAAAATTAGGTTATAATGTTTGTTTGTTATATATTAGTTGTAATATAATATCTACAAAATTAAACACTCAAGGTACACACAACCTCATATCAAAGGAAAGGCTGAAATATTTTCTATAAAATACAATACTAATATATAGCGTGTTCCATTTGAAAAAATGTGAAAATTTTTAATTTGAAAATAGTGATAACAAAGTGAAAATATGATGTAACACATAAAGTGCCAATAAGGCTAGAAGTAGTCTCATTTCTGAAATAAAATACAAACGCTTTATTATTTTTCAAAAGTTTCGGCTAATTGCTATTACCAATGAACACATTGCTATATAGTAAAAATTAGACTACAATACATGTTATACTATTAGTATCTAAAACTAAATTAATAGATAAATAACAAATTCCTTCAGAATAATGATTTATGTGGTTTTTTCTATGAAAGATGCAAGCAGTCTACAGACGCACTTATAGCATCGCAACTTAAAAATACATTTTTAAAATTAATACAAGTTAATGTAATAAGACTTCAGTTCGAAACGTCCTGCAATTATTCCACGTCTTCTTTCGCATCATAAAATTGTACATTTAGAATCTGTAATAACACACATGTGAGGAAACTTTACGTTTACAGAATATTACAATTATATATGCACATATGTATGTATTATGTTACTCAGTGATAATGAAGCTGAGCATATAATCAAAACTGGTGCTATCCAGATATTGTTTGCAAAATTATTTCGGGGATCTTTCATCGTTAAAATAAAAAAGTATTTAAAAAAGGAAGGATTTTCGTTTGAAGTTTTAATAATAATAGAGAGTAGACTTTGATGTTACAAAACTCTTTCTAGTATTATCTATATAATATCATTAGAAATTATCAAATATATCGGAGAATATAATCAACGGTTATTAAAAAGGAATTTATAGCAAATAGGGCCACAAGGCCAATGGTATATTCACATTAAGAATAATTCAAGGAAAAGCTTACGAATATGACAATGAACTACATAATAATGTGCATTGACTTAAAACAAACATTATAGAACCCATATTAGACCTGTAACAACATACAAATGTGATATCTGGATTATGATACAAAATGATGAAGAACAACTACTGAGAAAATGATGAAGAACTGAGAGATATATGGTCCACGATGATATGTGGAGAATAAGATGAACTAACGAGATTAGTTGGTTTAATGAAGGACATGATATTGTAGAAGACAAAAAAGTAACTAGGATAGTGGAATTGAAACTAACAGGCATAGAAAAGAAAGAAAACCTCAGGACTAGATGTTTGGACGATGTGAAGAATTACTTGAGAATTATAAATGTAAGAGGATGGAGGAGAATACAAGAGAGATCTGAATGAAAGAAAAAACCAGACAGGTAAAGACTTACGTAGGGTCATTAATCCAGAGGAAGTAAAAGAAGTACAAGTTCAGGCACTCTTCACCGTGAGTGAAAATTTTTTCAACTATTCTTTATGCCACATATAACAATAACGACACTTCAAAAACTCAACCAAGAGTCATTCGATATATTAAGGTCCTATATACGCAGTAAGTGTTTCAAACGATAAGGATAACTATCGGTTTGTAACTTGATATTGATATCATGAAATGCTTAAAATTGACTGACAAATTATGACCGAGGAGAAAAGCATACAAAATCATAATATGAAAAGAAAACCCAGATAAATTTTTAATTTAAAAATAATTAAAATGTGGGAAAATCTCGTAACTGAGATGATAATTTTAGCATAACTATTACAACTAACTACTATGTTTTAATAGACATAAACCATAATTTTAATTATATAAAAACATAAAGGATGATAATTATATAACAAGTTTCGCAAATTTTCGCAATTTAGCTAAACAAAACACATACAATATGACCAAAAGAAAGCTCGTGGGTACAGACTGGTATAAAGTAAAAGTTGTCTTTATGCGTCATGCTTTACTATATTTTGGCGCCTACTAGACCATCACATAACGGCCATTGGTGTGATATTTTCACTCGCCATAACACGCATGAAATCATTGAAAATATACGGAAATTTTGGAGAAATCTTTACATAATCCAATCCAAATAATTGCACTGTTTATTGCAATTAAAGAGACATTCATTTAGCTGATAAAATAATGTTTTTTGATTGTATCTAATGTTTGGAAACGGGTAGCAAAGACAAGGATTATAGCTGTGTTTTCACTATTAGCTAAAATATTGACACTGCATGCCAGGCTAAAATGTTATGTTCTTAATTTCTTACATTTAAAAAAATGCCACTATCAAATTTTTATAGACTCCATGACATATATCGCTATCCTGGAACTGTGTAGATGATGCTGCTGCCACATCCTCGATTTATAACGCCGATTTAACAGAAAACATAGGCGTCAAACGGTTAATGGATTGTCCACAGTTGAAAAAAAAATCGACAGTACAAATATATAGGAAAGGTTTGCAACAATGGATTTATTTAAGTAAAATAGTGTAAACATTATTAAACAGATAACTATTTGTACTTATCCAATATGCACTAAGTATTCAGATAGTCTAAGTCTACAACACATCCTAACCGAATGCCAAGTATAAGTACAAGAAGAAAAACGTGCAATTTTCTACCAATGCTTAAAGTGCCTAAAAGTAAACTGCAACTATTCACTAGTGGTATGTTTAGTTAAAAAACTAAGCGCCTTGAAAATAAATAAATAAAACTCATAATACTCTTGGAAAATTTAAAAAAAATGTTAATATAGTGACGAACATGTAAAATCCAAACAAGTGTCAACATTTTCAATTATATGCAGATGGCATACCAATTATCATCATTCATCCGTAATATTTAATACATAACCATTTACGTCAAAACAGAAAATAGTCATTTATCACTAGATAATTTTATTTTTTTGGGTGTTTTTTTGTCGCTTGTTTTAAGAGCATCTAACAGTTTCTTTAGTCTCAAGTGTTTGAGTCTCAATTCTACCCTATTAGTTTAAGGACTATCCCCGATGATTGATAATTGGTCTATTTTTATTTTAAATTTTCATTTAATTCTACAATATCAGTAACTTTTGTAATTTTTTTGGGTTGTGACAGCGGGCTTCATCAGAATTTTTCTGTCGCATAACATACCACCCGCTTCCTTCCACTTCATCCATCCAGCCCTAACCCTACTGCTGCATCTCCATCTATTTCTCCATTACTCTGTAGATAATACTGATTTTAGACACTTAAAACTATTACTTTTCACAGTTTCCTCAACTAAAGTTAACATTATATTTGTAGTAATTCCATTTTTAAATGAACATTCCAAATAATCTGTTTTTGTCCTACTAAGATTTAAACATTTTTTCTCAAGAGCTTATCTCCACTGTTCGATTTTTTGCTCGGTTTCAGTGTTTGTTCTAAATCCCTTTCAGATTTTTCCTCATGAAGCTTCTAATGACTCCTGGATAACAAAATACTGGGTGCGCTAAAATTTTAAATTATTTTTGATCGTACAGGGTCAGTCGGAACAAGGGAATGAACCAAAGTTTTGTTTTTTTAACGGAACATCCTGTATATTTAAGCATTTTCGAATATATTTTTTTAAATATGGAGAATTTGTGAGGTTTTATAGGCCTAAAGTTAACAATTTTTGAAATATTTACACTTTTAATGAGAAAAATGCTATTATTTAAAGGGATGTAGATAAAGTTTTCAAAGTAATAAAAACGTAAATGATATGTCAAAATGTTTATAATGTAGTGGTATTTTTAAATGATTTAATATCTTTGATATCTATCCTTACAATATACAGTATGATCACTATTTTCAAAAACTTTTCTCATTTTTTTTAATGGAAAAACTTTTATATTAGTATTGCATTTTGTAGGAAATATTACAATCCTTTTGGTATAAGGTTGTATATACCTAGAATGATTCATTTTGTAGATATTTAGAAAAGAACTATAGCTTTTATGTTTTTTCGTATTTTTTAATAAACTTTTTATTGCAAAACTAATAATTATAGTCTGATTATAATTCATAAAAATATCCAAGATCAATATATCCAAAATTAAGGTATCCCATATATTAAAATATCCAAGATTAAATAAAAACGTAATTAACGGATAAAATAAAAACGTATGGTAATATAACTTAGTTGAATTTAATATCTTATATTGTTAAAATTAAGAGTAACGACTGTGTGACAGGAGTTAACAAAAATGAAATTTAAAGAAGAATAAATTTTTGTATGTGGGCAAAAGAAGTCAAAATGTAAATTTTTTGGAAAATATATTATTTTCTGTTGAATCGACATTTCGTGAATAGAGATTATTGCCATTAGTACTCCGATAAAAATCTTCAACTATTTCGATTCACGTCCCAAAACAGGTGGTCGTTGAATGTTTGAGGAGGCATTGTTGGATCATACGTTATCGGACCTTACTTCATCGACCAAACGGTCAGTGGCAATGAGTATCGTAGGTTTTTAACAGACGAGTTATCTGGCTAGTTAGAGGAGGTTTTCTTGGAAATTAGACGAAACATGTGGTTTTAACACGACGCAGCACCGCCGCATCGTACAAAAAATGTTTAGACCTGTGCTAAATAATAACTACAGCGACAGTTGGATTTGATACAGTGGTACTGAGAAATGGCCTCAAGATCTTCAGGACTAACTCCATTGGACTAGTTGTTTTTGGTACATCAAGAATATAGTATACAACGACGAACCCACAACACGGGATAATATGAAAATTCGTATACAAAATGCCTTTGCCAGCGTTGGATCTGAAATGCTACAAGACGTTCGACCGTCCTTTTTTAATCGTATACGACTGACTTGAAGATAATAAGCAACACTTTTAACATTTATTAGTTAAATATTATTTTTTACCTAATTTTTACTACGTTTTATCCCTGATATTTTGATTTATCTTAGATTAGGTTTATAAAATTAGGTTATAATGTTTGTTTGTTATATATTAGTTGTAATATAATATCTACAAAATTAAACACTCAAGGTACACACAACCTCATATCAAAGGAAAGGCTGAAATATTTTCTATAAAATACAATACTAATATATAGCGTGTTCCATTTGAAAAAATGTGAAAATTTTTAATTTGAAAATAGTGATAACACTGTATATTGTATGGATATATGTCAAAGATATTAAAGTATTTAAAAATGACACTACTAGAGCAGCTTTGACATGTCATTTACATTTTTATTACTTTCAAAAACACACCACATCGGTTGAAATCTTAACATTTTTCTCAATAAAAGTGCAAATATTTTGAAAATTATTAACTTTAATCCTATAAAATATTATACAAACGCTTCATATTTTTAAAAAATATATTCAGAAATGCTTTAATATAAAGGGTGTTCCATTTAAAAAACACAACTTTGATTCATTTTGTTGTTTTCACTGACCCTGTATAATCGTAAATCATTTTAAATTATATCTTTGATATACATCAGTTTTGTTATAAACATGTTCTATATACTCCATAATTTAGCCGTAATAAAAAAAAGCTAGCGTTTTGGCGCACCCTGTATATTACAGTTTTTTTTTTTCGAAAAAGCAAAATAATATTAATGTAAATATTTTGTAAAATAATTAAACAATTTGTTCCAAAGTTTTTTGTTTTCAAATGTTTGTAAAATCTTTATTAAAAGGGATTTTTAGGTAGCTTCAATTAGAAATGACATTGTGTGTAAATACTTTATCCATTTAGAAACTAATTTAATTTTTATTTACTTTTCTACAGAATCATAAAAATGCTATAAATTCAAACAAGAAGATTGCTAGATTGCATAGACCACATCATAGTGTTCTTGCTGATGTTAATGAACCTGGCTTTGCGACCGTGACCGTGTCTTATAAAGTAGAAAGTAAATTTGAGATGCAACATTAAACCGATTACAAAAATATACTCTAATTGAATTGTTTCATATCAAAAGAACACCATAAAAAACTAGAAGGAGTTTACTTTATCACGAACTTTCACTAATTGTTTCTCAGACTAACTACTGTTTGGTGAATAATTACAATACGTATTGTTGTGCAATTAGGCAAATTTAATGTTTTATTGAGATGCTTCGCAAACTTACACCGTCAGTGTCGTAGTAACATCTAAAGTAAAAAAAGAAGAACAGAGGTATATATTTATTTATTTATATTTCTTTTATAAAGAAATAAAATGTAAAACCAAGAAAGTGCTTTCAAATAATTGTACAGCAAATAAACAGGAATTTTAAAGCTATTTTCATGTTGAATCTTAATACATTAATGTTTTGTATTTTGAGAACGATTTCCAAAGTGAAAATCGAAACGTCAAAATAAAGTAAAAATAGTAAATAAATAGGAACTTACGAACTATACGAAACTAGGAAATAATAGGACCTATTGTGAAAGGACCAAAGTATACTTACCAATTATACTTAAAAATTAGCGCTACGTGCAAAAGTAGCAGGAAAACACGAAGAATTACACTTATGTAACCTAAACGCGAAATGGGAGCTATCCCGACAAAAACTTGATGATAACATTGAACTAAACGTTCCACTTAAGACATCACAAAATATTGAAGAAGCCGTCGCAGATCTAACAAAAGAAATTTAAACAGCAGTCTGGCATGCAACTCAAAATGTTACCGAAAATAAATCCAAATGTGATAATCCAACTTATTGTAAAAGAAATATCATAGAAAAACGAAGAGTTCATAAAAAGTGACAAAACCATAGAACTGCAATCAATAAAAGGAATTATAACAGAACAGCATCTGAATTAAAAAGACTATTACACACAATAAGAAATCCGAATGTACAAGAGCACCTCGAAAATGTAACACCAACAGAAGCAACAGATTATTCTCTATGGCGTGCTAGACGAAAAATGAAAAGACCAATACGATAAATGCCCCCGATTAAAATTAAAGACTTTGTGGGAACAGATGGACCAGAAGTAATAATGAAAAGGTAAAGGCTTTTGCTGAACACCTCAGCAACGTCTTTAAACCTTACAACATTGACAAAAATGATGATAATGATAATTAAATCCTAATCTTTCTGGATATATTTTTTCAAATGGATGTTCCAATCAAATATTTCAAACCTAAGGAAATCAGAATGGTAATCATGAATGAAATCAATCCACAAAAGGCTCCTAAATATGACCTCGTCACTGGAAAAATTCTGCAAAACTTAACTAAGAAAACAATCGTGGCAAAAATACATGTATTTAACACATTAGTCACTTATGCACATTTTTCCAACCAGTGAAAAGTAGCAGAGATCATAATGTTACTAAAACTAAGAAAAGATCCCAAAGAACTGACCTCATATTATATACCCATTAGTATCTTACCTATATTACCTAAGCTATTTGGAAAATGTTACTACGTCAATTAGAACCAATAATAGAAGAAACAAAATTAATTCCAAAAAACCAATTTAGCTTTCGTAGCAAACATGGAACAATAGAACAAACACACCGTATTGTCAAATAAATCAGTAATTATCTAGAAAACTAGAGGTACTATATTCGATAATCAGTTTGGCTTTATACAAGGCAAATTAGCAACAGAGGCAATTTTCATTATAAGGCAGTTGATGAACCAATACAAGTATAAAGAAACAAGCTCTCATATGGTATTCAGTGACTTTGAGAAAATATTTGATAGAGTTCCTCGAGAGATTCCGCGCCCAATAAGAAAGAAGTTTCCGGTGAATATGTAAAGATTGTGAGATACAACTAGTGTTAGAACAGGTATGGGAGAGACTGATAAATTTCATGTGAAAGTAGGGTTGCACCCAGGCTAAGTGATTAGTCCTTATTTATTCTGTGTTAGATCAGATAACAGCGAAACTACAGGGTAACACTCCTTACTGCTTAATGTATGCTGAGGATGTAGTGTTAGTAGAAAACAGTGAAAGCGATGTAGAACCAAAACTAATTTGTTAACTGTTGGAGACAATCTCTTGAGGAAAAAGGTTTAAAACTTAAGAAAAAGGTAGAACAAAAACAGAGTATTTGGAATGTTTATTTAAGGATGGAGTTACTACAAATAAAATGTTAACTTTGGATGATAAAATGGTTGTAACAGTAATAGTTTTAAGTACCTAGAATTGGTATTACAGAGTAATGAGAAAATACATGGAGATGTATGCAGTAAAATTAGGGTTGGATGAATGAAATGGAGAGAAGCGAGTGATGTGTTCTGTGACAGAAAAAATGCAATGAAGCTTAAAGGAAAATTCTATAGGAACCCGCTTAGGAAGGGCATGTAGGTAAAATATTGATATTGGTATGACCCAAGAAAGAAATTTATGAAGAAATGTAATTAGAGAAGCCGACCCTGCACAGGGATAAAGGCAAATAAAATAATTCTGATGATGAAGCTACATTTAATCCTTGATACGAAGGAAATCAATTTGTGTACGGGTACTTTAAGTTAATATGTACTGAAAATGAGGCATTTAAAGTAACAAAGGACTTTCTTGAAGACAAACTGAAGAGTTAATTTGTTAATGATGAAGAACTCCATGCAGATACAAACATATGATGGCCTATCTTCAAGGAATCAAAAATGAGGACTTGAAGTTGATATTATTCCCTCTTAAATATCAAAATAAAAGACTTAAAGTGAAGTGCTGGGTAATTATCCTTTATGCAATTGGATAAAAAAAGTTGTTCAGACTGGAGATACGAATAAACCAAAGCTTACGATAATCACTTCTACACCGGAGACCGAAGGAGAATCTTTGCAACAGGCAAAACGCCATATGAACAATAAGCTAAACATCCAAAAAAATAAGGAATTTGAGCTAATTATGAGTATACCTTCTTATTTCGGTACTATATTAGGTCCCGTAAGAATTTCTCTACGACCCTCGATTTTACCTTTTATTTTAAGCTGAAGGATTCTGTAGCGGTCTCCTCTAAGAACATGCCCTAGGTATGATATCTTTTTTATCTTTACAGTTTTTTCTTTCTTTCTTTTTTCCTGATCTCTAATAATTTACGAACGGCATTTGCTCCAGTTAATATTTGCTTTGTTAGTCTGCATAGCTGTCCAGGGTATTCGGAGCATTCTTCTATATAACCACATCTTGAACGCTTCTAGTCGATTGAATAATAATTAATGTAGATTAATGCGTTTAGGCAATATAATCTTAAGGTCTTTTTGATAATTTGCGTTGTGACCTCAACCCTTTATTATTTACTTCTTAAGCTACTCTCTTCCCAACGACCACTCATATGCCATCATCCAACTAGCCGTTCTCGAGCTGAACAACGTCAAAGTGGAAGTGGAGGGGGCCCAACCACCCTAACCTCTACTAATTAATGTAGATAATACAATTATTGTACAGCCTTTAGCGTCCAAGTCTCGATGTTAAATAGCAACACAAACCAAATATAACATTTGATCTATTTGACCCAATTTTAGGTTTAGGTTATAGTTAGAGAACAATGGTTTTATTTTTAAAAACGTTGTATCAGCTGCTTCAATTCTGCACTTGATCACTTTACATGTATTTTCTAAATGTTCTCTCAATATACTAGTATCTATCGGGAAGCATTGTTATGTATTTGGCTGCTAAATATCATAAATTTTGTCTTAGCGACATTAATTTTTCTTCCTGTCGTGTTTATGCAATCCAACAACTCTTGGAGATTCTGTATATTATCGCAGAAGATGACAGTGCCGCCAACATATCGAATAGTATTAATCAGTTCTCCATTAATTTTTACTTCAAACTCTGTACCTTGAAAAGCTTGTTTGAAAGTTATATACGAGTAGATATTGAAATAAATAAGAGCAGAAATATAATGCATTTTTATCTGATGCCTCGTTGAATGTAACATTCGTCACCAGTAGTAGGTATACACATCGTTAAAAAGCTTAACTAGAGCACTGATGTGGTCCTCTTGTATCACTTTTAAGACCCCAGCTGGGATGTTGTCTGGTCCAGTTGCTTTTTTGGTTTTGGTTGATTTATTGATACCTTTAGATTTTAAAATTTCTGGTCCTTGTTCTTGATTTACATTTTCCTATATGTTTGAATCTTATCTTGAAACAATTAAGTTATATAGTTAGTACATGTTTCAAGAACTTCTTGTTTATCAATAAGAGCTTTTTCTGTATTATCTATTAAAGTATTAGTGGTTTCCTTATTATATAGGCTAGCAACTTCACATACTTTGTTGTGCATATTATAGATATAGCACATACCTATTAATATCTGAACACACCTGAATTTGTTGTAGAATTTATCTGTGCAGTTAAAATAAAGCCTTAAATTCCTCATAAGCTGCTATTTTTTACCTAGAGAACAGAATATCTTAGTGTAGTTAAATGAAAGAAGACGAAAAAATACATAAAAGGTCTCATGCCGAAATGCCAGATACAAGTAGTGTCTCATCTCAGATAAAATGAAGAAGATTAGATAACAATCCTGATTATATTCCTGATATACGATTTTTAAATCCAAATACTTTTATATTTATATAACTCTACCTACATCGCAAGAGAAGAAGTAGAAAGGTTGAATGAATTCAATAAAAATGTCAAATCTATGGGAAACAGATAAAATTAAAAAATTAATTAAAATCCTTTGTAAAAGGTATATATTTAAAAACCCAAACGGGCTGTGTTAGACAAAACGTTTTCGGAATACATCATTCCATCATCGGTGTCTAGGAGTACATAAATGTAGCCACTAAATATATGGGTAAAAACCCGTTAACAAATAATTAGTTACATTTGTTCGACATTATATCTTATAAATACTTATGATGTTAAAGTTACCGTTGGATTAGGTAACATGGCGACATATGACTCCACGTTGAAGTTGCAAGTCCTGAGACAGTGTGTCTACGAGGACTTTATGGAAGCAACTGGAGTTGCTAAAATCTTCGTATCCTCGTATCTTCGTATAACCCCCAATACCTAATCCAACGGTAACTTTAACATCATAAGTATTTATAAGATATAATGTCGAACAAATGTAGCTAATTATTTGTTAACGGGTTTTTACCCATATATTTAGTGGCTACATTCATGTACTCCTAGACACCGATGATGGAATGATGTATTCCGAAAACGTTTTGTCTAACACAGCCCGTTTGGGTTTTTAAATATATACCTTTTACAAAGGATTTTAATTAATTTTTTAATATATGGTATACAGCCAAATACAGGAACGTAGATTCCTTGTGGAGATAAAATTAAATTAAATCGAGTATTGAATAAAGCAATCATAGATTTATCTGATCAAAATGGGTAAGATAGAAAACCAATAATAGGAAATATAGAGCAGAAAAACAAAACTGATATAAACCTATTTTAAATTACACATATTTAAATTACCAATAGACTAAAAATCATAAAAACGTTGTGTATGCCAGAAAAAAAAAATTTAAAACTAGAAAAAACCAATGTGCAGAACGAAAATTAAATGAAAATTATAGTTTCAGAAAGAAAAATTTATATATTATATGAAAAGTCGTAATTTATATTATTAAAACAGTTTAAAGCGAAGAATAGTCAAGAAGAATAAAAAATAAAAAAAATGTGTTACTATTCTTCACAAACATGTTACAAAATTATATTGAAAGCTCCTCCAGTGGTACATGTTTTCCTTTTGCCCAGTAAAGTACCTTTTAATAAAAATAAATTATCTGAATCATATTTAAGTTTATTTTTGTAAACTAATTAATTTTTTTTTTTCAAGATCTTAAGATTTACTTTTAAAATTATAAAATTATTATTTGTTTTCGTATTAATCATATTATTTAAAAACAAACAAACCTTTGTCTAAAAATGTCACTTTTCAAACTGCACAAACCACACTAGTCTGAAGAAATGTTTTTCACTGCCAAACTGTTTTATAGTTTCCCACCACACTGTCACTTTCTATAAGAACGCAATCAAAGTGTAAGATGACGAGGATGGCGGAGGAGTTACTGTCTGCTGATATAACCGTAATGTCTTTTTATATTATTGCAAGATTTTGAGAGGGATGTAATTAATATTTTGTAACTGATACGGTTTTCGGAAATGCTACACGAATCTTGGAATTATCGAACAGGATTTGGTAGTGTCAAGGAAACGAACACTGGGAGTTGTTCTAAATTTTTAAGTAATAAAAATGTACAGGACGAGACAAAATGATCTATTATAATAAAATACAACTTTTTCCTAATTATTTATTGTGATATGCCTTCTTCACATTTATTTACATATTTAGCTTACTCTTTTCCAGACTATTAAAGTCTTATTAAAATCTATCACTGATCTTCCCCTATTGAATTACACATTAAAGCGATAGCTTTTTTGACCTTCCTGAGACTAAAAGTAACAGCATATAAAGTCCCAATGATGTGCTGAATATCACACGAATATCAATGACATTATACTTAAGAAACCCAGCCCATCTTTTACATAAAATCAAATAAGATGATACCTGAAAAATTACCTATACAATTCATTGATATTTACCGAAAACACTTAATCCAATATACCCTCTAGAGAACAAGTAATCTCCTGTATTCATCATCATCGTCAACAGCTATTCCATCCATCGTCGGATGTAAGCCTTCCTCAAATGTGTCCATTTATTTTTGTTTGTTATTTTTTGAATCCGTTCTTGACCATCCATTCGCTTGATGTTATCACTCCATTTGGTTTGAGATCTGCCTCTACTTCTCTTCTTTGCTCTCGGTCGCCATTCAACAGTTCGCTTCGTCCAATGATTGTCTTTCATTTTTCCTATATGTCATGTCCAGTTCCATTTTAACGTGGCAATCTTTTGGATTACATATGTTACTTTTGATCGTCTTCTTATGTCTTCATTGGCTTTGTGATCGCTAAGCTTAATGCTGAGAATCTCCTATATTAACAAATATTAAATATGGTTAATTAATGGGTCAAAAATTGTTTATGGAATCGGATCAGAATCGGTCTTTGCTTGGAAAGAAAACTAAATTCAGCGAATGCTACAATTTAGGAGAATATACTACAGTATTACCGGCTGAAGTATTTACACTGGAGGAGGGTCTGGAGGACGGAAGTGGCAGCCCCCTGGTTTTAGGGCTTGTTTAAAATCGAAGTGTAGGTGAGACTATCTAGCTGTAGTGGAAGCAACTCGCATAAGAGAAGAATACTATGATGTAAAATCCCTGGCCCTCCAGGTTGGGGGTTGAGGCACCGGGCCAACTCCTCGGTACTCATAAAATACGTACAATGTTAAGAAGCCTAACCAAAGCCTCGGAACAAAAGATTGGAAACACAGTAGACGAAAACAGCAAAGAAAACGGTTAATGAATTTTTGTACATTGAATGTGCAAGGTATCTCCCGAAAAACACCAGAAATCTTGTCAGAACTCAAAAATGCAGAGATAGATATCGTGGTGCTTACAGAAACTAAAAAGAAGGGTATAGGTTCTGAAAAGTGGGGTCACTATGACCTGTTCTATAGTGGAGTAACTAAAGACCAAAGAGCACAACAAGGTGTTGCTATTGTTATTCGCAAAACTTTAAGTAAGAAGACATATTACCTCTTGGGAAGCAATTAATCAGAGATTGATAAAAATGAATATCACGATAAAAGGAAGCAGAATAGCCATACTAGGTGTATATGGAATTAATAAGGACGCATTGGTCAACAATAAAGATCCATTTTTCGAACAACTGAACGATGAAATTATAAAAGTAGGAACATCTAAGGAGATCATACTTCTAGGAGACTGCAACAGCAGAGTTGGACGGGAATTGAACAACAAAGTGGTAGGAGCACACGGTGAAAATACCAGAAATGATAATGGAACCATTGACTTAAGAATACCAGATTAATGCACAACATGCACACAAAATAACTTAAAAATATTAAATGAATTTTATCCACATCGCGATATACACAAATACACGTGGATACAACAGACCAGAAATCTGAAATCTATAATAGATTATAGCTTTGTAAGACAGAGAACTACAATTAAAATACAAGATGTGCGAGTAGCCAGAGGGCCATCATGTGGCACCGATCATCACCTGCTAAAAGTTAAAACGGTACTCCCAAACAGATACGAAAAAGAAAAAGAGCAACAAATACGGTACAACCTAGACAGTTTAAACCATGAGAGTGTAAAGCTACTGTATAAAAAACGATTAGACAAAAAATTAGAAATGGGTAGTTTTGAATATACCGAAGAACACTACGAACACATCAAAAGGTCGATTCATTTAGCAGCAGAAGAGGCACTAGGAAAATGTGACGAAAACCATAAAGGAATAAAACCGTACTGGTGGGATGAAGAAATAGAGAAGGAAATTAGAGATAAACGTCGGAAATACCAAACATTATTAACAACAAAAACAGAAAACGATAAAACAATTTACAAAGAAGCACAAGCCAAAGTAAGAAAAAAGATAACTCAAAAATGAACGAATCATGGGAATAGAACTGCCAAAAGATCAACACCTACATAGGAGGTAGAAGAAGCTCAGAGAGTTGGAGATTGATTAAAAGTATGAGAAATAATAATAAAAAAGACATTATATCACTAATAACAACAGAAAAATGAAAAGAATATTTCAAAAAATTACTAACAGAACAAAGACCCGAATTTACTAACATGAAAGACAACACGATATGTATACGTATAAATTCATCACCATTACAAATAAGTAAATCAGAGATGGAAGAAATAACCAAATCCCTGAAAAATGGAAAATCCCCTGGTCCTGGTGAAATCCCTGCAGAATTAGTGAAAGCCGGCACAGACAAACTCCAGGAACAGTTAAGAAAACTCTTTCAAGACTGCTTGGATGGGGCCGAATTGCCAAACGAATGGAAATTATCTATCATGTCAACTATCCACAAAAAGGGCAGCAAGGATCAGTGTGAAAATTACAGAGGAATTGCGGTAAACAGCACAATAAGTAAGATGTATGGGAAACTTATTAAGAACAAAATAGAAAATGACTATAGAGATTACGAAGCAGAGGAGCAAGCTGGTTTTAGAGCTGGGCGATCCACAGTAGACCACTTGTACTCTATTACGCAAGTTATTGAGAAAAAAACAGCCGTCAATAAAGAAGTTCACCTGGTGTACGTAGACTTACAAAAAGCATATGACAATGTACCCCTCAGTAAACTATGGTCAACCCTACAGCAAACCAACATTAAGCATGGTCTTATCAAAGCAGTCCAAAGTCTGTATAATGGAACGACTGCAAAAATTAAAACTGGATCAAGGATATCTGAGAGATTTAAGGTCACGAAAGGACTAAAGCAGGGTTGCTGTATTTCGCCTACCCTTTTCAAAATTTATCTGGAACAAGCACTCAAGCTGTGGAAAAGAAAATGTAATGACATGGGAATCCCTCTCAATGACGAGACTACACTGTACAACTTATGTTTCGCTGATTACCAAATACTGATTGCTCAGGATCATGACGACTTGAGTTACATGACTCGGAAGCTAATAGAAGAATATAACAAATGGGGTCTCGAAGTCAACATTAAGAAAACTGAAACCATGTGTATTGAAGGAACAAAGCAGTCCATTATATTAGACGATGGGGTAGAAATTAGACACTGTGATGAATACAAGTACCTGGGTATGAAGATAACTCAAGATGGAACACTCGATGCTGCTATAAAAGACAGAAACATACAGGGTAGAAAAGCCATATCCATGATGAACGGCATTCTGTGGGACCAAACAATATCTAAAGCGAACAAACAACTCATATACAACACCATACTTAAAAGTGTAATCACATATGGCAGTGAAGTTTGGCCAATGAAACAAAGAACAGAGAAACTTTTACTAGCAACAGAAATGGACTTCTGGAGAAGAGCAGCAGGCAAATCAAGAAGAGATCGGATACCAAATGAGAGAATACGAGAAATGATGGGAGTCAAGCATACAATATTCGATGACATAAAAAGAAAACAGTTAATATGGTACGGCCATGTACAGAGAATGCCAGATGACAGGATTCCGAAACAGATTTTGACGTGGACACCACAAGGACGAAGAAAAAGAGGAAGGCCGAGAAGAAGCTGGAGAGAGGGAATTGAAAAAGAACTAGAGGAAAGAGAAATCCCTCCAGGCCTATGGTTAAATAGAGAACAATGGCGGTTAAGAGTCGGAAGGCGTCGGAGAACGCTGTATACCGATAGTAGTAGTAGTAGTATTTACACTGATAGTCTGCACCGATGAAATAACTATGAAAGGAACTACAAAACATAAAATAAGTCTCCTTAATAAACTTACATGAGACAATCCAAGGCTCTAGAGGAAGGAGAATTTTGAATATACTTTTTCTTGTAGTGCCTATCCGTTTCCGGCCATCATGACAATCTGTATTTTGCAAACTGCTGCTCTGAAAAGATTTGTGGTTATTGTGTTGAACCACGTACGTATATTTTTCAGCCAGGAAATCCTTTGCCTTCTTGCTCCACTTTTTCTTGTAAAATTAATTGCAGCAAACCATATCTTTCGCTGTTCCTCATGATGTGATCGAGGTATTCGATTTTAGTTGTTTTTATTGTGGTATTGAACTCTTTTCTTTTTTGCATTCCTAATAAAACGCCCTGGTTAGTAACGTGGTCGGTATAGAATATCTTAAGGATTCGACGATAAAGCCACATTTCGAAAGCCTTAATTTTCTTGCAGCTAACGTCTGTGAGAGTCCACGACTTAACTTCGTACAACAGTATAGGAAAGATATAAAATCGTAGTAACCTGATTTTTATGGGTACTGATAAATCATGGCATTTGAATAATTTAGCCATTTTTGAAATGCAGATCTTGCTTTCTCTATGCTACGTTTAATTTCTAGGGAATGGTCCCAATTTTCATTGACGTTCGTACGAAGGTAGGTGTACATTTTAACTCTTTTTATTGGTTGGCCATTCACACTGATTTATAATGTTCAGTGAAAGTCCATATCTTTGACTCACTTCTGTGATTCTATTCATTAACTCCTGGGGGGCTTCATAACTGTCAGCGAATACACATGTGTTATTCGTGTAGATTTCCTCAGAGTATATGTTGAACAGCAAGGGTGATAGTATACATCCCTGTAGGACCTCACGTTTGATTTTAATATCATCGTATTCTCCTGCCTCTGCACGGATAGACGATATTTGATTCCAGTAAAGATTGCTCACAACTCTTGAATCACAGGTGTTCATTCCAATATTTGTTAATATCTGCATTAGCTTGTCGTGTTTTACTGTATCGAACGCTTTATAGTAATTAATGAAGCATACATAAATATCGCAATTCACATGACTACATCGTTGAAATAGCACTTTTAACTGCTAAAGTATGCTTGTACCCACTGCGTTTAAAAAACCAAACTGTGTACGGCTGATTTTTTCCACGCATAGTCTATATAACCTTTGATGTATCATTTTTAGAAATAACTTTAAAATGTGGCTCATTAAGCTGATGGTCCGGAAATCATTGCAGGATACGGATTTTCTTTTCTTTGGTAGTAGAGCAATAAACGTTGACTTCAGCCATGATCTTGGTATTCTTCTTCTTCGCGTGCCATATCAGAATTATCCGAAGTTGGCGATCACCATTGCGAAGTCTTCTCGATCTTCTGCAATATGAAATAATTGTCCTGCATTTGATATCTGTGTCCATTCACGAATGTTTTTTAACCAAGAAACTTGTTTTCTTCCTCATCTCTACGGCCCTCTATTTTGCCTTTAAGGATCAGTTGTAATATTTTATATCGACTTCCCCTTACTATATGTATCAGATAAGACATTTTTAGATGTTTAACAGTCTTTAGCAGTTCTCTATCTTTGTTGACGCTCCTTAGTACTTATTCATTAGTTTTCCTTGCTGTCCAAGGTATCTTTATCATTCGTCTATGAACCCACATTTCCAATGCTTCAATTTTGTTCATGATCGATACTTTTAGCGTCCACACTTCTGCACTATACAAAAGTACGGACCAAACATAGCACTTAACCATTCTTTGTCTTAGATCTAAACTGAGATGATTATTGCAAAGAAATGGCTTCATTTTCATAAAAGTAATTTTAGTCATTGCTATTCTACGTTTTATTTCTATGTCTGGATCTAGTTGGTCCGTTATCACAGTTCCCAAATATGTCATTTTGTGAACTTCCTCAACTTGGATTCCGTTTAATTGAAGCTTTGCATCGGGATGTGGGTCACGACTAAACACTAAAAATTTGGTTTTGTTTGAATTTATTTTAATGCTCATTTCCTCTCTTACTTCGTGAATACGATCGAGTAGAATTTGGAGACCTTCAATATTATCTGACAGAATTACTGTATCGTCTGCATATCTAATCACATTAAGTAGTTCCCCGTTGATTTTTATTCCATATGGTTCTCTCAAGTGCCTTTTTAAATAACTGGTCCGAGTAAACATTGAACAATGTTGGCGACAAAATGCAACCTTGTCTGACTCCTCGTTGTATGGAGATTTCATCGGTGTAGTTATCTCCAATTTTTACGATAGCAGTTTGATTCCAGTACGAATTTTTAATGACACGAATATAATTGGCACATATTCCGATATTTTTTAGTATTTGCATTTATTTTACATGCTGTACTTTATCGAATTCCTTTTCGAAGTCCACGAAACATGCAAATACATCTTTTCTTTGGTCACGGCATTTTTGTAATAGGATGTTAAGCGCAAAAATCTTGGTATTACTCCGTTTAAATATATGTCATTTAATATTTTTGTTAGTCGTTGAGTACCGTCGGTGTTAAATAGCTTTATGAGTTCAGCATATGCATTGTCAGGTTCATGAGCTTTGCCATCTTTCAGTTGTGATATTGCATTTTCCACTTCATCCGTTGTGATTGGTAAGTTGTCATTTCGTATGTAGGACGGAGGTTGTTCGGACATATCATCATCAAACAGTTCTTGTATGTATTTGGTCCATATATATATTTCTTGATTTTTCTCTGTGATGATGTTCCCCTATTGATCTTGCATTTTGCTAGCTGTGTTGGATTTTTGAAAACTAGCTGCTTGCTTTAACTTTGTACTCATATTAAATGTATCGCATTTTTGTTCCAACAACTCTATCTCTTCACACTGTGTTTTTAACCAATTTTCTTTGGCCTTTCGTATGTCGGTTCTTATTTGTCTCTGGATATTTTTATACATTATTTTGTTTGTTTCTTTGATTTTCTTCCATAAGTTGCAGTATATTGTCATTCATCCAATTCTTCTCTTTATTTTCTATTAGATGTTCTTCTCTGATATTGCTAAAGGTATCACATATATTCTGAAGTGATTCTTCTGGATCATGTTTGCTCCATGTTACTTAGCTTTTCTGAAAGAATCCGTGTGAGTGTCTCTTTTGTTTCCTTATCTTTTAATCTTCTCATATCACATTTTTTATTACTATTCTTTTTGGTATCCTTTTTAAATCTAAACCTAAATTTACCAATAACAGGAATATGATCTGACGATAGGTCAGCACCAGGTGACGTATGGGTAATATTCCAGATGTGATATTTTTAAAATTTTATTGTTTTAATTGACCAAGGAGATTATTTATCAAGAAGAGTATTATCTTCTGCTGTGATTGTCTGTTTTGTTTTTGCACGATGTTTTACAATATTAACGACTTTTGTTTATAATGTATTATGAGCCTCCTTGAGACAAATATTTTGGGCCACCATAGGACCTCTCTTAAGGTGGTCCACAATGTTTTAACCTAATCTGCAAATATGATTTGTTTTAGATGTTTATGCAAGAATTTTTTACCACAGAGGCTACACAACAACGTATTATTGTATAAACCCCACTACGATACTCGAAAAGTATTACATAAAGAACAAGAAATATTGCTTAAAAATTACATGATACAATGTAGCAAAATATGTTACGGAAAGCCTGTAAAAGATCTGAGGCAACTGGCTTACAAACTCTGTCTCTATAATAAAATTCATATGCCTCAGAAATGGGAAAAAATGAAGTATGCTGGACTTAACTTTCTTCATGGTTTCAGAAAGATACATCCCGAACTCAGTAACCGCCAGCCGGAAGGTTGCAGCTTATCCAGGGCTTCATGATTTAATCATTGTAATGTGAATGCATTTTTTCGAAACTTAGAGAAAGTTTTGAAGCGTTTTGATGGATTTTCTGAAGGAATACGCATTTTCATTTTAGATGAAACATCGACCACAACTTTATAAAAGTCATCAAAGGTTCATGCACCAAAAGGGATAAAACAAATCAATAAATACCAGCGGCGAACAAGGTATATTGATTATAACGTGCTGTATTACGTTTGAGTAGTTCAGTATTAGTATATTGTTTCAGGAACTGCACTACTCGCTGTCATGATCTTCTCAAGAGTTATTTTATACATCACATGTTAAAGGGAGCACCTGCTGCATTAGTACTTGCAATTCGCTCAGAATGGATGAATTCTGAATTATTTGTAGCTGTTATGTGGCATTTTATACAACACTCGAACAGTTCCGAAACAAATCCAATATTACTGATCTTAAATAATCATGAAAGGCACTTCTCTATTGAGATACTAAATTAAGCAAAAGACAACGGAGTTATCATGATTATTTTACTGTCACATTGTTCCAACAAACTGCAGCCACTGTATTTGTTTATGCCCCATTTAATATACTATAACAGTGCTATGGACTCATGGATAATGATAAATCCAGGAAAGCTAATAACAATTTTTCAAATCGCAGAATGTGTCGGAAAGTGATAAGAGTGGCTTTTTGATTAGTAATGTAACCGATAGAAATAAAATGTTAGGGGAGGGTGATATGAATCGTAAAGAATGTCAGCCAAGCTGCAGCAAAAATTCGACAAATAATGAGTCCGGATTTAATCACAATGAAGAAATTGCCGAAACTGACGAGAAACGTCAGCTATTCAAAAGTCCAGAACTATTGTTTGGTTATTCCAAAGTAGAACCGCGAACAAATCTCAAAATGAGGCCGATGCAAAATTGTAACTGATACGCCCGAGAAGTTAAAAACCGAGGAAAAACATCATGAAGAAAAAAGAAAGAAAGCAATTGCTCTCTCTAAAAACTCAAAGAGAAAATTGACAGAAAATACCTCAGTTGTTGCACTATCCTCATCCAGTGACACTGACACTGATTCATTTTGTGTCTGATTCCTCAGATGCCTACAGATTTTTTAAAGTCACATTTTTGCGTCATAGTGCTAAAAGTGAAACACGTTTTTGTTTCCCGCTGTTGAGGACATATCGCATGTTAATAAAAGTGACGTTAGATGTGTGCTGCCACCAATTCTTAATTGCGCAGGTGCAAAACGTCATCATCATCATCAATGGCGCTACAACTCTTCGTGAGTCTTTGCCGCGTTTACTATTGCCTTCCATGTTTGTCGGTCCTGTGCCAGTAATTTCCATTGTCGCACTCCCATTTTCTCCAGATCTTCTTTGACTGCATCTTTCCACCTTTTTCTAGGCCGCCCTACAGACTTTCTTCCCTCTGGCCTTTCCCAGAACACATTGTTAATAAGGCGATTGTCGTTACTGCATATCACATGCCCTGTCCATCTGAGTCTATTGGCCTTTATATATCTGACTAGATTTTCTTTTCCGAATAGAGACTCTAGCTCGTTATTGTATCTGCCCACACCAGCAATTTATTTATTTCTATATACAAAACGTCAGAAGTCCGTTATTTCATTCGGCGTCAAGTTCGATAGTATAGACATTCGTTGAGAATTTTGACATCTATTGAAATGTATAACAAATGTTTTAAATAATTTTAGTTGTTTTGGATTTGTCTAAAGCTGTCCCACTACATGAGGCAGTTTGAGACACAAAAGTGTTTTTAAAAATAATTAATAAAAAAACTAGTTTGTGATTACAAAAAACTGCTATGTTGTTTGATTAGAAACAGATAAACAGCTTATATGATCAAAAATATGAAAAATCTCTCAACGTGGCCCACTCTCCCCTACTTTACGCATACATGAGTCATAGCCGTTTAGATAATCCACTACCTCTAAGAAGATCGAAGCATTTGAACTTTAAATATACCGAAAACTGCTGATAATTCCATGGATGGCCAGAGTCACCAACGAGGAAATGCTGAAAAGAATGAATCGAGACAAAAAATTGTTAAGAACAATAAAATTACGCAAGGATGCATAGATTGGACAAATACTGCGAAATGAAAAATACAGTCAGTTGCAGGTCATCATGGAGTAGATGGGAAATAGGGAATAGGTAGAAATAAATAGTCATGACTTCGAAATATTCGGGAATTACGTTGCCAACGACAGAATACTTCTAGAAATGTGGTCGCCATTCGCCAATCTCCGGTATAGAAAGGAGAAATAGACTCCTAATATCGTTGTTTTTTTATTTATTCCATGTCTAATTCGACTTTTATGATTCTTTCTGATATTGCTGTTTAGTTCTTATACAGTATTTCCCTATTTTTGTTTCTGTTTTGTCTAGGGAATATATTTCTGCTTTTTAGATTTGTTTTGTTAAATCAAATTCCTTTCCCGCCATACTCTAATATTCTGATAATTTTAGAACGAAAGTGATATTCGTCTAAAACGCGTAAAAGGATCACGTAGGTAAAATGTTTTAAGATAAACATAAACATTTTTTTTTATTCTCAATGTAGTACCTTTCTCAAAGAAATTTATAATTATAATATAAATAGTATCCCATATAAATGACTAATAAATGTTATTACAATTTTTAGTTATATTTTGCTTTCAATACCTAATATAGTTTCTAATTTTATAATAGTATCTTTTTTACAAAACTCGACCATTATTTTCAACAACCCAAATAACAATACCAAAGTAACTATTGTTTATAAATAATATTTACAATTATGCAACAATAATTTATTTCATTGAGGTTATGATATAGTCGTTGGGATTCCCTGTCCTCGATATGATTTCATTCACTTTTCGAAGTAGATACGTATTTCATATGCAAGCCATTACCTGAAGACGTTACATAAGAGAAAAACCCAAGACAGTTTTATTTCTTATACTTTAAGAGTGTCTTTGACCCACTTTTGGTTTCCTCGAAGTCCTGTTTGAGAAACAATAGCATTTTAATGCTATAATATATTTAAAAAAATAAAATATTGGTTCGTATAATTTAACTCATTATGATTAAATTAAATACATTAAATTAAATGAGTAGCCTAATAACAAAGACAATTATATACCATTAAAATTATTTTTCAAGAAGAGTAATTTTCTGTATCGCCTAAATTTTACAAGCTGCTACATTGGTTTATTTTTTATTATTTTTCTACTACTGTATTTAGTAAGGTTTGAAAGTTTCATTAAATCATTTGAATGGTTTAACCTATAATAATTCTTAAACTTGACCTTGAACCTGTTTTGTTTTAGTCGCTCTTCTAACTAACGTAACTGAAAAGAGCCATTTTTTACACAAATTTTTATTTTATTGAATAAACATGAAAATTTTTAGTTATCTGAAATGGATCTTCACCAACAAGTCTTTTTTCTCATCTATACTATGGTATTCGCACTCCTCAGAGCCAACATTCAGGAGTACCAAGATAAACTAAAAACTTTCGCGCCATTCGAGACGAAAATACTTTTCCGGTAGATTTTTTACGTTGTTCAGCTTTTCTGATTTTACTTCGACACCAACAAGTATCCCCTTGGTAACGGCACTTTTTAAATTTTTTCGTTTTTATTTTATTGTCTTTTTCGTTCAAATTTGTGGTATAGGCTACTTCACCCCCTACAATTACATTATTGTTAATGTTTTGTAAAGCAAAAAACACTTTGAAAATTTGAGTTTGAAGTGAAGCTTCTACCAAAGAATATAGACGCATTTGCGTCTATATTCTTTGCTTCTATACTGGCGTTGTGTTACTTTTTCTCTAAAGTAAAATGAGCGTCATGAAAGTAGCGCCACGGAACGAAATAGCCGTTCGTAGTTGGCAGTCATAGTAAACAATTGGTAGAGTCCATTTACGCGACGAGGGAAATCCGTTATACAACATGTTAACTTCTTCAATTTTATTAATATCTTTAAAAATCTCTAAAAAATAATAAATAAATAATAAAATTACTTTATTCAATTTTAAAAATACAGAAAATATAGTATAAAGCTTCACGCTAGTGCACAGTACCGCCTACTGTACCACTTATTTTGTTTTGTAAAATTGGGAAAAACCAAGACGATTTTAAAAAGGGGAAAAAAATGGATTCCACCAGAAAACATCGACCTGTATGTAGATATACTAACCAGACATGTACAAGACTTAGAACATGAAAAAGAAACATAAGCAATAAAAATATGTACAGAATAAAAAATGAAAACATTACTATGGATAGAACAGAAATCTTCGAGGTTGTCGAATTCTTTTATCGCGAAATGTATGAGAGCACCAACGAAAGCAAGATCAGCCCCTGTCCAAAATCACAAACAATGGATCAGAAAGCCAGAAATAACACCATACGAAGTCAAAACGACACTTTTAGAAATGAAAAATAACAAATCCCCTGGCGATGAGGGAGTAATGATAGAGGCGATCAAGCTAGGTGGAAATAAAATTATCCAGGCTTCGGCCAAACTTTTCACCGAATGCTTCTAATAAAGAAAAACCTCTTCTTAATGGAACAATTCAGGCATTGTTTTATTATACAAGAAACATCTAACAAATATCGTCCTATCAGTTTGCTATCACACATATATTTCTGCTCTCAAAAAAGGTAGTAAATAAGATTTGCGTGACTCAAAGGGCTATGGAGCACCAGATGTTGGGTGTCTCTCTGAAAAAAGGAATTCTAAATAACGAAATATGCTGTAAAACAAAAACAACAGCCGCTATCAAAAATCGTGTCGCTTAAATGTAATTAGGTAGAACACGTCGCTAGATTATCAGGCAACCAATGGACAAACCGTATTCGTATTGTCGATTTAAGGCCAAGACAAGACTACGGAACAGAGAACGCTTACTGCATACAAGCTGCATAAGACACATACAGGTGGAAAGAGCTTAGGGAGATCTATATCCGACAGTGGACACGTACAGGCTGATGATGATACTTTCTGACCACATCGTGATATTCTTCCAGTGTTATGATTCTCGTTTTTGCTTTCAAATCCCGTTCTATCATCTCGAGGTCGCGGTCCGTGGTACACTGACTTAATTTTTTTAATAACATAGTGATGAAACCATTTGCAATCAATTTTAGTTCGTTGAAGTTTGAACCTTATTCTTTAATTCGGCTAGTTAAGTTATTGCGCAAAATTAAGGCAACTTTATTCGACGACTTTTGCCATTCATTTTCTGTCCATGTGTAAATAGAAACATTTTCCGGATTCAGCTTTGAACGCAAAGTTCCAAAATCAACGGACACATTGCAGCAATAGAGCTGGCGGCCATAGTATCAACCTAATCACTAACTTTTGGCAATACCAAATTAGTTTGGACAGCAAACGATAAAAGTATTTTTAGATTTTTCCTTGGCCTTTCTTTTATGCATAAGATTTTTGGTCAGGAGTTCCATAGAAATTTCAGTACTTTTCTCAACCTTCAAACAAAAACTACATTTTTAGTAGCTGGTGTCCCAAAAGTAATATTAAATGCAGTGTTAAAAATGTGCTAGAAATAGAAATCCTTTACTTTCTTTTACTAGGAAAAATATCAAATCGTGTTAATGCTTCAATAAGCTGAGCTCTGTCCTAAATAAAAAATGATGATATGAATACCAGAAAAATAGAATTAACCAAGTGCTAAAATATAATTTAAGACATTATAGAAATACGTACTGAGGCTCCAACTTGTATAAATCAAGAAATAAAAAGATTAACAATAGAAATGAAAAACACTAAGAATGTGATCATTATGTGGAGCAAAATCAAAGATTCCCTTATAAAGACACAGAACGAAACTCTACTCTAAAAAAAAAAAAGAAGAAAGCCGAAAACCTTGGATGACTCCAGAAATATTGGAAATCATGGAAGAAATATAGAAACATTAACCCTGATAAATACAGAGAAAAACATAAATTAATAAGAAACAAAATAAAAAGAGGCTAAGGAAAAGTGGATGCTGGAAACATGACGACCATAGAAAAATCACGAACAAACACACCTAACAGATTAATTGACAAAAACAATAAACCTATTAAGAACCCAATTTAAATAAAACAAGTATGGACTAAATATATTAAAGATCTTTTCATGGATACAAAAACGGAACCAACACAAAATATATAGCAAGGAAGCTCTGGTAAAGCTCTTGGGTTAGATAAAATTCACATCGAGTTGATTAAACTTATAGATGAAGAAAATTAACGACAATAACTATCCTCTTTAATAAAATATACATATCTAGTGAGATACCTACAGATTGGCTACTACTGACCCTTGTTCCTTTACCAAAAACTAAGAACCCCAAACACTGTAATAACTAATCTAAAGAAAAGGAAATTATATAGTATATTTATGTATGTTTTCTAGCATCATCGAGTCATGTGAACATCTCTCAACTAACTACTCTTCCTTTGGCCTACTCCATTCACTCGTGAATTCCAATTTAAACCGTAGGCTCATTTTAGATTTGTATTGTTGTATTTCAAAATTTTTTGGCTTAAGTGTAGCTCGAACCTTGAACCGACTAAACTACGCACATCAAAGTGAGTCCGACAGATCGCTGAGCTATCGAATCGACCGAAAATGAGAAAAATATTAGTAGAATAAAAAGAA